>NC_045443.1:93292854-93359222 GCF_002776525.5 Piliocolobus tephrosceles | reverse complement strand
AAGAAAGAAAGAAAGAAAGAAAGAAAGAAAGAAAGAAAGAAAGAAAGAAAGAAAGAAAGGGAAATGAAATTAGAAAACAACCTGTCTCAAAAAACAAGGAAAGAAGGAAGGAAGGAAGGAAGGAAGGGCTGGAAAGAAAGGACAGGAAGGGAGGAAGGAAGGAAGAAAGAAAGAAAGAAAAAAGAAAGTAAAGAAAGAAAGAGGAAGAAAGAAAGGAAAAGAAAAAAAAGAAGAAAGAAGAAAGAAAGGGGGAGGGAGGGAGGAAGGGAGGAAGGAAGGAAGGAAGGAAGGAAGGAAGGAAGGAAAATATACAAGGAAATTAAATCTAAGAAAACAACAATAACCTTAATGTGTGTGACCTGGAGGTTTGAGAAATAGAAAACTATGTAACTATGTCATGTTTTCAGATAGAAAGATTGATATGTAAAGTTGCCAAATTGTCTAAAACTAATGTATAATTTTATGGAATTTTAAGTAAAATGTTACCAAAAATGTGACAGGGAATTGGGTCTTGGGTAGGGAGAGCTTTGCACAATGATCCAAAGGTTCATCCAGAAAGATAAGCAAATGCTTTTGAATTAGGAAGGTAATGGGAGGAAGATTACAAATCCTTTAAAACTGTGTATAATATATTATCATGGAATCTCAGGAATTGAAACAGTCATGTACTGGCATTAGGTCAGCTCAACGGATCAGAGAAGGGCCCCATTACGTATTTATAAGAATTTAAGCCAGGTGCAGTGGCTCACACCTGTAATCCCAGCATTTTGGGAGGCTAAGGAAGGAGGATTGCTTGAGCCAGGAGTTTGAGACCAGCTTGGGCAACCTAGTGAGACCTTGTCTCTACAAAAAACTTAAAAATTAGCTGAACATGGTGGCACACAATTGTAGTTCTTCCACTAGGGAGGTTGAGGTGGGTGGATTGCTTGAGCCCAGGAGGAGGATGTTGCAGTGAGCCATGATGATGCCTCTGCACTCCAGCCTGGGCAAAAGATAGAGACCCTGACTCAAAAAAAAAAAAATAAATAATAATAATAATAATAAGTGAAAGTGGGGTCACAAATCAAGGGGATGATTTGCACTTTCAACTAACAGGACCAGACTTATTCTCTTGCCTGAAAAACTGGATAAATACATGAAACAGGAATTTTCAGACATTGGACATCAAACAGCAAAGTAGACTGATCCCTTGGAGAGAGGAAACCAGGGAGGTGAGCCCCAGGATTGCCTCAGCTTACTACCTGGAGAGAGTTCCAGGATGCAGTACAGGGATGGGAGCCAGGGGCAGCCCAGCTGAGAACTGACGCCACTACTCCAGGATAGGAACATTCACACCCCAGAAATTGGCGAACTACAAATCAGGGGGCATTTGCTTTCTAGAGAGTTGGTTGTTAAACATTTACCAACACACCACTAATGGTTTCCCTGCTTGGTTCCCTGCATCTCTCACTGTGCCGAGTGTGATTAAATTAGGTCATATGTGTAAAGTGTTCAGCAGGTGATAACATTTGGTTAAAGCTAAATGGTGTTGTGCAAGAGAGAAAACAAGTGGGTAAAAAAAACCCAAGAAGTATTTGCATTTAGCAATTTAAGATTTAGTCCTCCTTGGGCCAGGTGCGGTGGCTCACTCCTGTAATTCCAACAATTTGGGAGGCCAAGGCAGGCGGAGTACTTGAGCCCTGGAGTTGCAGACCAGCCTGGGCAACATGGTGAAACCCCATCTCTAAAAAAAAAAAACAAAAATTAGCCAGGCATACTGGTGTATACCTGTAGTCCCAGCTACTCAGGAGGCTGAGGTGGGAGGATGGATTGATCCCAGGAGGTCAAGGCTGCAGTGAGCTGTGATGGTGCCACTGAACTCCAGCCTGGGTAAAAGAACAAGACCCTGTCTCAAAAAAAAAAAAAAAAAAAAAAAAGATTCAGTTCTTCTGGGTTCATCATCTAAATAGAGAATGTTCAGAAACTAGTTAAGTCTGTCAGTCCAGAGGCTTGAATAGCTAACATTTGGGATTTTAGGAGTTACGACAGACGGATGTTGAAAATGGAGATGTCCTAGCGCCCTACTGGTCAGTTCTCACACCTTCTCCTATCCCAGAGACCAGCCCTTACTATCTGCATACTATGTTTGTATATTACCATCTACATATTACGTTTGCATATTACCATCTGCATATTACGTTTGCTGGTTGATGATGTCTCCAACTTATATTTCTGTCCCTGGAAGTTTTGACAATAACTCTATCTTCAGCCTGAGACAAAGCTCTCTTTCTCAGCAGTGTTTTATCCCCCCATCTTTCTTTTTCTCTCTCCTTTTCATTTTCCATTTCTAGAATTATCATTACATTCGAGTAAAAAGGAAGGCATTCTTGAGGAGTCCGGGGGGACAGCCATCCTTTCAGAAGATGCCTCTCAGGGAAGAGACAGCCAAGGTAAAAGTAGATTTGGGACTCATGAAAGTAAAACCTGAGAATGTCCATTTCAAAGTGGAGACAGGACTACAAGCCAGCCTGGAAAATGGAGGGCTGTGTCCACCCCACTCTCAGTCCTAGCAGCCAGGGGCTCTGGTTCTCTCTCTTATGTTATCACAAAATGCCGAGAGGTGCACGAGTGGATAGAATAGGCAGAGAATCAGAGGAAGAGGGTTCCTGAAACATCCCCTGGCTAACCAGCACCTGTCCTGAAGTCCTTCCAAGCTGAGGCGCCTCATTTCTCTGGCACAGGCCTGCCTTCTGCTGTTGACAGGCCCACTCCCAGGGCCCAGAAAACCAGGCCATTTGCAAACAGGTGACTGCCTTTGGCCAGTGATTCAGAGAATTAACCCTTGGAAAAAGGATTAATTTAGAGCAGAGGTAGCTCTAACCTACCCACCATCAACTTCAAGAAGTTTCACTATCACCATCCCTCCCTGGTGGAATGACCCTCCTTCTCCCGCTCTGCATCACCAATTCAGACCAGAGATTTGGCCCCACTGGGCTACGCTATCTGGCCCCAGTGTTTTGGTGTTGTTTGTCTTGGTGGCCAATGTTTAAAAATCAGCGCATGTAGGCCAGGCATGGTGGCTCACACCTTTAATCCCGGCACTTTGAGAGGCTGAGGCAGTGGATCACTTGAGCCCAGGAGTTCAAGACCAGCCTGGGCAGCATGGCAAAACCCCATATCTGCCAAAAATACAAAAATTCCCTGGGTGTGGTGGTGCACGCCTATAGTCCCAGCTGCTTGGGAGGCTGAGGTGGGAGGATCACTTGAGTGCAGCAAGTCGAGGCCACGGTGAGCAGTGATGGTGCCACTGCACTCCAGCCTGGGTGACAGAGTGAGACCCTGTCTCAAAAAAAATAATAATAAATAAATAAAGTAAAAATAAGCATATCTCATGAAAAAAAATCTGTATTTCTATCTTCTCTTGAAAACCACAAGATTTGATGTCTGGGATCAAGTTGGGAACTTTCCCGTGGGAAGGGTCTGATCTCACCAGTTGCTTTGTCTTTATTGGGTCCACTCCACTCCTTTACCTGCCCTGCCCTGTATCCATCTGAGTTTGCAGCCCCTAATACAGGCTGACTCTTGGGGACTTCTTTTCTCCTGTATCCTACTATCAACCTGAATGTATTTAGTGGTGGGATAAAGGTCAGGAATACAAGTTGCCTGCCCAGAAATGACCCTGGTATGAGCCCGAAGCATTGTGCATCTGGCCAGCTGATTGAAAAGTAAATTCTTTTGGGCTGTGAGGCCACTTTGGCTCACTTTAAGACATATTATTTTGCCTGTTGGAGGATCTGGAGTAGGGTGTGGGGGCAGGGGTGGGGTAGAGGGAGTGGGAGGTGGTGTCAATGTTCTCTTCTCTTTGAAATTTTGAATATAGAAGTTTCTCAGTTTAAATAACACCTCTTAACAATACTTTTTAGTAGTATATGTTAGGGTACCAGCTTAAAAGCTGAGATAGGCCCGGCGCAGGGGCTCTTGCCTGTGGTCCCAGCACTTTGGGATGCTGAGGTGGGTGGATCTCCTGAGGTCAGGAGTTCGAGATCAGCCTGGCCACCATGGTGAAACCCCATCTCTACTAAAAATACAATAATTTGCTGGGCATTGTGGCGGGCACCTCTAATCCCAGCTACTTGGGAGGCTAAGGCAGGAGAATCGCTTGAACCTGGGAGACAGAGGTTGCAATGAGCCGAGATCGCACCATTGCACTTCAGCCTGGGCAGCAAGAGCAAAACTCCATCTCAAAAGAAAAAAAAAAAAAGCTGAAACAATAATTTAAGATGGTGATGGGACCCATCTGGTTGGTTCTTCTTCATCCATTTTTTTCCCCTTCTTTCTTTTACTCACCATGTATTTATTGGAGACGTAAATATTTCAGGTGCTCTTCAAGACCCCACGTACACAAACACAAATAGTACATAGTTCTGCACTCCTGAACTACACACTATAATGGGGCGAGTGATATATAGTTATAGACAGTGAGGGCTTTGGAGGGAAAAGCCAAAAATGTGATCTCTCCCTGAGGCATTTAGAAGAGTGTGTGCCTTTCATTTTATTCTTATGCGTGCAACTCAGTTTCAATAGAATAAAAGACCTCCAATTTCTATGCAATTATTCCAATAATAAAATAATATTTTTTAAAAAAGAAGTAATGGGCATATCTGTGCAGAAAAATGAATGCCTTGCCCCAAGCGCATGGGCTTATTTCTAATTCCATGTTATTTCTCTTCACTCCACCATCACCAACGGCACGGACTCACCTGGACATTTTGAACAGGAAAGCCGAGCAGAAGCCTGACTCGCACCTCAGAGAAAATGAAATCAAAGTACAGTATATACTTGACTAACTCCCTTGGAAACTGGGAATGGTTTTCAGCAAATAACTTTTAGCCTTTTCTCAACATCTATGTCATGTATCCATAACTGTTGCAAGAGATACTGGAGGCAGTGGTGCCATTTCTGTGCACTCCTGAGATCTCACAGGCCCCTCTCCATTCTTTGTTAAGTATCTACAGCTATTATTTGCAGAAACTATCTGCCCCCTTGCATCTTGGGTCTTTGCTTCTCAGAATCCACTGCCCTATTTTTTATTAAGCTATTCTGCTAGCCTGTGTGTTTGCAGTTTCACCATGTGATTCAAAATTGCCACAATTAGGATCATAAAGTATTTTGTTGTTGTTGTTTTCCCCCCTCACTTAATTGTTCGCTCATTTGTACTCATTATTTCAGAAGTCACTCGTTTTCAACCCTTTCTACCCCAAGACAGCTTCTTTAAGAAAATATGTTGATGCCTGGGTTGAGTACACCAGCCCAGAGGAAGGGATCTGGGCCAGCATCACAATATCATGACAATCTCTGAAGAAAACAGAAACATTTTGCTGTGAATTCTAGGCACCCTCTGAATTCTGGACATCCGCTTCTGTGGCACTTGGCAATCACTATTGTTTGTGATTAAATGTTCATTTTGAGATCGTTTTAGATTCACACGGAATTGTAAGAAATAGTACAGAGAGACTCCATATACCCTTTACCCAGTTTCCTCCAATGGTATCATCTTGCAAAACTGTAGCACAATACCATAACCAGGATATTGCCATGGATGCCATCAAATACAGAACATCAACGCAGGGTTCTTCATGTTGCCCTTTTATAGTCACATCCACTTCCCTCTCCCACCTCCCCTTATCCCCTGGCAACCACCAATGTGTTCTTCATTTCTATGATGGTGTTATTCCAAGAATGTTCTATAAATGGAAATCTACGGTATGTAATCTTTTGGGATTGGGTTATTTTACTAAGCATAATTCTCTGGAGATTCACTTAAGTTGTTTGGTCTATCAGTAGTTGGTTCCTTTTTATTGTTGAGTGGTATACTATGGCATGGACGTGCTGCAGTTTAACTATTTGCCCATTGGAGACCATCTGGATTATTTTGAGTTTGAGGATATAATGAATAAAGTTGCTAGAAATATCTTTGTTCAACCTTTTGTGTGAACATAATTTTCACTTCTCTGGAATAATTAGAAGGTAATGCCTGGTTGGGTGGTAGATGCGTGTTCAGCATTTTTTGTTTTTGTTTCTGTTTCCTTTTCGAGATGAAGTCTTGCTCTGTAGACCAGGCTGGAGTGCAATGGCACAATCTCCGCTCACTGCAACCTCCACCTCCCAGGTTCAAGCAATTCTCCTGTCTTGGCTTCCTGACTGGGATTACAGGCGCCTGCCACCATGCCCAGCTAATTTTTGTTATCTTTAGTAGAGGCGGGGTTTCACCATGTTGGTCAGGCCAGTCTCGAACTTCTGACCTCAGGTGATCCCCCCTCTTGGCCTCCAAAGTGCTGGGATTACAGGGGTGAGCCACCACACCCGGCCACATGTTCAGTTTTTAAAGAAATTGATGAATTGTTTCTCAGAGTGATTATATCACTTGACATTCCCACCAGCATTGTTTGTGGGGTCCGGTTTCCTCATATCCTCAACAGCATTTGGTGTTTGCACTGTCTTTTAACTATTCTGTTAGGTATTAATTTGATTTTCCTAGTAGCTAATGGTGTTGTGCAACTTGTCATGTGCTTGTTTGCATCTTTATATCCTCTGATGAAATACCTATTCATATCTTTTGCTCATTTTCTAACTGAATTGCCTTTTTAAAAAAATTGTTGGATTTTGAAAATTCTGTATATAATTAGATATTAGTCCTTTGGGGATATGTGGTTTGCAAAGAATTTCTCTGAGTGTGTAGATTGTCTTTTTATCCTCTTAATAGGGTCTTTTGTAGAGTGAAAGTTTCAGTTTTGATGAATTTCGAGTTATGAATTTTTTCTTTTATAGTTCATGCTTTTGGTGTCAATTCTAAAACATTTTCCCTAGCCTTAGACTCAAAGATTTTTTTCCATATTTTTTCTTAAGTGTTTTATAGTTTTACATGTAAGTTTGTGATCCATTTTCCATTTTGAGTTAATTTTTGTATAAGGTGTGAGGTTTAGATTGTGGTGATGGTGTTTTTTTGCCTGTGTATCTCAATTGCTCCTGCACCATTTGTTGAAAGGGCTTCTTTCATTGAATTGCTTTTGCACTTTTGTCAAAAATCATGTAGGCATATTTATTGGGGCCTATTTCTGGATTCTCTATTCTGTTCCATTGATCTATGTGACTGTCCTGCCACATGATCTTGACTACTGTAGCTATTACTTTTTTATTTTTATTATTTAGTATAGGCAAGGTTTATTATGTGTGACCTTGATTTCACATACAAAGTTAGAATGGCAATTACACTTAAAATTAACTCATTAAAAGGTGTAAATATCACAGTATAGATATGTTATCCAAAACCCAAAGGTAGTGAAACTGGTAACATACTGCTACTTATCTTTGGACAGACACAACCATAGTATTAATGGAACTGGTTCCCAGACAAGTATGTACCACTTGCTCCCATGCCTTAGGGAGCAGAGGATGTTATAACACAGGCAGTATTGATGCAATGACTCGTGAATAGTTGCTCCTAATTAACACTGCTAAAATTAGGTTCACATGTTCCACTTTGTGTGGGAGCTGATGACTCTTGTTCTTCTGTGTTTTGAGTGATATCTTTCAAGGTGTTGACATCAAATCCACTCATTCCAAAATGCATCGCAGATGGGAATTTAAGCCTCTTTACAAAGCAAACCACTAGAAATTATAGGTAGTATGCAGCACTGATCTGTAACTGATCTCTGATAATATAGCAACATCATTTCTTTGGAACATAATTTTCTTAATCCCACAAGAAGTGACAGGATAAGAAAACTTACAGTTAAATGGCAACAGTCTTGTTACAGGACAGTTATCTCCCAGGTGTATGTCGCTAGTTTTAATTTCTGTGTTGTTATCAAAGGGCCTTATTTTCATTCTGACTAACAACCAATCATCAGAACATGTTGAAACTATTGCAAGTCAGACAGTGACCTAGGCCATCAATAGTCAACTCAGTCATTGCTGCAGTCCAGTATCTTCTTTATCCGCTGAAGATCTGTGTCTTATGTCTGGGTTGAGTCCAGAAGAATTCCAAAACAATAGAGAAAACGGGAAGGACCTGCCTAAGAGCACAGAGGTCTTCATTGCTCCAGATTCTAAGACACAACACAGGGAACAGGAAATGGCCTGTAGCTATTAGTCTTAAGGTCAGGGAGACTTCTTATGTAATTCCTCTTTTTCAAAACTGTGTTGGCTATTCTTTTTATATAAATTTTAAAATAATCTTATCTACATCTACAAAAAATCTTTCTGGAATTATGATGGGAATTGTGTTAAATCTTTTTATGGGTGGAATTATGTCTCCCACAAAGATATGTTGAAATCCTAACCCATGGTACTATGTACATGACCTTATCTGGAAAAAACATATTTTTTATTACACCTTTGCAGATGTAATCAAGGTAAGATGAAGTCATTAGGGTAGACCCTTAATTCAGTATGACTGGTGTCCTTACAAGAAAAGAGACACAGAGACACAGGGAGAATGCCATGTGATGACAGAGATTAAAGTGATGTGGCTGCAAGCCAAGGCCTGCTGGCAACAGGAGCAGCTAAGAGAAAGGCATTAATAGATTCTTCCCTAGAGCCCTCAGAGAGAACATGGCCTGTTGATACCTTGATTTTTGACTTCTAGCCTCCAGAACCGTGAGAGAATAAATTACTGTTGTTTTAAGCTGTTGTTTGTTACATCAGTCCTAGGAAACTAACACAACCCTCTATATCAATTTGGGGGGAACTGATTTCTTTACTATGCTACATTTTCCAATCCATAAACACAGTCTGCCCCTCCATTTGTTTAGATCTTCTTTGATTTCTTCAGCCTTCTGTAGTTCCCAGCTTACAAATCCTATACATGTTTTGTTAGATTTATAGCAAAATATTTTTGTCTTTGCTTTTTGAACAAGTGTAAATGGTATTGTACTTTTTATTCTGGTGTCTAAGAAGTCATTGCTAATATAGAGAAATACAATTGATTGTATACCCTGACCATACTGAACTCACTTATTAGTTCAAGAGTTTTGTTTTGTTTTTAAAGATTCCTTTGGATTTTCTACATAGACCATTATGTCATTTGCACATAAGGACAGCTTTATTTCTTCCTTTCTGATCTTTATGCCTTTTATCTCTTTTTCTTGCCTTATTGCAATGGGTAGAACTTTCGGTGTTGAATAAGAATAAATGGAGCAGTTATCTTTGTCTTGTTCCCAGTCTTGAAAGGATTCAGTTTTTCACCATTAAGTATAATGTTAGCTGGAGGATTTTTGTAGATGTAGATACTCTATCAAGTTAAGAAAGTCCCTCTCTGTTCTGGTTTTCCTGAGAGTTCTTATCAAAATGAGTGTTGAATCCTGCCAAACGCCTTTTCTGCATCTAGATGCACACAGTAACATGCAGACACCACATTCGCTCCCTCAGAAAGCTCACCACTCTCCTAGTCTCATCCATTCATTCAACAAATATTTATTAAGTGCCCTAACAATAAATAAAAGACCATCTCTGCCCTCAAGGGGCTTACCATTTAGGGAGGAAGACAGACAAGTTGATTGCAATACAATGTGATAATGTTATTAGAAGGATAAACCCAGAGTGCCACAGGCATGCAAACGTAGGACTCTTAACCCAGAGGAGAGGTGAGGGCATGGTAGGGCAAGGGCAGGATTGGTGAATGTACTTCAGAACAGGTTGCCTCTAAGCTGAGTCTATAAGAGGAGGAGGAGTTAGTGAGGACAAGCTCTGGAAGAGGGAGTGCTTTCTGGTACAGAGATGACAGAGCTTGGTTCTGTCAGAATGACTGGTTTATCATTCTGGGTAAACCGGGGAGAGGCTGAAGGAGTATATGGACACTGCGCCATAAGCAGAGAAGTGGTGATACTCTCTATCTAAGCAGTCTGTGCTTTGTTCCAAGGACCCTGGGGAGACACTGAATGTTTTAAGCAAGAGTATGACAGAGACCCAATCCTATTTGCACTTTAGAAAGATGGATGTGGCAGTATTTTAGAGAATGAAATGGTGGAGGACAAAACTAGAGATACAGTGGCCAGTTAGAAGCCTATTGTCGCAATTCAGGTGAAAGAGATTGGACTGCCTAAACCAGATAACGGCATCGGGAACAAAGAAGGAAAGGCCGTGAGAGACATTAGGGAAGTGGCATTGACAAGACTTTGAAGGGCTTATGTAAAGATTGAGGGAAGTGTCAGGAAAAGAGAGTGGTTACAGATAACTCCCAGATTTCTAGCATGGTCTTGCCATCCAATAATATTGGGAATCCAGTAAGAGGAGTAGGCCTGGCTGAGGAAAAAGAGAAGGAGTGTGATTTTGGATGTTTGTTTTAGCTCCCTATGGGACAGCCATGTGGGTACTGACGTCCAGTTGAAGGTTGAACATTGAAATCTAGAGCTCAAGAAAGAGATAGAGATGTGGGAGTCATTGGTGTATTAGCAGTGGTTGAATCCATGAGAGGGATGAGGTCTCCCCAAAAGAATGGGTAGAAGGAGAAGGGAAGAAGACTGAGGAGGAGCCCAAAAGACCACAAAAGTATCAGAGAGGTGGGAAGAGAGTGACTAGAAAGTGATGCTGCTCAACCCAAGAGCAGAGAAGGGTGGACTGTAATATCAAATACTTTCTCAGGGTATGTTTCCCTAAAACTAATCTATGTCCCTGGCCCTTTCTGTTTTCCCACACCTTCTCTCCAACTGCTCAACAGGCAGCTCCAGGTGTGTATTTTGTCCCCTCAAACTCAACATGAATAAAGCAAATATTAATCTTTTCCTTATCCCATCTGTAAGCCATTTTCCTTCCTATGAGTGTTACCTCCATTTTTCCAGGCTCCAGACCACAAATGTTGGAGTCATCTTTGTCTCTTCTCTTATGGCCCCAAGACCCCTTTCTATTTTTGGTTCCTATTATTTCCTTCTTCCATATATCTCTAAATTCTCCTCCCTCCCCATACACTTACTCATCGTTGACATCATCACTGTCCTCTATCTGAAAGTGTTAATGACCTAGATCACACCAACAGCCAACTTACTCTGTCCCTATCCCTGCCTCTTTAATATTGCAATCAGTTTCCATTGATCTTTCTTACAGGATTTTTCCAGAGCCACTTTCCAAGCCACATGATTATGCTTTAAGGAGGTACCTCATTGTCCATCGCCCCAAGCAACATTTTGTCAGCCTGATTGGAAGATATTTTGAGAAGTAAAATCTGCTCTTAAAGAGAGAAGCATTGCCTTACTTGGGGACAGTCAGAAGGCTGTGATACAGCTTTCACTTTGAGCAGTAGATTCTCATTTAGATTCTCAAGAAGAATGCATTCAAAGGAACAAAGGGATGAGGCAATGTAGGCTGTCATGTGTTTCTTTAAAAATAAAGTTACCTTACTTTATAGATATACCTCAAATAATTGGTACCATATGGTATGGCCCTCCCATGTGGTCTCATTGTTTGTGTATGTCAGCTTTGTCCGGGACAGAATCCAATTTTCTTTTGTATATTCATGGAATCCGTTGATTTCTGCAATCAGCAGTTCCCTAAAAGGCTAAACCTGCTATTGAAAATAATTATGTTACAGTTGCGTTCCAAAGACAATTTAGAAAGGAATGCAAACCTGTTGACAGAAAATGGCTCACAAATCAGACATTTTCTTTTTCTTTTTTCTTTTACAGCCTGACTGAAAGTTTCGGTTCAGAAGACAGTTTGGAATTCCTTTTAGATGATGAAATGGACTTTGATTTGGTAACCAGATTACATTTGCTGGTTTAAATATTGTGTTTGGTGAAAAATATTGATGATCATTTATTCTTTTGAAATTAAAATATTTCATTCAAAATATTGCACAAACCTTCCAGAAAGAAATATAATTTTGATACTATTCTCCAATTGGATATGTAATTTATCTTTGTTATAAGACATTTTATAAGTATCTAGAAGAAGGTAATGATTTAGGATATATAATATATATATAATATATATATATAAAATCAACAATCTTCCTGTAAAAATAGCCACTTTCTGATTGCATTTTATTGGGACTTGAGATGTGTTGGGCAGCTGAACCATAAAATAAATAGGCCTTCAACAAAACAACCCTTTATTGCTGCAAGATTGACTTTGAGCTAACATCACCCTAAATGCAACCACAGAAACCAAAAGGGACAACAAATACTGTTCATTGGTGTATATTACACACCTTACCCAAGTCATCTTTTTAGAAAATTGTGACAAACAAACATAAAAAATTTACCATTTTAGCCATTTTAAGCATGCAGTACAGTAGTGTCAACTATAAGCGACAGATCCCTAGAACTTTCCGATTCTGCAAAACAGAAACTCTATACTCATTAAACAATTCCTCTTTTCTCCCTCCTATGGCCCCTGGCAACTACCATTCTACATTCTGTTTCTAATAGTTTTACTATTTTAGATACCTCATATAAGTGGAATCACTCAGTATTCATCTTTTTGTGCCCGGTTTATTTTACTTAGCGTACTGTAGCCAAGGTTTATCTATGTTATAGCACATGACAGGATTTCTTTCCTTTTTTTTTGAGATGGAGTTTCACTCTTGTTGCCCAGGCTGAAGTGCAGTGGCACGATCTTGGCTCACTGAAACCTCTGCCTCCTGAGTTCAAGCAGTTCTCTGCCTCAGCCTCCTGAGTAGCTGGGATTACAGGCACCCGCCACCATGACTGGCTAATTTTTGTATTTCTAGTAGAGACGGGGTTTCACCATCTTGCTCAGGCTGGTCTTGAACTCCTGACCTAATGATCTACCTGCCTCGGCCTCCCAAAGTGCTGGGATTACAGGCATGAGCTACTGCACACGGCCGATTTCTTTCCTTTTGAAACCTGAATAATATTCCATTGTATGTGTATACTACTTGGACTTAATCCATTCATCCACTGATGGACATTCAGGTTGCTTCCATGTCTTGGCTATTGTGAATAATGAGGAACATGGGTGTGCAAATGCCCAAGTCATTTTTTAAAAAAATGTTTAAGGTAACACATATAAATATAAAATAATTAAAATGTGGGGAGAAAATGACTTTCACTCAGCCTCCTGTCATCTTCTATTCCTTCTCCCTTTCCCTTTTTCCTGCACTTGCCTCCTCTTCTGCTTTTTCCTCACCCTTTTCTTCCTTTTTTGTTCCCCATCCCTTTTTTAATACCCTCATCTCCCCACAACACTTCAAATGTGCTCTTTCTGAGAGCCAGCTCTCACTTGGAAATAGACGAGTTTCCCATACAAATCCCTACCTGCGTCTTCGTCATGCTTAGAAACACCTTCCTTTACCCCACTGTATTTTCTAGATAAGTCACATGTGCATAGGTAGCGTATTTTTAAGTAAATTATATTCTTCATTATTGATTAATTAGGAGCCAGCGCTTTATTTCAAGGAACCAGAGGAGTTACTTCAAGTCCTCAGAGAGCTGGAAGAGCAGAATCTTACTTTGTTTCAATATTCCCAAGATGTAGATGAAAATCTTGAAGAGGTAAACAAAAGAGAAAAAGTTATACAGGATAAAACGTAAGTCATTATAAACAAGTAGATTTATTCCATTAAGCAATTTCTAACCAGAGCCTGGGTCCAACTCATCTGCATGTGGCTCTTCCTCGTGGTCTCTGTGAATGTAGGCTGAGGTTTTTAACAGTTTACATTGTGGAGTGCAAAAGGTAGACGTCATATTTACACAGAATAGACTGGCTTTAATTTTGTCCCTACTTCCTTTCACTTGTCAATATATTTTCCTAGCTAGTAACAATAAAAGATATTTTGAAAAAAGACTAAAAAGAATTAAAATAGTACCTACTGCCTTAACTTTTGTCCAGTGTAGTTTTCGCCCTCTTGGCTAGCTATCATTTACTTTACCAAATCATGCTGTGGATGATAATGCTAACAAATGTATTTTCATTGGCCATGACTCTCAAAAAAATAATTTTTGTGATTAAATATTGTATCATTTTATAAAGTTCCTGCCAAGATATCAGGGCAAATATAGAAAGGATTTCTGTCAGGGGAAAGTGGCTGGATTTGATCCCTCACAAAATTCCTTCCTCATCTAACAATATATAATATTACAAACTTGAAAAAGAGTTGAATTACAGAGAATAGATCTTTATATCTACTCATTGAAAAAATGTGTAGAATCTTTTTTTCAGAAAGTTTTCTGGGCCAGAAGATGGCAATCTTTTTAAACAATAGGTCAAACTACATTTAACTTCAAGACAAATTAATTTGTTCAGAAGAACCTAAACATCATTATCTCACAGCTTCCCATTACCATCTGTGAGACTTTTTAATCCCTGTGTCTTTTCCAGTCCTCACAGTGTCTGGTGGCCCTCCACCCACCTCCACAATAAGATTTTCTGGGACAGGGTGGGTGCAGGTGGGCAGGAAAGGGGGTTCTATAGAATCCATCTCTAGAGGATCTTATCAGAATCTCTAGGTGAGGGAGTTAGGAGTCTATATTTTCCCTCTTGGCTCCCAAGATGTTCTGATTATCAGCCACATTTGAGAACACTGGGTTCCTGATGCCTCAGCTCTGCTGCTATTTGCGGGAACTCGAGGGGAACCACAAAAGTAGAGGAGGGGAAGCAAATGCCTTCTGATGGAAGTTAAAAGCAGGATTTGTGCATGTATTTTTCTCATTTTAACTTGAAAAGTTGCATGTACTTTGGCAATGTCTTCAAATACGACTTGTATTTGGCTCACTACGTGGATTTTGACACATGATCTAGAGTGTTGAAGCTCCAGACTGATGGTTATTTCACTAACCACAAATTTCAGATGAGGGTCTCTTTCTTCTTTTGCAATAGAAATAGCAACATAGAGTTTCTTTTGGAGCAAGAAGAAATGCTTAAAGCTAATTGTATGAGAGAAGAGGAGAAAGCAGCAGAATTGCAATTAAGGTCCAGGCTCTTTAGCTTTGGAGAATTTAATTCAGACGCTCAGGTAATCATTCTTTGCCTATGGTGATTTCACTGTGGCTCATGATTATAATTGTTATTCCCTGTGTCCTAAGTATGTGAATAGGGGAGTTAAAGCAAATCACAAATCCTAGGTTGACGACAGAAGTCGAAAGCCAGCTTGGAATTTATCTTGCCAGTATGTAATAGCCAATGTACATATGCAGAAAGCATTCAAATTGGCATTGGAGTTCTCTTAAAACGTTGCTCTATTACAATCCATGATATTGACCATAGTTTTCCCCTTGAAATACGTTTCTTTTAGTCAGAGCCTAGACATATGTAGTAGTTCACTGTGTGTTATCATTTTGGTGGTAATTCAAGGAGTAATTAACAGAGGAAGTAGTGAATCAACACAATTAACAGTGACTCAACACTGACTAGAAAATTTTCCCAGCACCGAGCCTGTACTAGATTTCTGCCTCTTCAGGCCTGTGTAGACTCATTATCAAAACAGCTGTGATGTGTGCTAGTACACTTACTTATTGAGAAGTTCATCTCTCAGCTAGATGCAAACCCCCTCGAGGGCAGGGATTAACTTATTATTCTTAGTTCAGTTGAGGGTCCCCTTAAAAGTTGGTGCTCAATAAATGTTTGTTGAATGAATGATTAGGTTAGCTTTTAGAGCCACAATCAGCTCCATCTAACATTGATTACCTTATAAAAACCTCAAATGAAATAAAAAATCAAAGCTAATATACGAGGCTAACATTGTTCTGAGACCAAACTGAGGGTCAGGCTGCTATTTCTCGTGGCCCAATAATGAGATGCAGATTAACTGGGGAGGAAGACAGTTTTTATTTCTGTAACTGGTTACAGGGAAAAGTCCTGGAAATTATTGCCAGACTAACTCAAAATTGTAGTTTTCCAGAGCTTATATACCTTCTAAGCTATATGTTTATGTGTAAGTGTGCATTCATCTAAAGACATAAGTGATTAACTTCTTCTCATCTATAACTAAGGTCTGAGTCCTGAAGACCTTCCTCTGGAGCCTCAGTAAGTTTACTTAATCTAAATGGGTCCAGGTGTTGGGGCGATTACCCTTATCTTGTCTCCTGTTAAATCAGGGAGGTTTAGGTAGTTCCTTCAGACCCCCAGTAAACTTGTTTGTGGAGGCCTGGGGAGTTGCTTCACCCCCAATAAAACTTGGTTAATCCCAAATGGGTCCTGTTAAGAATTCCTTCATTATTTTGTCATACTTTAAGGCCCAGGAAAGGCCTAGGCAAAACTCTTGGTGGGCTTTTGTTACATTCCAGCCTTTGTATAAGGGCACTGGCTTTCAATATTGAACTTAACCACTCAGTCAGTACTGAAACAGCTGTTATGGAAGCCTGCCTTAGTGAGACCTGGCCTGCCACAACATCACATTTATGGATGTGAACTTGATTTTCAAACAGAGGTTGAACTGGCAGAACTGCATCAGAAGATTGTCCTCCCTTACCCACAGGTGAACAGGGTTACAAAAAGCACAAGCTGTTTATGGCTCCTCCACACACACACACACACACACTTTCCTAGGGGGTTCTAGTGCTATGAGGTAGTAGGGGATGGGGTTGTGCATTGCCAGAGCCAAGAAGTGTGATGATAGCCACCTTTCAATTCAGTGCTGTTTTTTCCTAACCATTTTTTTTAAAACTGTGATACAATATACATAACCAAATTTACCACTTACTTATTTTAAGCACACGATCCAATGGCATTAAGTACATTCTCAATGTTGTGGAACCATCACCACTATTTCCACAACTTTTTCATCATCTTTTCAACATAAAAATCTAACATCTTAACCATTTTTAAATGTACAGATCAGTAGTGTTAAGTACATTCACGTTGTTTTGCAATCTCCAGAACTCTTCATCTTGCAAAGCTGAAATTCGATACCCATTAAACAATAACTTTCCAGTCCTCCCTCTCTCTCCTAGCCCTTGGCAACCACCATTTTACTTTCTCTCTGAATTTGACTATTCTAGGTACGTCACAAAAAAAGAATCATACAATATTGGTCCTTTTGTGTTTGGTTTATTTCATTTAGCATGTTTTCAAAGTTCATCCATGCTGTAGCATGTATCAGGATTGCATTATTTTTACGGCTGAATAATATTCCATTGTATGTTTATACCATATATTGTTTATTCATTCATCTATTGATGGGCATTTGAGTGGTTTCCACACTTCAACTGTTTTAAATAATTCTGAAACCAATTGACATGCAAAATGTCTGATAAATATTTGTGATATCTCCCCTCCTCCCTGCCCCACCCCAACTAAGCCCCTTTCATCCAAATTTGGGGCAACTATTAAAAAATAAAAGCGGCATTTTTGATACTCTTTAACATTGAGGCAACCAGATACCTAAAGAAAGAAAGTAGAATTGACATAAAGTTCTTTTTAAAATGGCTATCCATGAAATTTTGATCGCAAGTGTAAATTTGGCATTCATGTATTGCACACTCTGGAGAAGTGGGACTAATAATCCGTAGTGTCTTCTAGAGATGTGAAATGGGGGGTGGGGAGGGGGAGGTGAAGCAGGAAAATTGGGAGGGAAGGGTATTCTTAGGAATTTTTGCTTCTCTACCTCCATTTTTTTTCAGATCTCAGAATATACAAAACATAATCCTTGGAGTTAATTTAACTGCATTTAATCTTTTAAGTTTCTTTTCCAGCTTTATTGAGGTGTAACTGACATATCTGATTGTGATATTCATAAGTTATGTTACTCTGGAGCTATCAGTATGAAATGAAATTTATTCTTTCAAAACTTCCACACTCTTAATGACACTTAATCCCCTAAAAATTTTGCCATTGATCCAGTATTTTACTTTTAAAATAAAATTTTAAATTCAAGTATAATGTAATGTTGAGAAGTGCACAAATCACAAGTGTACCTCTCAAGGAATTTCCTCAAAGCAAACACACCCGTGTGCTACCCCCCAGATCAGGGAATACACCCTCATCAGTCCCTGCAAACCTTCCTCACACCTGCTTCCAGTCTTTCCCAGCCCTCTTTCCCACTGTCCTGACCTCTCATGCCATCAATCAGCTTTTCTGTTTTTGAACTTTATTGGAATGGAATCATGTAACATGTCTGGCTTCTTTCTCTCAACACTATGTTTGTGAGATTCATCCATGGTGTTTAGTGTAGCAGTTGTTAGTTCTTCACTGAACATGAAATGGAACATAAACTGCTCCATTGTTCAATTTGAGGAATGTGTTTATCTCTGGTTTTACTGTTTTCTTTGCACAAGGAGCCGATAAGTTGCAATTGAGAGAACTGCGGACAGTCAACACACAGAATGTGACATGGATTAGAATGACAGAACCCTTGAGTTTGAAAAGACTTTCAATGACATCTAGATATCCATCCCAGCCTTCCCCTCTCTAGTTTTGATACAATGATTCCTCCTAAAACACTGCTCTGGTCATATCACTTCCCATTCACTGTTGAAAGGCACCTGAAGTTCTCTGATATCAGTCTTCCATAATTCCTGTCCCATTCACCCAGGCAGACTCCCTTGACAGCTCCTCCTCCGAGGTACTGCGGGTTGCACCTGCCATCTGAGGGCAGTTCCAGGGATGGGGCTGAAACTTCCCTTCCCTGTGGTCAATTGCCCTGTGCCTCGTGCTCCCTTTTCTTTGCCTTTTTGCTTTGTCAGGCCAGGCTCTCAATCCCTTTTTCATACGTGAATACCTTCATTCATCTCATTCTCCTCTCCTGTCTCCTATCTCTTGTTCTTACCTTGTTATCTTAAGAAAGTATCTCTTCTCGCCATTTTCTCTCCTCTTAGGGAATTTAAGAAAAAAAGGGGGAGGGGGCAGTGGTGTAGAAAAGACATCGTAAAAAGCCACTGCCCTGCTCATCCATCTCTAAAGCCATCTAAGTGTTCAAGAGGTCTCCTTCAGAAATTTCCAGCAACTAGCAACCACTCTCATCTTAAAGTTGTTTTTCCTCAAAACTAGTGGTGAATATATTTTTAAAGCATTTTTCTCTGCTTTATTTAGTGACTCACATTGCAGCAATGTTGTTTTCATATGCAATTTACAATATTTCAATCTGATGGGTTACTTTTATTTTCTTGTATATTTTTCTATGTCTCCAAGGTTTAGAAAAAGAACGTGCTGTTACATAAATAAGAAACACAGTGTTATTTTAGAGAAAGAGGAAAAGGGAAATTTATGGCCAATATAGGACTTTTGCTGTTTTCTATTATTATGTATTTCTCCAAGTTTTCTAAAAGGATCATGTCATTCATGTAAATAGGAAATATAATAAGTGTTACCTTACGAAGGTAAAAAGGAGCTTTATGCTAAACAGGACCATCAGAAAGCTTTTTAAGCTAGGAGGTGGAAGAGAAAAGCTGTTGGAAGTACACTCTTGATATCATATCTTGGGTTGTAATTGTGTTGGTGGCTCTGTAAGGTGTTCATGGTTCCAGGAAGGGCTTCCCATGGCTCCAGGAGCCACATCTGTCTTGAGAGTTATTTGTCGCTGGATTTATGGTGATGCTCATCCTCTTGAGCGGAAGCAGGAAATGGGGCAGAATACTACCTGGAGAGTGATTCACACTGCCCAGCATTTTGTTGAGCTCCCCTTAATTGCAAACACCGGGTTCACAATGGCGAAAGAGGATGACAATTTTCTTACGGTCCTGAGACAAGTTACCTACCACCTCAACAATCTCCACCAACAGTTAAAACGGCACAGTGTCGAGGTACAGGGATCAGCAAGGTTTGGCCTAAGCTTTTGTTTAGACTAGAATACTGCAGTGGCTTCCCAACGAAAACAGTGAAAATGATACTTCTGAAAAGGCGTTAGTAGGCCAGCCTGGGTACCTGTTTGCTTGCAACTTTTTTTTCTGAGAGAATGCATTCAGTCATTTATTCAGCAGACATTTATCCAGCGCACAGTTATGTGCAAAGCACTGTTTTAGTCGTAACTTTAAGCATAAGATGTAGCTCCTGCTCTCCTGGTCTATAAGGATAAGGCAGAGAACTATCATATAGGATGATAATAGTTTCACAATTATAAGAGTAATACATGCAAAAAAGAGGGGAGCTGGGTTACATATTGTGCCAAAAGGAAATGCATCTGAGCGGCAAAAAACGATTTAAAATGTTTGTTGCCTCGCATATTTGAATTCTTAGGGAGTCAGATATACAAAAACATTCAAGCAAAAAATATTTTGCCCATTATAATTACTTTTTATATCTAGAGTTCAATATATTTTAAGAAAATAATCCAAGGTGTTACTATAGTAATGCTCTGACTATAAATTATGATATAAGTTAAATGTCACTGCTGCATTTTCTCAATTATCTGTTTTATTAAAACTTCTCCTTTAAAAAAAGTAAACATCAGGCCAGGCACAGCGGCTCACGCCTGTAATTCCAGCACTTTGGGAGGCCAAGGCAGCCCGATCACCTGAGGTCAGGAGTTCGAGACCAGCCTGGCCAACATGGTGAAGCCCCACCTCTACTAAAAATACAAAATTTAGCTGGGCGTGGTGGCGCATGCCTGTAATCCCAGCTACTTAGGTGGCTGAGGCACAAGAATCACTTGAACCTGGGAGGCAGAGGTTGCAGTGAGATGAGACTGTACCACTGCATTTCAGCCTGGGTGACAGAACGAGACTCCATCTCAAAAAATAATAATAATAATCATAAAAAAAGAGTAAACATTTAATAGCATATACATGGGTTTTTACTGTAATATAGTAAAATGGTATTATATATTTATTGAATGTGCAATGTGCTGTTAATGTTTTCTGCTCTTCTCAATCTCAGGAAATACTGATAGACTCACTTAGTAAAAAGATTACTGAAGTATACAAAGTCTGCATTGGAGATGCTGAGGATGACGGCCTCAACCCAATTCAAAAGCTGGTAAAAGTAGAGTCTCGCCTGGCAGAACTGTGTGACCTCATCGAATCCATTCCCAGAGAAAATGTGGAGGCAATTGAGAGGATGAAACAGAAAGAACGGCGGCAAAAGTATATTCAATAAGGATAAGAATGACTTAACGAGTAGCTGGTTTTGCTCAGATTCCACAAACACATTAGCAAGTCTCTTGTGTAATGCCATATTATAGGGACACAGTGAGGAAGAATGAGCACTGTGAAGGAAGGAACTGGGTGAACAGAGTTCACCAGGGGCAACTGACCTAGTTTGGGATGGACAAACTAGCCTGGAAAAGCAAATCTTTGGTAATTATATAAAATTTACGAATCAGTAATTACATGAAAGTTTTTGACTAGCTATCATGGGGAAGGAGAATTGCATTGGTGGTGAAGGACCCAAGGCATAGAATTAGGAGCCCATCATGGGAAAAGTGCAAGCAGACTCAATCTACCTGTAGTTCTCCCATGAAGGGCTCCTAATTCCTAATGAAGGAATTGTTTGAAAGTCAGAGCTACACAGTGAGGGTTTTCCGCAGTGTATAACTGCCAACACTTATGCAACGTTCACTCATTTATTCCTCAAGACAACCACATGAGGATTATCGTCCCTGGAGCCCCACCCCATCCCTCACATCCTTGCATAGCTTGGTGCCCTTCAAAGGAGATCTGTGCATTGAGGGTGGTATGGCCTGACTGTGGCTTTTCAGAATGCATTCATTTACAAATTTCCATACCAAGTTAAGTAAGAATTTTTACGTACAAACAGTTGTCCCTTGGTATCTGTAGGGGATTGGTTCCAGGACCTCCCAAGGATGCCAAAATCTGCAGATGCTTATGTCTCATATAAGATGGCATATTTACATATAACCTACATACATCCTCCTGTATACTTTAAAATCATTTCTCAACTACTTAATACAATGTAAACGCTAGAGTTGTCATACTGTATTGCTTAAAATTTGTAGTATTTTTATTGTTGGGGCTTTTCTCCAAATATTTTCAATCTGCAGTTGGTTGAATGCCCAGATGTGGAACTGTGAATATGAAGGGCCTACTGTCCTAGTTTGAGGCAATGATTATTGTAAATATGACCCCTAGCCTACCGTGGCATGTAGGGAATGTTTACAAGTGGGATAATGTTCATGTAATAGCAAAAAAACATGTTGAGAGGCCGACTAGTACTCTAGCTACCAGCCTGGGGATTAGACCATGCTGAGTGAGTTCAGTTCAACTGTTTATGACTTTGTGACCTCAGGCAACACAAGCACTCTAGGCGGTTTCTTTATCTGTAAAATGGGAGTAATAATGGTACTTACAGGTTGTTGTGAGGATTAAATTAGATGATCCAAGTAAATTACAAGAGCATGCTTGGCACATAGTAAGCACTCAAATATTAGCCACTAGTATTAGATATTTTGTTATTGCCTACTACTTAACAGATGTATGGAGGATATGCTTACCCATAGTAAAAATGAAGTCCAGACTATATTACGGTGATTCTGATGGGATCTTATTGAACATAAAGCAAGCTTTAAAAAAAATTATAAATGAAAAGTTACTCCTTCCCTAAGATGACCTCATTATGACTACACTAACAGCACTTGCATCTTTTTTACAGTAAAAATATATTTGCATCAAAGTGTAATTACAACTCATTTTTAGCAGTGATACATGAATGTAATTCCAATTATTTACATTCTTCTTAAAAAGAATTTTAGCTGGGCCAGGCGCGGTGGCTCACGCCTGTAATCCCAGCACTTTGGGAGGCCGAGGCAGGCGGATCACGAGGTCAGATTGAGACCATCCTGGCTAACACGGTGAAACCCCGTCTCTACTAAAAATACAAAAAAATTAGCCGGGCATGGTGGCAGGTGCTTGTAGTCCTAGCTACTCGGGAGGCTGAGGCAGAACAATGGCGTGAACCTGGGAGGTGGAGCTTGCAGTGAGGCGAGATTGTGCCACTGCACTCCAGCCTGGGCGACAGAGCGAGACTCCGTATCAAAAAAAAAAAAAAAATTTTAGCTGATTTTCCCCATGGTTTGGGGCACCTAATTTTGCAATAGAAATGCTCAGTACATGTTATTTCCATTCCCTAGTATATAACCTTACACTTAGAATATCATTCAATAGATTCATAAAATAGCTATCATGTATTTAGTGCCTATTGCTCACCACTTTGTACTTGATAAGTTGCACAGATTAATTTTCCCCTCAAAATAACCCTAAAGAGAGTATGACAAATAGCATTTCTTGCTCATAATTTGAGGATATTATGCAAAAAGATTAATTGGAAGGTACACTTTTGTGGCAGCTCACTAAGCTATGCATTTATTTGTGTACTTTTCTGTATGTATGTGACACTTCAATTGAAAGGTTTAAAAAGAGGGAAAAGTAGCTGAAAGTTAATTCAAGTAGCTATTATACAAACTGTCTGTAAAGTGCTAAAATGTTTGGGAGGCCGAGGTGGGCAGATCATGAGGTCAGGAGTTCAAGACCGGCCTGGGCAACGTAGTGAAACCCCGTCTCTACTAAAAATACAAAAATTAGCTGGGTGTGGTGGCATGCACCTGTAATCTCAGCTACTTGGGAGGCTGAGACAGGAGAATTGCCTGAACCCAGGAGGTAGAGATTGCAGTGAGCCGAGATTATGCCACTGCACTCCAGCCTGGGCAACAGAGTGAGACTGTGTCTCGGGAAAAAAAAAAAAAAAAAAGTAGACCAAGATCTGGGTATGTTTTATATTTTCCAAAATGATGAAATTTCTTCCCATTTCCAAATAGTATTTGTTGTCGAGATTTACCTGAATATTCAAAAGCCATTGTTATGAGTAAAGATGAAGTGTCATTTTCATTTAACTTTAAAGGAGGTCTTCCATTCACATGGCTCATTATCAAAGAGTAATGTACTTTTCTTACTTAATGTGATTTATAGTTACAAGAATGTTTCTCCCTTCTTGTGACAGGTTTCGTGATGAGAAAATGAGAGAAAAACAAAGACACCAAGAGGAAAGGCTAAAAGCTGCTCTGGAAAAAGCAGTAGCACAACCAAAGAAAAAGGTTTGTTTTGCTATTAATACATCCAGCCATATCAGTATGTGAGTGCCTCTGTGGCACAAAACCAAAATACTTTATTCATCTAACTTATCTAGGTTGAACTTCAAAAAGATAATCTTTCTTGCTCACAGCTTCAATTGGTCTCTCTCTGGTTCCTTGTTACTTTTAGAAAAATTCAAATTAGTGGCTCTCCAGTTCTCAATTAAACACTTTTTAGTAAAAGAAGCCTCTTCTCTCTCCTCTTTTTCTTTAGCCCTAGGTTCATGAAAATCAGGTAATTTTTTTTTTTTTTTTTTTAGTTTTTTGGAATAGATTATAAAAGCATATTGTTCAAAGTTCAAAAGATACAAGAATATCCAGTGTAAAGTCAGTCTTCCTCAGTTCCCCTTCCTGGAGGCAACCACTGTTAACAGGTTCATTTGCATCCCTCTGGAAATATACACACACATATATGTATTTATGTACATATTCCTTTTCTTACTGATAGCTAGGAACTTGGCTTCTTTCACTCAGCAATGTTTTGGAGATAAGTGAACCCAAAGAATCGCATGTAACTGTGGGGACTGTGCACAATCCCCACATTGTAAAGATAATGAGATTGACAGGTGGAGTCAAAATGATTTGCCCAGAGTCACTATGACGTAGCAGCAGAATCAGGACCAGAAGCCAAAGTTCTGTATTTTGCAAGACCACCTGTCCAATCAGAAGTTTGGGATTAGGCAGTCACGTACATGTGGTCCATCACTTCTACACAGGGTAAGGAGGGCCTTTTGTTTTATATGCCACTCTTTCCCTCCTCTGGGATAGAGTCTGAAATATATTCCAGAAGGACAATTTCATGGTTATCTGCAAAGCTATTGTGGACACTGATTCTTACCATAGTAATAGCTAACGCATAACGAATGCTTACTGTGTGCCTTACAACCAACCTCTTGAGGTAAGAACTTGAAAAAAAATTCTGAAATATGGGAATTGTTAATATGTGCCATACCAAAAAGATGATTACTTCAAAATATTTTATTGAAATACTTCATCTTAAAAAGGGTGTTTATCTAGTTCAATTCTTTCCATGAACTTTCCTCACCTGTTCTCTCCTCCCAAGAATTAACCATTCATCACCCTTCCACATGGACTACTTAGTAAACCCACCAAATTGAAATTATTTTTAAGTATGTTCACCTTTCCTTCTAGACCATGAGTTTTATGACGTTTGTATCCCTAATACCTGGCACATCATGGATACTTGATGTATAGTGAATTAACAGACTAAAAATGAGCATTAAAAACTACAACTGGAAAAAATTGGGGAAAAAATGGTTATCCGATAAATCAACAACACACAATGACCTCTGATAGAAGCTGACCCAATTAGAACACTTCATCACTGGTAATTTTTTCAGACAGTATTAATAACAAATGTTACCAAAGATCTCTGACAGTGAAAAATTCTGATATTGCAGAATGAATTCAGAGATTCTAGTCCCCCAAGGACATTTTTGTTGTTACAGTGATGGGGAAGAGTGCTATTGTTATTTAGGTTCTCTTGGGCCTGCAATGCAGGGGACAATCTCACATAAGAATTGTCCTAAAATGTCAATAGTGCCTTTTGAACACAGTGGCAATGTCCCATCAAATCTCACAGAATTATGGCAGTTTTCCCACTTATACATTTAATTTATACAAATTCAGCTACAAAAGCAAAACAAAAAGCAGGCGAGGGAATCCCAAAAGTAAAGAGAAAAATAAGTAGTAATATACTTGAGTATATATGCCCCAGAGAGAATGAATAGGTATGAACGAGGGGTTTCCCAAAGCCTCTTCTGTTGGGAACACCTCCAGAAGCCAGCCAGTGTTCAAGATGGTACATGGTTTTCTGGACTTTTTATTTAACACGATATCTAAATGCTAGTCAGGTGCTCAACAGGAGAAAGCCATCTCTTCCAACCATGAAGGAAAAACTGGCTATGGCACTTACTGAGAAAATGGTGGCCTTCAACATGGTGCTTTTCTAGGCTGACCACATTTGAACTGTATACTATTGGATGACTTTACCTAAGTTTTCCCACTTCCCAATAAAACCTAACTGTTGTTCCTTCTGCATACTTATCGGTGTCCAGTTTGCTACTCAACTTTGCCTAGCATGTTAGACATCCGTTAGGTTACAAGTCCCTTTTAACTGTGATTAGTTAATATTACAAACCATATTATTCTTTGTAAAAATCAAGTTAATATTGGCATTTCACAAATCTCAATAGAAAATGGAAAATATTAAGTATTTTGTTTTTCTTTTCAGTTGGGAAGACGACTTGTCTATCATTCAAAACCTCCATCTGCTAACAGACAGCAGCTACCTTTAGTCAATGAAACAAAAACAAAAGCACAAGAGGAAGAATATTTTTTTACTTGAATAAAAGCAGTAAGACATTTTATTACCAGAATGTCTTAGGTATATTTTGTAAATTTTGGCTTTCACTAATGATAATATTCTGCCCCATGTACCAGGCCTAATCAATTTGAGAAAGACAAGCCCTTATTCCAAGGGCTATAGGATTAGGAATAAGTTATTTTCTTTTGTCGAAGTCTTTATTCATATCATAAGTATTAGTCCTATAGCTCAACCTTGTTATCTATACTTTGAGTTGTTCCACTTGGGGATAAAAAAGATAGTTTACTGATAAAACTGTATGGTAAATGACCACTGAAGTGTAATAATAATGGCCATTCTCTTACAACATGAGAATGTAAATGATATATTTTCTCAACCCATCTGCAGGGAAGTTCATAGCATGCTGTTATTACTATGGAATATACATTTTAACAATGTACAACTCTAAAATATCTGAAGGGTTTTGAAAGGCTTACAACTTAACCTCGAGGTTATGGTCTCAGAACATAACTCTGAGACCGGTTTTTATTCCACATTACGTTTTGTTCAAAGAACTTTTTTCTCCTTAGTGAACAAACCATATGCCCTCAGCCTGAATGTCAGTTCCCAATTTCTGTTGTGCCCTGTCTGTACAATCATTTTAATTTTTAGAAGATGTTTCAGTTTTAGCTACAATATGTGCATTTAGCTTATACTGACACAGAATTAACATGTAATTTATTGACTAAGTAAAATAAGACAGAATATTATTAATACCAAGAAAATGTTTAATTTTATACATGTTAAAAGTGGCTCAAAAATAACTTGAAAACGTTGCATTTAAAAGGTCTCAGCTAATAGAAAATTTTACAAGAAAAGGCTGAAATTCACCTTCATAAAAATATCTAAAGCATATAAATAATTATCCTTTATGGGAAAAAAAAAAAGAGTATTGAGCTTACAAAAGAAAAGCAACTTAAATGAAATTCGGTGGCTTTTAAAGCATTAGTCCTGTGAGTCATCTTTCCCAACTGGTTCGACATTTGAGCTTTGCTTGTAAATATCTGAATACAAACAGTTCGCAAGTCAAGTTGAAAAACAAACAGATCTTTATTGTCTAGAAATATATATAAAAAAAAAATCCCAACAAAAGATGCTATTCTCTCATTTCCCCATCTTCTTCCTCTTCTTCCACACCTCTGATATAAAGGACATTATTACACCTGTGAATAGAAAAAGTCCATTTTGTTGTTCCAACCAGAAACCTGTATGATCTGAATTACTGTATTTTTATTATGAAAATACTGAATGCTATATTTACAATATTCTTGTCTTAAAAAATTTTTTAATATATTTGTTTTTACAAAGAGTTTTACATAGACTTGTTGAACAGCACAGTGCACTTATTTTCCACCATATGGTTGTTAAAAATGACACCTTTATGATTTTCCAAAGGAAATAATTACCAGAATTTGAAGCTTTGAAGCTAGTACAGAGAATCAATATAACAAAAATCCTTACAAACAGCCAGACCCAACTAAAATTCAAAACTAAGTTCCTGCAATGAAGGCCACTGCAAAAAGTTGCCACTGTAAAAGTTTATAGCTAAGAGCCAGAAAATTTAACATCAACACTAGGAAAATCTTTTGGCCAGTTCTAAAACATTTGAAAACTTACCTTTGACAAGTTTAACAATTTCAAAGACTTTTGAAGTCTAACTGTAAAGTATTATAATAGTGATTTTTTTTAAAAGTACTTCCAAAATTGAGGCACTAATATATTTAGAACAGGTATTCCTAATGCTCACCAGTAACTCCTTACATATACCACTGCTCTTTGTTACCTTATTAAAACTTCACCCAGATGTCCAGACAAAGCTCCATCTATGTATTCTTCTGTATTTGCAAGCTTTCAATAAAAAGAAATACATTAGTATAATCACACAGGAGGAAAATATTACAATACAGCTAATACTGGTGAGAGAACTTACTATGACCTTCCTATACCAACAACTCAAATTTATCTATAATTAGATAACAGAGGATGAGCTTTCTATTACTACTGTAGTACTTTTGGTTTCATATAAACCTTCAATAAAATTAATATTCATGGATGTAGAACAAATATATAATAAAGTTTGTTTCAATGTAAGTTTCTGAATCTCCCAGGTTATGTAATATTTCTTTCCATTAGATATCAAAACAGTGTGTGGAAGAAGGCAGTCTCTAATTTATGAATAAATTGTGATTTAAAAGTTTTCTGAAAATTCATTCTAAAGAACCAGACGTTAAGTTTTCTCAGAGTAAAACATAAATCATATTGAGGTGTCCAAATGGGTATACAAAAGCTATGGCTAGCATGCCAAATACTTCTATATTAGTCAGCAACCAAAGCAGATAACTGAGTTAGAATTTTCTTCTTTTCCTGTCTTTTAAGAAACAGGGTCTCCCTCTGTTGCCCAGGCTGGAATGCAGTGGCACAATCATAGCTGAGCTCAATCTCCTGAGTAGCTAGGACTAAAAGCATGTGCCACAAAGTCTGGCTACTCCAAAACAATTATTTTTTTGTAGAGATGAGATCTTGCTATACTGCCCAAGCTGGTCTTGAATTTCTGCCTTCAAGTGATCCTCCTGCCTTGGCTTCCCAAAGTGCTGGGATTACAGGCAAGAGCTACCACATCTGGGCCTGAATAAGAAATTTTTTTAAAATTATGTACTAATAAACAGGGAAAAACAAGTTCTTAAGTGAAAGTTAAATAGTTAACAGTGACTTTTACAGTTATTTTGGTGAACTCTATTATTTCTAATTTTATATCAAAATGCTTAGCTTCTACATATAGGTAACGATCTTTACTTGTAATTAAAAGGAAAATCACAATCAATGGCACCTGGGACTCAGCGACGGCACTAACAGGAGTGAAGGGAGAGAGGGAGGTTTCCTTCACAACTAGGCATGAGGAAAAGGAAAAGAAAAATACAGCCTAACAATAAGGATTAAAATAGGATGCGACATAAGGCATGAAAAACATGTTAATGAACACTACTACTGGATGTTACTCCCTCTCTTATAGAAAACAAAAAGTAATCTTCATTATCCAGATGATAGTTTTGTCTGAAATATACGAAGTTGTTGAGACAATTAGTTTGTATGTAACAGCTATAAGAAATAATGTATTAAGAGCAGCTAATTTTTTGTAAAAGGTAATTACAACATTTAACTGGTTTCTAAATTACACAATAATGCTCCAAATACTTTCTATCATGTATTAAATTGAGTCTTCACCATCACTTAACAGGCTCTCTATGGCCACCATTCTAACCTAACTTTCTATCATTTGTCCCTTAACTCAATCTGCTCTGGCCTTTTTGCTGTGCTTTGAACATACCAAGCATGCTTCCACCACAGGGCCTTTGTACTTGCTATTCCCTCAAACTGGGATGCTTTTCCCCAGACACTCACCTGAGTTGTACACTAATTCTGGTATCTTCCAGAATTTGCTTCCTCAGAGTGGCTATCCTATATAATATTGCACATACTGTCTCTCTATTCCCTTTTTCTTCATGCGTGGCATCTATCACACCTATTATCACATTATATTACCACCTCCCACCACTAAAACATAAACTCTTGAGGGCAGGGATTTTGTTTTGTTCAATGCTATAGTCACAGTGCCAAGCACATAATGGGACTCAATAAATATTTGCTGAGTGAACAAATTCAAACACTCAAAGTGGTTGGTTACTCAGACGTTTTTTAACTCTGGCAGGGTCACTAGCAAGCTATATTAATTCTAAAACAATTATTAAGTAGTAATTCTTTTATTATTGAGATGTTAATTTCCATAGCATACAATTCACCCTTTAAAAGTGTACAATTCAGTGGTTTTTAGTATATTCAAAAACCTGTGCAAACCTGTGCAACTATCACCACTAATTCCAGAATATTTTTATCACAATTCATATACTTCCCAGATTTTTCTATGGTCTTGGTAAATGACTCCTGTTTAGGGAATTTTCCAAACTCAAACTATGTTTTGGGGACCTTAGTGTCATGTGCTCAGGTGGTAATTGCCTAAGTTAAGGAAAATCATAGCTCTCTGCCTACTTAAGTACTCCTTTGAGTACTCTGCTTACAAGTATGGAATCCTTGGGTTCATGATTGGATCGACCACCTGTCTTGATAGCCTTTAAAAGCCTGGCGGGAAACTACTACTATTAAAAAACAACAACCCCAAACTAATTTTTTAAATGTGCAAAAGACATTAACAGGCATTTCTCCAAAGATAAACAAATGGCCAATAAACACATGAAAAGGTGCTCAACATCATTAGCCATTAGGAAAATGCAAATCAAAACCACAATAAGATACCACTTCACACCCATTAGAATAACTATTTTATAAACACCCATAGAAAATAACAAGTGTTGGTGAGGATGTGGAGAAACTGGAACCCTTGTGCATTGCTGGTGGGTATGGAAAACCATGTAGCTGCTGTGGAAAACAGTGTGACAGTTACTCAAAAGAAAAAAAAAAATTTTTTTGTTTTTTGAGACAGGGTCTTATTCTGTCATCCAGGCTAGAGTACAGTGGTGTGATCACGGCTCACTGCAGCTTCATCCTCCCCAGGCTCAGGTGATCCTCCCACCTCAGCTTCCTGAGTAGCTGGGAATACAGGTGCCCACACCACCACGCCTAGCTAATTTTTGTATTTTTTTTGTAGATATGCAGTTTTGCTATGTTTCCCAGGCTAATCTCAAACTCCTGGGCTCAAGTAATCTGCTGCCTAAGCCTCCCAAAGTGCTGGGATTACAGGCATGAGCCACCACGCTTGGTCTCCTTAAAAATTAAACTTAGAATTACCAGTAATCCAGTAATTCCACTTCTGGGTATATACCCCAAAGAGCTGAAAGCAGGGACTCGAACAGACATTTGTATACCTGTGTTCACAGCAGCATTACTTACTACAGTCCAAAGAGGGAAGCAACCCAGTGTCCACCAAGAGGCAAACAGATTAGAATGTGGTATATCCATACAATGGAATATTATTCAGTCATAAAAAGGAAATTCTGACACATGCTACAACATGGATGAACCTTGAATAATACACTACGCTAAGTCAAACAAGCCAGACACAAAAGGATAAATACACGATTCCATTTGTATGAGGTATTATGCATGGTCAAACTCATAGACATGTAGAATAGTGGTTACCATGGGTTAGCTAGGTGAAGGAAGCAATGGAAAATTATTGTTTAAAGTTTAATTGTAAAATTATTGTTTAATGGAAAATTATTGTTTAATGGGCAAAAAATGTCACTTTTGGATGATAAAAAAGTTCTGGAAATGGATAATGGTAATGGCTGTAGAACAATGTTAAGGTACTTAGTGCCACTGAATTATACACTTAAAAATGGTTAGAGTGGCAAAATTGTAATGTATATTTTACCACAATAAAAAGAAAATTAATTACAAAAAAACCCCACCAAAACACATGGCTAAATCATTTACAGAAACTCATTTGACAGACATACAGTCAGTTCAATTCCTTCGGCAGATGTGTCTTTCCCCTAAAGGAATGAATTTCCTCAATAACTTTGGTGTTGTGTCTTTAGCATTCATTAAAAGACTCAAGAATTCCACTTGAAAACTTTCTTTCAGGGCTAAATGATGAGAAATGTTTTGTTTTCTCCAGCAAAGTAGTGTGTTTCCCTTATGGTATTATTATGAATTAAATGTGTGAGCTCTTCTTACTTTAACTACGAGGAATAAAATCTGTGGCTGAATTCTGGTTTAAGTCCATATTTTGTACCTAGCATATCATAGTATCCTCCCTGGCTTTGACTTTATTTTTCAATTTTGCCGTATATTTGTCAATTTAATTGTATGTATTCTTATTAGTCAGACTAAACCTTTGAGGAATAAGGTGAAGCAAACTAAATGCAATGTTATGACCTTTACAGCTCTTTAGCTTACCTGCATGTTCATGTAGCCATCTACAGACACCAGATAGCCCTTGTACTCCATTCCCCACTTAAGTTTCACCATCACTGGCTTTCCTGTTAGTCCATTGAGGAAAGGTTTGGGATTGAGGGGTAAACTCTGCACAAAGAACAAAAAAGGATCCAATTAATTATTTTTCCTCCCACCACCAACTCTCTTCTACTAAATACCAGTATTTTGTGGTATGCAAATGAAGAAAACTCTTGACTCATTATTTTAGTACATAATTTTCACTTTTATTTATCGGAGAGTACCAGGGAAATTTAAATATCCAGTTAGCCAGTATCACCTTTAACCCATCAAAATAAAATACTCACTATTCACTTAAGATAACACCGACTACATACATCACTCACTGTTCTGAGCTCTAAAGAAACAAAGATAAAGGCACTTAAAAAAAAATGCGGGCCAGAAAGGGTGGCTCATATCTGTAATTCCAGCATTCTGGAAGGCCAAGGCAGGGGGATCACTTGACGCCAGAAGTTCAAGACCAGCCCAGGCAACATAGTGAGACCACCTTCACTACAAAAATAGTCAGATGTGGTGGTGCACACCTGTAGTCCCAGCTACTAGGGAACAGAGCAAGACTTTGTCATAAATAAATAACAGAGTACCTGTCAAGAAGTTGGAGATGGGGAGGGGGGGCTCCTCACATACAAATAATTATACTGCATATTGCAATGTAGTAAGAGGAGGTATACTAGGGACAAGGGTACCAAAGCAATCCAGGGAAAAAAGGAAAGGTTGCCTGAAATAAGTAATACCTCAGTTTTAAAGAATGAGAGTTTATTTCCAGAGCGGGGAAAAAAATCCTGTTCCAGGCAAGGCTAGCTACTTACGTAAAAGGAGGGAAGAGTGATGCAACAAGGTGATTTTGGGGACATACAATTCAGCATTGTCACTTAAAGTCCCAAATATAAGACTACAGAAGGAAGCAGAGGGCAGATCACGCTTGACAGTCTTTAACTGTGGAAGGTAGGGCTAGGTCCTATCTGACTTTGTCAATAGCACTGTCTCATAGCAATCACTTAAAGTTTGTTCAGCAAACCATTAACATCTCCAGTGAATTCGGTTTTTGCCCTTTTCTGCTCACTCATCAGTCAAAGAAAGAACAGAACTAAGAAACTTGGCTACTAACCCCCTCTAACATAAGCATATTCGGAGTGACTTGATATGGCGATTACTCCAATAACCTAATGTGTCTCCAGTTTTCATTCTCTAATTTATTATCCACCACAGCAACATCATTTTTTAAAGTGCACATCAAATTGTCATATTTCTGCTTAAAATGATTCAATGGCTTTCAACTCAATCATTTTCAATTGATTTGGAGTACAATCAAAACCTCCCAATACAGCCTAAGAGGTCCTGCCCATCGCCTGCTCCTCCGATACCATCTCGTAACCACTCTTCCTGCAACTGGCTGTACCTTTTTGTCAATTTCTCCAACTGACCAAGCTTTCTTTCCGGCCGCAGGTCTTATGCTCCTATTCCCTGTGCTCGGTACACTCCTCCTCCTGCTCTTTAAAGGGTCGTATTTCATGACACTTAGGCTTCAGGTTAAATTCCACCTCCTAGGGAGGCCATCTCTGACTCAGCCTCTAAACGTCTAACGCGCACCCTCAAAGCCTCCTGTCTGCATTCTTCTTAGCACTTACTACTTGCAATTGCTTATTTGTCATTTTTTGACTAATGTCTGTCTTCCCCAACCGAGTTAAACTAGAGCATGGCCATATCATGACTTTCATGCAATGAAGGTGAATTTTGGAGTGTGGTTAAGTGGGAAGTGCAAATTCTCTTTGAGTTTTACCCCGACCCTGTAGCCACAAATAAGAATATCCCAGGCCCGGATTCAAACAAAGAGAAGGCACGGGCACTCCTAGGAAAAGAAAGGCATCGGGAGAAGCACGCGCCTCAGAAATCCCAAAAGCAGAGGGAAAGAAGCTGGCGACCGGGTGCGCGGCGCCTCACGCGGATGAATGGGAAACGCGCGAAGCAACCATTAGGCCCCGCGAGGTGGTCTCCCTCCTTCTCTTTCTCCCCGCTTCTCCCGCCGTTCTCTTTCTCCTTACCATCGTAACCACGGCCGAATATTGCAGGCTACTCACTGCCGACCAGGCTGCCGCTTGTCCCTCGTGACTACAGCAGGTATCGCAGGTCCGAGCCGCTGAGTTTCAAGAAAAATGGCCGCCAAACATGAGTGTGACCTTTCACCTCCCACTACGGCCCTTCCTGCCTCTGTGATTGGACGCAAAGAGATGCGTGCTGATTGGAGGAGATGGTCGGACCAGTATCTCCTGGCAACCAGCAGCGGCTTGGGTTTGCGCCTGGCAGGCTGCGCGCGGGTGTTGGGAAACCGTATCTGAGGAGCGCGGTGAGGCAGCCAAGGACTGGAGGCAGGCTGGTGTTTGTAAATGTGCTGTCCTTCCTAGCGGGGCGGTCTGGGAGAGGCTGTGTAACAGATGTGACTTCTCCCCAACTTGGTTAATGGGGATTTTACTTTGTCTTTTTGCACCCGTGAGAATGTTCGGGATCCCAGAGTTCCTTCCTCACTCTTCCAACAGGTTCCATGATTTGGGGGCGCCTCTGCCGCAGGCCCTTTCTACCTGAGTGTTCTCTCTTCTGCAACACCCATTTCAACCCCTTTTAAAGGAATTCGGGGGTAGCCAGACAAGACTAGGGGCGGCGAAACGCACCAAAGGGAGTCCGATACAGAATTTATTTCAAACGAGGTCAGGTTGTGTCTGGGATACGGTGTCATGTCCCCCCAACACCCACGACCCCGCTGGCCGCATCTTTCTTTTGCATCGCCAGCAGAGACTGGCACGGCCTTCTTACGTGCATTTGAAATTACCTAAGGGCGTAAGCAATATTTCCGCTATCACGGATTAAAACTTTCGACGTAACGGTGTTATCTGAATCTCACTGGTTTTTGTCGTAATCCTAGTGAGTTCGGCTCACTCTGATCTGAAATGCTAAATGCAGTTCTTGGAGAACACGCCCTTTGGGAAGTAACGCTTTTTTGCGGCCCTGAAGAGATGGATTTGAGGTTGTTGGGGCACTGTGGAGCAGTGGGCAAGACTTTGGAGAGGGCCTGCATTCGGAACCTGCGTCTCTCAGGCGCAGCCGGTGTTGGGCAGGGTCTTAACCCCCAGGGCTACTGTTTCCACGGCAGGAACGCGGCTTTAAAAACGGAACCATCCTCAGCGTGGTTGCGAGAATTTAACCTAAAACGGGGGTTGGCCTTGTAAAAGCTCAGTGTTTCACATAACTGTTGAACACTGACAAGACAGTCATTGTCAGTGTAGTTTTTACCAAACAGTTATTAGATTTATTCACTCTAAACTTAAGTGGATTTCTCCCTTAGTTTGTCTATTGTTTCATGAACTTTAAGCCTTTGTACAGACTTTGAGTTCCTACTATGTGTCAGGCTCTTTAAACAATTGTGGAAATCTTACCTTACCGTCTGATTCGGGGTGACAGCCCCGTTTTAGAGATGAGGAAGCAGGCCCAGTAGGTAACTGTTATCAGTTGAGGGTAGCTGTCCGAGTTCTTGGCGTTTTCTACAAAGACTTGGACAAAACGCACAAACAAAGCAAGGCAGCGAAAGCAGAGATTTATTTTAAATGAAAGTACACTCCACAGGGTGGGCACCGCCTGGTGCAAGCGGCTCAAGAGCATTGGTCACAGAATTTTGTGGGGTTTGAATGCCCTCTAGAGGTTTGCCGTTGGCCCACAACCGGTCCGATTGGTTGCGGGAGGGGACCAATAAGAGGTACTTTCATTTTTCAACTGCCCCGCAGAAAAAGGAGGGGTTGAAATGGGAGTGGCCTCTGATACCCAGTCAGCATGCATGGGCCTTAGGTTCCCAGCCTCCAGCCGCTAGTCTTCTGCCTCATAACCTGCTCAGGACCACATACCTGGGTTTCAAAACTGCTTTTTCTACTTCGAAGCTGCCTTTCAAAGACTCAATATGTACTTGAGAAGCCTGACTCTTTAGCTGTTTTCTTAGTGAAGTGAAGCAAAATACTACAATAAACACATTATGTAAAGATTGTGCATTTAAGTTTGGTTTTTCTCTTCATGTTCATTTTTTTTTTTTTTTTTTTTTTTTTTCTGAGACAGTCTCATTCTGTCACGTAGGCTGGACTGCAGAGGTGTGATCTTGGCTTACTGAAGCTTTGACCTCTTGGGCTCAAGAGGTCCTCCCACTTCAACCTCCCGAGTAGCTGGGACCACAGGCATGTGCCACCACACCCAGGTAATTTTTAAATTTCTTTTTGTAGAGATAGGGTCTTGCTTTGTTGTCCAGGCTGGTCTCAAACTCCTGGGCTCCAGCTGTGCACCCACCTTGGCCTCCAAAAGTGCTGGGATTACAGGTGCGAACCACCATTCCTGGCCCATATTAAATTTTAATCTTAAATACCTTATTAAAATTAAGTGGGCATAAGTCATTGATATTTTTCTAATTATAAATATTATACAAAATTTTGGAAAATATAGAAGTTCTAAACAATAAACCTAAAATCACTAGTAATCCCACCAATCAAAGGAAACTGTTAACTTTTATTGTAACATATGCACTTTTTTTTTTTTTTTTTACAACAGCTCTATAGTTTTTTGGTTGTTTGTTTTTTGTTTTGTTGTTGTTGTTGTTGTTTTGGAGACAGAGTCTCACTCTTTCACCCAGGCTGGAGTTAAGTGGTGCGACCTCAGCTCACTGCAACCTCTGCCTCCCAGATTCAAGCAATTCTCGTGTCTCAGCCTCCCAAGTAGCTGGGACTACAGGCATGCAGCATCACGTCCAGCTAATGTTTTGCTAATTGTTAAAAAAATTTTTAGTAGGGACAGGGTCTTACCACTTTGCCCAGGCTGATCTTGAACTCCTGAGCTCAGGCAATCCACCCACCTCAGCCTACCAAAGTGCTAGGATTACAGGTGTGAGCCACCACACCCGGCCTACACACAGTTTTGTAACTTGTTTTCTTTACTTTATATCGAGCAACTTCTTATATGACTAAATATACTCTTCTGAAGTGTGGCTTAATATCTTCATTATACTTTGTATTTCGCATCTGTGATAACATATTATTCTATTATTTTCATTTTTCCTCCTGTTACAAACAGTCTGTACTGAACATACTTTTACATGAATCTTCGAGTGTATTTTTGATTCTTTACCATAAATTCTTAAAAATATAATTCCTAGGTTAAAAGGCATTACTATTTTAAAAGCAAATATATATATTGCCATGTTGGCATATAGCTCCACAGAATATTCATTAGAATAATTGGTTCAAATATAGGGGAAATAACAGGCTTTATATTTTTCAAAGATGAGATAGAATACATTTTGAGCACATATGAAGAAAATGACCCCTAATTGTTAATTAGGATGAACAGTTTGGTGAGTTCTACCATTATTTATCCTATAACCCAAAAATTCCAGTGGTATACAATCATCTAAAAAGGAATTTATGAAATGATTTAGAAATATTTACTGAGGTGAGTAAAATGAATGTGTAATGTCTGCCCTTGTGGAACTTTAAAACCTCTTTGAGAAGAAGGGGACCAATATGTATTGAATGCCTTTCATGTTATGCCAGGATATTTTATTATGTAATTTGTCTAATTTAAATCCTCACAGTACTTCAAGGTAGATATTATTATAATCCCCATTTTAGAGATGAGGAGACAGCTTCAGAGAGATTATGTATTTTTGTCAAAAGCCATGTGGAAGGTAAAATGGCTCCAAAGCCTAAGATTTTTCCTTTATACCACTCTGCCGCTCCCAAAAATGTGGTTAAGTAGAGTACAAATAAACAAATATATAGAAATACAAATATTAATGCAGGATGAAGAGGGATAGCATTTAGGAAGTTCCTTTTGAAATTGATGAGCTCTTCTTTTTATTTTGTTTATTCTCATAATTCCAACATCTTATTTATTTATTTTTTATTATGGCCAGAATCAGCTACAGGTATGGTTGGAATAGGTTTAAAGGAGGAAAAATCCAAGATTTGAGTGCTTTCTGTCTGGTGGAAGCTTTTTGTATATATTTTTGTCAAACCCGAGACATATGGTATTCTGTCTAGCAAAGAAGTTAAGAATAAAAAATATATGAGCTTCCTTGGATCATACAAACACTGAACCTAGATTAGAATTCAAATCTTTTTGGTGGTTCAAAGCCCGTTGTACCATTGTAGAGAGACAATCATACCTCAAAGGTGTAGGAACTAAGAACCCCCCTCTAACCTCTTGAGGTTTGATATTTGAGTCTGAGAAATAAATAGACAATAGACCTATTACAAGGAGAAAAAGCACAGCGTAATTGATTTATGCGCAGGGGAGCATCACAGGAAGGTGAATGCCCAATTCTAGTAGCACTAGACCCAATAAGGTCTAGAAGTTTATATACGCTTATTCATAGGGGAGAAGGGAATGCAGGATGTAAGCAATTTTAGAAGAGTAGTGATTTTTACGAGATGAATGGGTCCATAGAACAGACAATAGTCTGGGACACAGTTCATCTGGGCTGCAGGTACGGTGTTTGATTTTCAGTCTTTTCCTCTGTGATATGAGTTTAATTTTCCTTGGTTAATGAAATTTCAGTAAGAAGACTGAAGATGATTGTTTTCCTCTTTAGTGGATTGGATCTTTAAGTAGATAAGGGAACTTCAGAGAAAAGTCTCTTCCTGTGCTTCAAGAGAGGAGGAGGGGCAAGAGATGGGGGGTGGGAGAAGGTCAGAGACAGACCCTAGTTCTGAGGCTGCTGCTTTAGTACAAAGTATTGGTATGTCAAAGCACCATGCTTTGGAGTATCATTTTCTGAGCCCCAACAGAAGAAACTTGGTATTGTGGTTAGGAGCCACGACTGTCTTGAGTTCAAATCCTGTGTTTGCCATGTGCAGGTTATCTCTGCTTCAGTCTCCTCCTCAATAAAGAGGATGATCATGATAGTACCCATCTTAAAAAAATTTTTTTTTAATCAGGTGGGCTCTAACTATGTTGCCCAGGCTGGTCTCAAACTCCTGGTCAAGCAATCCTCCTGTCTCAGTCTCCCAAGTGGCTGGGATTACAGGTGTACACCACCATGCCCAGCTCAATACCCATCTTACAAGGCTGCTATTAGGATACAATATTTGTGGTATTTATCCATCTCCTGATACTGAATAGTTTCTGTAGCAAGGTACATAAGCACATGAGTAGGTCAATGTGACCTACTAATAACTAACACTAATTACTAATATGGGACTACTTGTTTACTGTTTGCTAAACTGCTGCTTGCTCAAAAAATTCTGGGCCGTTGGCTCTGATTCTTCAGCTGTGCTGGAATCCACTCTGCGCCTGACATCTATCTGTCTAGGTCTGTCACTTCACCTCTTGGGACCTGGGGGGCAAGGGAGGCTGACACAGCTATGATAATGCTTCTGCTGTTTGCTTTGTGTAATAAACTGTCTTGTTCTGATCCGTTGAGTCTCATTGTCTCCTTTCAGCACTTGTGGAGAGATAGCAGGTTTACTCCTTGCTACCTAAAGTTGGGGTTCTCTCCTGACTCTCACAGGGTTAACATTACATGAAGAACATTAAATGAGATAATATATGCAAAATAGTACACTATCTGGTCAGTAGTCAATGTTTGATAAATGATTGTTCTACATTTATAATCAATCAAAATCTATATCCAAAAGCTTTGGTTTAAGTAATGTAAAACCAATTTAAAAGTAGCACTTTATATATTTATGGGGAGACCAATCCCTTTATGGACCAGAAAATTACTTTGCCTGGTAACTCAAGATGTAAGAGATTAGTCTAGACCGGAAACCACATTTATTAGTCATTAAATGCAGAGGGAGCTGGAGGGAACTAGCAATCAAGGACCTGGGAAACAGGTGATACAGAAAATAAGTGGATGCATACAATGTGTTCATATATATTGAGTTATATTAAAAAGGCAGTATAGGCCAGGCAGTGTGGTTCATGCCTGTAATCCCAGCACTTTGGGAGGCCGAGGTGGGTGGATCACTTGAGTCCAGGAGTTCAAGACCAGCCTGGCCAACATGGTGAAACCCCATCTCTACTAAACCTCGTCTCTACTAAAAGTACAAAAATTAACCAAGCATGGTAGCGCACGCCTGTAATCCCAGCTACTCAGAAGGCTGAGGCACAAGGATCGCTTGAACCCAGGAGGCAGAGGTTGCAGTGAGCTGAGATGGCACCACTGCACTCCACCCTGGGTGACAGAATGGGACTCTGTCTCAAAAACAGAAGGCAGTATACATGGTAGCAGACGATAATAAAAACAGTATATTTAGTAGCACATTATATGATTGTTTTATATGATTGGCAACATAATGGTTGATAATGCTGGTTCAAGAGGCCAGATTTGAATCTTGAGTTTGAATCCTGCCCCCAGTACTTACTAGTGGGAACTTGTTACCCACCCTCACTAAGCTTATTTTCCCATGACATAGGGATAATTGTTTCTTTCTCCCAGAGTGGTAGTGGATGTTAGGAGTTAATACAAGGTTGTCCTCTATCCTTCCTGAAGATACAGTTTTAAAACCATTAGATGGAGTGAGCAAAGTATGCACCTGTGCTGGGATATGGGGTAGTCACAGTGGTCCAAATGGAGTGAGGAGAGCATCCACGCAAGAGAGCAGCCAGTGTGGGGTGTCAGAGCCTGAGTAGGAGGAGGAAGGTATCTACATAGGAGGGTGGGCAAACATGGGAAGTTGGTGCCTGAGGAGGTGAGGATGGTGATCACACGTGGTGAGGGGCAGCCCAGCACCAGCCAATGGAGCCCAAGTAGAATGAAGCATCCCCAGAGGGTGGCCTGACAGGGAGTGTTGGAGCCTGAGTGGGGTAAAGAGGGTGTCCACACTGCAGGGAAGAGGGTGGCCTGCTGTGGAGTGTCAGAGCCTAAAGGAAGCGAGGAGGATGTCCATGCAGAGTGACCTGGCGCACCTTGTCAGAACCTGAATGGAATGAAGAAGAAATGCAGGGGAGGGGACAGTGGCAGGAAGGGAAATTTGTTACAAGGGCACCAATCAAAGGAATCAACCTATACCAATAAGCATACTTAATGCTCAGGTTTTAGTTTCTAGAAACCGCTCCCCACTAAAGGGATTCCCTCGAACATTAGCTAATTCCAGTCTTCTTCACTATAGTAACTGGTAGACACTATCTTATTACAATCCAATGATCAAACAACGATGATTAGCAATTGGAAAATCAAAATCAGGTGCCACATGATAAGATACAAAGAGAAGATGCATTCTGTGGTATTCTTACCAAAGCCACATAACCTGAATCTAGTAATCAGGAAATATCAGACAAACCACATTGAGGAACAAAGTGACCTGCAGTGTTCAAGAGTATCAAGGCCATAGAAAGATCTCCGTGATAAATTGCTGAGAAAGACAAGGCACAGAATAACTTACAAAATATGCTGCATCTGTGTAAAAAGAGAGGGCAGGGGATAATAAGCTATCCATTTCTGTGTATGTGCATAGATATACTGGAGGGCTCTGAAGATACTAAGAACACGGGTTACCTATGGATGTAGTAGGAACTACACTGAGGGCAGACAATGATGAGACTTTTCACTATGCATTTTTTACAAAACTTTTAATTATGAAATTCACATACTTTATTAACCATTTCAAAGTATACAATTGAGTGGCATGTAGTACATTCACAATGTTATTGCAACCACCACCTCTATATAATTCCAAAACATTTTCGCAACTTTATTTGTTTGTTTTGAGATGGAGTCTCGCTCTGTCACCCAGGCTGGAGTGCAGTGGTGCAACCTCGGCTCACTGCAACCTCCGTCTCCTGGTTCAAGCGATTCTCCTGGTTCAGCCTCCCAAATAGCTGGGATTATAGGCACATGCCACCACACCCGGCTAATTTAATACTTTTTTTTTTTTTTGAGACGGAGTCTCGCTCTGTCGCCCAGGCTGGAGTGCAGTGGCTGGATCTCAGCTCACTGCAAGCTCCGCCTCCCGGGTTTACGCCATTCTCCTGCCTCAGCCTCCCGAGTAGCTGGGACTACAGGCGCCCGCCACCTCGCCCGGCTAGTTTTTTTTTGTATTTTTTAGTAGAGACGGGGTTTCACCGTGTTAGCCAGGATGGTCTCATTCTCTTGACCTCGTGATCCGCCCATCTTGGCCTCCCAAAGTGCTGGGATTACAGGCTTTAGCCACCGCGCCCGGCCATTTAATACATTTTAAATAAATTTAACAAATTTTAAATAAATGATGTCTTTGAGTTTTATAAATCGTAGATTCAATCTGTGGGGGAGACTAGGTAATAAAAGAAGTCCGTGGATGAAAATGGCTGGAAACCACTCAAAGTAGATTATCAGCATTCAATACTGACTTTAAACACTGTTCTGTTTTTTGCCGTGGTTCCAGAGGGTGGCAGTGGTGAATCCGGAGTAAGATTTCTGTTTGCCACATAAGCACTTAAAAATTAATCAGTACAAATAGGACTTCATTGTTCTCAAAAACTAAAGGAAACAAAACAAAACCTCATGGAATTTTCCCCATAGTATCCTGTGCCATACAGTCTCCCCCGACCTCCTTCACCCCTCAAATGTCTCCATTGAATCCAATTTTTGAAATTAAAGCTTATTCTATTTCCTCATATATTACCCTGTTGCCAGAGCTATCTGGCCTCCTCTCCTTCAAAACAAATCGAAGACCTGGACATATTAGTTGGATGCTCACCAACCTATGTTGGTTACCCATGACTAGCAGCCTAAAACAAACTCCTTCATCTCTTTCCGTTCCGTCCCACAAGCCGCAAAGTTGGCCCTTGCACCGCCGGCCATGCTTTTTCTCACAACTCCACATACTCACACAAGATGTTCTCACCACCTAGAAATCCCTCCCCGTTTGCTTTGCCTGAAAAATGCCTCCTCATCTAATCTCCATGCCCGCTCAAATGGGCAATTCGTATCTGAAGCTTTCTCTGACTTTCCCAGGTCACTAATTGTTCTGTCACATGGGCTCTACCCCACCTGTTTCAACACTAACTACACTCTCTTTAGAGAAAAAGGTCTTTTATTCATTAACTCCCTTGTTGCTATTACTAGTCATTTACTAGCACATAATTGATTCCCTGGCACATGATGGCAAATTTCTGGAATGAATAAATTAATGAATAACTGAATTGAGAGACTTGGACTTTAAAAATTTGCACCAATTCAAACACTATATATATATAACTATATATATATATGCCAAAAAAAAAAAAAAAAAAAAAAAAAAACCAAGGGGAATCAGGGTGTCCACCCTTCTTACTTAAAAGAATGGAATAAACTGAACAATAGAGCATTATAAGTGGAATTATTGACCGGGCGCAGTGGCTCACGCCTGTCATCCCAACACTTTGGGAGGCTGAGGCAGGGGTATCATCTGAGGTCAGAAGTTCAAGACCAGCCTGGCCAACATGGTGAAACCCTGTCTCTACTAAAAAATACAAAAATTAGCTGAGCGTGGTGGTGGGCGCCTGTAATCCCAGCTACTTGGGAGGCTGAGGTAGGAGGATCGCTTGAACCCGGGAGGCAGAGGCTGCAGTGAGTCATTGCACTCCAGCCTGGGTGACAAGAGCAAGACTCCATCTTAAAAAGAAAAAAAAAGGAATTATTTGCTTTTATGGAGGCATGCAGTGTACTGGAGTCTGTAATTTTATCTATTACTAAATTTACCAAGTGCTTTGTGTTCTATGAATGTGTCTTTTGAAACTTTTTTTAGGTCTTACAAATTTATTGATACTCATAGTAATTTGAAATGAAACTGGCAGTTTCCTTTTACTGTGTAATCTAGCTAACCCTCTTGTTATGGAACTGGCCCCTTTTATGTCTTTTCTTCCTGTGGTAAGGGAATCCTGATTGATTTAGAAGCATGTGTTGTCTGCATCATTAATTTGACACTTATTGAGAACTTTGAGCATCTTTGAGAACTGTCATCTTCATTTGTGTATATACCCCCCAACTTCACTGTAAGATATTTGAGAGTGGTGATCATATTTAGATGTTTTTGTATTTCTGTGGTAATCCAGCTTATTGCTTTATACATATATTGTTTACTTACTTTTCTCTTTTTTACACAGTAGAGGACATTGTTCAATATCTTAGTTGAAGTCTCTACAGTGTTACAAATAGACACTTATTTTTCACTTATGCAAAGTGCAAAAAGGGTATTCCTGCTTAGCATGTGGCTCTCCTCCATGTGGCAACCCTGGACCAAGTCTCCTTTCACCACATGGCTTCTAAGGTCACCTTGCTCATCTGCATCAAGACAGAAGGGGCAAGAACGTAGAGACAGGGTCATCCACAGGAGATTTTTGTGGGTCAGCACAAATTAGTCTTCACATTCTATTGGCTAGAACACAGTCACATGACTTCACCTGACTCCAGGGAAAGCTGGATAATGTAGTCTGTCCAGGAAGAAAAGGCAATGTGAACAGCGTTGTCTCTGCCACACTCAGAAAAAAATACTAATAATTAGGTTACTTTTTATATTTTTACTTGCCCTCTTACATGCCAATTATGCCATCTATTTTCACTCATTCTGTTTCCACTACATACTGATACTGTTATCAAGATTTATTAATTTATCACCTTTCTCTATCCTGGGGCATTTATCAACTGTAATTCCAATGCTAAAATGCCACTGTTAACATTTTAAAAATCTTTTCTCTGCACATAAATTTATATGTATTTTAATATAGTTGTAGTAATGCACAATTTGTATCTTATTTTTACTTAACATTATAGCATAAACATTTTCTCATTCTTAGGAATGTTTCAGTAGCTTTTTTTTTTTTTTTTTTTAGGTAGGATCTCCCTCCATTGCCCAGGCTGGAGTGCAGTGGCACAATCTCGGCTTACTGCAACCTCTGACTCCTGGGTTCAAGCGATCCTCCCATCTCAGCATCCTCAGTAGCTGGGAACTCAGGCATGTGCCACCACACCCAGCTAATTTTTTTGTATTTTTGGTAGAGATGAGGTTTCACCATGTTGCCTGAGATGATCTTGAACTCCTGAGCTCTAGTGATCTGCTCACCTCAGTCACCCAAGTGCTGGGATTACAGATGTGAGCCACCACGCCTGACCCCAGTAGCAACATTTTTCATGACTGTATAGTATCTATCATATACTTAGATATTATACCCTACTTGTTGGACATTAAGTTGTTTCTTCATTTATTACTATTGTTGCCCGAGTTCAAATTCTGACTCTTTCATTTCCTAGCTAAATGACCATGGGCTTTCTGGTTGTGGGTTCTTTATTTGTAAAGTGGGGCTGACTATACTGTCTACTTCCCGTCATTTGGAGGGATTAAATTAGTAATATATTTAAAGCAGTAAAAGCGATTCTTTCTTTCTTGAGCCTTTCATTCATTCATTTTATTATTATTGAGACAGGGTCTCGCTCTGTCGCCCATGTTGGAGTGCAGTGGTGTGATGTGCCTGTCTGCAGCCTCACTCTCCTGTGTTCAAGCGATCCTCCCACCTCAGCCTCTCCAGTAGCTGTGACTACAGGCATGCACCACCTAACCCAGCTAATATGTCTACATACACACACATACACTATATACTTGTCAAATATGAGAAGGCCTAAAAAACTCCTCTATAATTAATACTTGGACTACTAATGTAGTACTTATTATAGACCATCCTTTATTATAGTATTTGGGTATATATATAGATATATACATACACATATGTATGTGTATATGTGTGTATATATATTATTTTTTATTTTTGCAGATGTCGGGTTTCACTATGTTGCCCAGGATGTTCGTTTATTAACTCCACAAATATTTATTCAGCGTCACTATGTGCTGACACTGAACAAATGTACTGACACCGACAACTGTTTGAGAGTACTCCCCAGGAGATAGGAGAAATGGTTAAGTGGAAATCTAAACTGACTTAAGTCAGGGAAGCCTCATTTGCCCAAATTTGCCTACAGACCAATTTGCCAAATGACAAATGAACAAAAAAACTGAAAACAGGTTTTCAGACTGTTCACAGCAGTGGTTTCACTGTCAGTGGCAAGGATAGAGGCAAAGCTCCAGTTTGTAAAAACAGAGAAGACAGCAAATTGTTTTTAATGGAAAGTCCACCTACAAACAGTGGTGAGTATCCTAGGGTATGAAATACACTCGAAGTTCATATTCAACTGAGCTGACCTGATAAACCACTGGGGGAAAACAGCGCAGCAAAATGACTGTAGTGACACTGCTGTGTGATGAAATGTTCAAAAGAAATCAGTAACTCAGCAAATGTATTTAGTGTTTTGGCCTTCCTCTGGAAGTCAGAGAAGTCTTTTCTGAGGAGGTGGTATTTAATCTGGGGGTCAAATACGAGAAGGCCTAAAAAACTCCTCTGTAATTAATACTTGGACTACTCATGTAGTACTTATTACAGACCATTCTTTATTATAGTATTTGGGACATGTACTTGGTATCTTACTGTGAGTTCTTTAAGTGCCAGGTACATAAAAGTTCACTAATTGTTTATGGATACACGTGAACTGAGTGTGGTGGGACTAACAGGAGTGTCTGTTGGATGACCCCCAAGGCTATCGCTGGATGGCTTGGCAACAAGCTGGCTAGGCTTGGTGCCTCCCTCTTCCCTCTACAGGGGTTCCAAATGCTAACAGTCCTGTACAACTGGCATTCCCAGCACTGGTGTGCAATTCCTCTGAGCTCAGATCGTTTTCCCTCCTCATGCAAGGCTCTTCTCAGGAGGAAGGAGCTGGCAAGATTTCTGTTCTGGAGCACAACCTTTGGAGTGTCTAGCCATTCTGAGCCCACACATGTGTGTCCATGAAATGTCAATTCTGCTGCTGACGCTTCTGCTTGTAGAGTTCCGCCTGCACTGTTTGGCCTGAACCCTTCACACATTGGGTGCCATCCGTGTTAGTATTTCACTCTGCCAACATTGAGTGAATGTATAAACAAATTGAACAAAATGATGATCCAACTCAACTGTGATCTAGATTATCCTATAGGCATGCTATAGAATGGAGTTATAGGTGAGAAAAGCAAGAAAACCTTGTGTATTAGTCTGTTCTCATGCTGCTAATAAACACATACCCAAATCTGGGTAATTTATAAAGGAAAGAGGCTTAATGGACTCACAGGTTCACATGGCTGGGGAGGCCTTACAGTCATGGTGGAAGGCAAATGAGGAGCCAAGTCATGTCTTACATGGAGGCAGGCAAGAGAGCATGTGCAGGGGAACTCACCTTTATAAAACCATCAGATCTTGTGAGACTTATTCACTATCACAAGAATAGCATGGGAATAAACCGCCCCATGGTTCAATTACCTCCCACCAGGTCCCTCCCAGGACACATGGGGATTATGGAAGCTACAATTGAAAATGAGATTTGGGTGGGGACACAGCCAAACCATGTCACCTTGAAACTGCAGTCTTAATGTTTGTTTCTCTTCTTCCAAATAGGGAGGTCATCTGAAGATGCTACCTTTGTTGAGCATATCAGTGCTCTTTCTAGTCTCAATTTAGGTGTCCATGATACTTTCAGAGAATGAAAACCTCACTAATGCTAATCAGATACGTTGACATTTTTTGGCCTCTACCTATAATAAGTTAATTGCATATGCTTTCCTGACCATTATAAAATGAATAAATTAATTACTTACATGAAAGGGAAGGTAATTTTTTGTGTTTATTTTAAAACAATTTCAAACTTAAAGAAATGCTGCAGACATAGTACAAAAGGTGTTATTTTTCCTGAACTATTTGAGAGTAAGTTGCCAACATAATGCTTCATGACACCCAAATACTTTGGTGTGTATTTCCTACAAAGAAGGTGCTATGGTTTAAACGATGATGTCCCCTGAAAAATTCATGTTGAAATTAATCCCCAATGCAACAGTTCTAAGAGATGTGGCCTTTGGAAAGTGATTAATTCATGAGGCTTCCACTCTCATGAATGGGATTAGCACCCTTGGAAAAAGGCTCAAGGCTGAAGGGAGCACTCTTTTGCTTTTCCATCGCTTTTTCCATGTGAGGACACAGCATTCCTTTCCTCTAGAGGATGCGGTGATAGGGCGCCATCTTGGAAACAGAGAGCAGCTCTCAGTGGACACCAATCCTGCTGGCATCTTGATCTTGAACTTTCCAGCCTCCAAAACCATGAGAAATAAACTTCTGTTGTTCATAAATTACCCAGTCTTTGGTATTTTGTTATAGCAGCACAAATGGACTAAGACACAAGGAAATTTTCCTTTATAAGCACTACACAAAATCAAAATTGGGAATATTAACAATAATACGTTGCTACCATTCAATCCACGGATCTCATTCAAGTTCTGTGTTATCCCATTAATGTCCTTTACAGCAAAAGTATCCAATTCAGGATCAGTCATTACATTTAGTTATCTTATCTCTTTAGTTCCATTCAACCAGATATTTTCTGACTTTCATTACTTTGACACTTTTGAAGATTATAGGCTATTTTGTCAGACATCTCTCAATTTGAGTTTATTTGATCTTTCCACATGATTACATTCAGGTTATACATTTTTTTTGGCAGGGATGTCATTGAAGCAGTGCTGTGTTCTTATTGTTGCATCTTATTAGATAGCCTATATTTCTATTGGCTCCTTTACTTGTGCTGTTAGCCTTAACTTCTTGATTAGGGAACTATCTGCCAGGTTTCTTCATTACAAAGTTACCTTTTAAAATTGTATTACTAAGAAGCATTTTGTGAAGGTACTTTGAGGCTATGTAGTTAGCTCATTCCTCCTCAAACTTTCACCTACTGCATATTAGCATCCACTGTGTTTCTGGGCTAAATCAGTTACTTGTGCTGGCTGCCAAACAGTGATTTTCTGACTCCATCATTTCTTCTCCATTCATCATTTGGCATTCCACTGTAAGAAAAGCTTTCTCCTTTTCCCACTTATTTATGTCAGTATGGACTCACAGATTCTATTTTATTTAGTGGGTTAATCATGTCATGGTTATTTATTTTGATGCTGTTTATTTTAAGGACTCATTAATTTCTATTTTATTACATGAATTTATAATCTGTTACTATTGTTATTTCTCTGCCTTAGTTGTCACAGATTTGGACAGGGGGAGTCCCCGTTAAGCTTCTTCTGTGTTCTTTTGACATTCGTCATCATTCTTTGAGCATTTCCTTATTTTCTGTCCCAATAAGATGTTCCCTGTCCCAACCCTGGAATCAGTCAATTCTCCAAAAAGCCCTGCTTTGTTTTAGTGGAGAATAGCATTTAGGAAACTAAAGATTGGTCTAGGCAATAGGCATGCTCCTTGGTCGGGGGGTGTTGGTGCTTCCAGGCCCTCTCACTGGACAAAACTAGAGAACGTATGCATGTGTATACATACATACATGCATGCATATGCGACCATATCCATACTTGTTTCAATATCTCTATTGAAAATTCCAGTTCAACACCACATGGCTTATTTTAGTTTTTTCAGTTTCCATATTTGTAGTCCGTTCCCCAACAGTTAGAAAACTGTCTCCCTTCATCCTCAATTTGTTTACTTATCTGATCAATCCCCTCCATGTAATCAAACTTCCATCCCCACTGCCATCCCCCCTCCCACCCAACCCGGCAAGACAACCTTGCCTGACTCTAACAGCCTGAACTGGGCCACCGCTCCAGAGCGCTCTGACCTCCCCATTCCCACTTTGCTCAGCCCCACCTTGTACTCTTAGACAGAATTATTCAGAAATGAAAGATAGATGGAAGCAAACTATAACTCCCCTTTAAATTTATGTTTTTAATAAAAACTAATACAAAAGAAAAACTATAGAGGGAAAGAATTTTAATTTTTTTCTGGACACCCTCCAATTGTTTCAGTATACTAGTATTCCAAGTAAATAAAAAATTTTAGTCAAGCTTTATTATGTGATACTATTTTAATGTGAAAATTGTGAGGAAGGGCTATTCTTCTTCTTCTTTTCCAGTTTCCTTTTCTCTTTCCATTTCTATTCTATTCTTTTTTTTTTTTTTTTTTTGAGACAGTCTTGCTTTTTTGCCTAGGCTGGAGTGCAGTCGTGTGATCTCGGCTCACTGCAACCTTCGCCTCCTGGGTTCAAGCAATTCTCCTGCCTCAGCCTCCCGAGTAGCTGGGATTATGGGCATGCACCACCACGCCCAGCTAATTTTTGTATTTTTGGTAGAGATGGGGTTTCACTATGTTGGCTAGGCTGGTCTCGAACTCCTGACCTCAGGTGATCTGCCTACCTCGGCTTCCCAAAGTGCTAGGATTACATGCATGAGCCACCATGCCTGGCCTTCCATTTCTATTCTATCTCTTCTATTTCATGGGTGGCTGAAATAAGAGCAAAGGAATTATATCACAAATTGATCTAATAAAATACACAATACTAGAAAAATCAATTGAGAAGTGTGTGACTCAAGGTAAAAAAACCTGTCTTATAAAAACATATCGTCAATATTTTAAGAGTTAGAAGTTCATAAGCATGGTGACTAACTCTTAGGAAAGAACCTATTATTTATCAGTATATTAAAGTCTTACTGAAGTAAACAGGATAGGCTGGTAGATTTTAAGTCAAATTAAAGCAAAAAGATTAAGATGAGAGATGGAGCTGTTATTTACGGAAGGAGATTTAGTTAGGATTGAGGAAAGGAACTGTAATTTATAGAGGGTAATTAGGTTGGGATTATGCTCAGCTATGATTAGCAAAGACTCAAATTAATGATGGCTTAAACCAATTGAATCATACAGTTTGGATATTTGTCCCCCTAAATCTTATGTTGAAATGTAATCCCCAGTGTTGGAGATGGGGCTTAGTGAGAGGTGTTTGGGTCATGAGGACAGATCCTTTATGGCTTGATGCTGTTCTCATAATATTGAGTGATTTCCTGCGAGATCTGGTTGTTTAAAAGTGTGTGGTACCTCCCTGTCCTCTCTCTCTTGCTCCCTCTCTGTGCCCCCTTTGCCTTCTGCCATGGTTGGAAGCTTCCTGAGGCCTCCCCAGAAGCTGATGCCAGCGCTATGCTTTTTTTACAGCCTGCAGGACCATGAGCCAATTAAACATCTTTTCTTATAAATTACCCAGTCTCAGATATTTCTTTGTAGTAACACAAGAACTGTCTAACAAAAAGAAAGTGTATTGACCTCTTCTGCAAAGGTGAATAGTTCAATACTGGGGTGATGCTCTGCTCCTTGAAATCTTCAGAGACCCTGACTGCCCCTAGCTTTTGATCTGCTCTCTTAGGCTATGACCCTCATTTTCATCATCCCAGATGGAGCTCTAACTACCACACACAGAGTTGAAGGGTTAAATCGAGGAAGGAGGGAAAAAAGGGCAAGCACCAGCTATCTTTAAAGGAAATTTCCTGCAAGTTGCTGCACAATTCTTTTCCTTATAGCATGTTGACCAGAACCTGGTCACATGGCCACACTGGCTGCAATGGAGGCTGGAAAAGGATTCTTACAGTCCTGGTGGCCCTATGCCATGCTGAGAATCAGGGGTTCTAATACCAGTGGGCTGTTTAGGGTAGGTAACCATTGACCTCTATTGCCAAAGAGTCTACTGGATGTTGTCAATTTCCTTATCATAAAATGGGTTAAATTGGCCTGGTGCATGGCACATGCCTAGAATCCCAACACTTTAGGAAGCTGAGGCAGGCAGATCACTTGAGGTCAGGAGTTCAAGACCAGCCTGGACAACATGGTGAAACCCCGTCTCTACAAAAATACAAAAATTAGCCTAGTGTGGTGACGCATGCCTGTAATCCCAGCTCCTCAGGAGGCTGAGGCAGGAGAATTGCTTGAGCCCAGGAGGCAGAGGTTGTAGTGAGCTGAGATCACGCCACTGTACTCCAGCCTGGGTGACAGAGTGAGTGAAATTCTATCTCAAAAATAAATAAATAAATAATTTCAAAAATGGGTTAAGTATTATTAACAGGGTTAAACAAGATAACAATAGCTAATACTTATACTTCTTATATTCCAGGGATTTCAGGTGAAAAACCTATTTATCATTATCTTATAATTTTTAACATTTTTTTTTTTGCTCTTAACACTGCATTTTTCAAAAATACAATTATCATGTAAATTCAGGGAAGACTATGCTTGCTTTTGTTTAGAGTTTTACTAACAGTTTTCACTATTTCAGAACAGCATTGACAACGCTGCAAGCTGCACTTGAATCACCGAGACAACATCCATGCCTCTGTTTACAGGTTCAAGCAGATGACTACTTTGTGAGGTTTTCTAGTGTAGAAGTGCTTGAGCATTTGCATATTTTTATTATCAATTATGTTATATTTATGTCTGCTTGATGCTACAGTTTAGGCATTATATTTATTTTAAAATTACCTGTGTAGGTAGGCTATATTCTGTATGAATTTCACTTGATAGTACAGAACAGAACTGCTGCTAGCATATAAGCTGCCTCTGTACAAATAAGAAAAAGAGGCCCCCTCGAGTGGAGGAATTAGGAAAAGGCACCCCTTCTTTGGGGTTGATGTAGCCCCCTGCCAGAGTGCATGACTAGGCAACAGAGTGCACCTGGAATTTGCCCCCATCTACCACCTGTGTAACTGTAGATGGCAAGCCCCTTTAAAGGCAGCATGAAAACAAAATACATTTTTTTTAGACGGGGTCTTGCTCTGTCTTCCAGGCTGGAGTGCAATGGTGCGATCTTGGCTCACTGCAACCTCCACCTCCCCGGTTCAAGCAATTCTCCTGCCTCAGCCTCCCTAGTGGCTGGGATGACAGGTGCATGCTACCACGCCCAGCTAATTTTTGTATTGAAAAAATACTTCTTGTAGAAAGTAGGTCTGATGGGGCTGATGATTACTGATATAAAAAGATAGTCAAGGATTGAACCTGGAAATACTTCCATGTTTAGAGGTATAGTAAGTGGACCCAACAGTTAGGAAGAGACTGAGAGAGTAGTATTGTAGAAACCAAGTGAAGACAGTACTGTAAGAAGGGAAAGTGACCCTTTGCATCAAATGCTGCTGTTAACCAGTGCTTTGGGAGGCCAACGTGGGCAGATCACTTGAGGTCAGGATTTCAAGACTAGCCTGGGAAACATGGTGAAACCATCTCTACTAAAAATACAAAAATTAGCTGGGCGTGGTGATGTACACCTGTAATCCTAGCTACTTGGGAGGCTGAGTGTGAGAATTGCCTGGGAAGCAGAGGCTGCAGTGAGCCAAGATCATGCCACTGCACTCCAGCCTGGGAGACAGAATGAGACACAGATTCAAAAAAAAAAAAAAAAAAAAATCAAGACAGATGAAAACTCATTCTGTCCACTGGAGTAGGCCATGTGGGGGTCACTGAGGATCTTTACAAGGACACCCAGTGAGGTAGTAGGATTGAAAGCTTGACTGACATGGATTTAGGTGGAAACACAGGGAGAAGTGAAGAAGGTAAGTATAGACAACTCTGGTGCTAGAGACTAAGGAGCTGAGGGTGTTTGCAAGGGAGTGTTGATACGTAAGTCAATGAATAACAAAGATAATGTTAGGTAGTGATTTACACTTTGAAGAAAAATATGTAAAATAACACCCAAAAGACTGAGGCTCTAGTATTCCTTCAGTCATTAGACTCTTTGAGTCCTTGAACAGGTCACCTTTACCTCACTGGGTCTCAGTTTCCTCAACTGAAAAAAATGCAAAAGTTGAACTTGGTGACCTCTTTTATCTTTAGCATCTGTTATTCTATATATTGAAAAATAGCTTCCAAACAAACTAGTTTACACTTTACCATCTTGTACAAGGTATTTAGCCTCCCTATATCTTAGTTTATTCTGTTATTTTATTTTATTTCACACTTGATCTTAGCCAAAAGGCCGAGAAGCAATATTTTGATTTATTTTGAGACAGAGCTTCACTCTGTCACCCAGGCTGGATTGCAGTGCACTATCACGGCTCACTCCAGCCTCAAACTCCCAGGCTCAGGTGATCCTTCTACCTCAGCCTCCCAAGTAACTGAAACTACAGGCACACGCCACCATACCCAGCTAATTTTTGTATTTTTTGTAGAGACAGAGATTTGCCATGTTGCCCAGGTTGGTCCCAGACTACTAGACTCACATGATCTGCTTGCCTCAGCATCCCAAAGTGCTGGGATTGCAGGCACAAGTCACCGCATCTGGCCAGTTTCTTCTATTTTAATCTATGGACATGTCCAAAGATGTTCATGGTCAATACTAGTGAAGTGGCTAAATAATACTTCCATTGGCAACAATTTTTTCATATGATAAAATGTAATACAGGCTGGGCATCGTGGCTCACACCTGTAATCCCAGCACTTTGGGAGGCTGAGGTGAGTGGATCACCTGAGGTCAGGAGTTCAAGACCAGCCTGGCCAACATAGTAAAACCCTGTCTCTACTAAAAATACAAAAAAAAATTAGCTGGGCATGGTAGCAGGCACCTGTAATCCCAGCTACTCGGGAGGCTAAGGCGGGAGAATCGCTTGAACCTGAGAGGCAGAGGTTGCAGTGAGCCTAGAGCACACCATTTTACTCCAGCCTGGGCAACAAGAGCGAAACTCTACCTCAAAAAAAAAAAAAAAGTAGTACAATAATTTAAAATAACATTTACAATTTACAAGGATTCTAATGACATGGAAAAATACAAGGCATCAAAATATGTAAATAAATATTAATATTGTCAAATAAAATATAAAACAGACTAAAAAGAAACACCAAAATAGTAGTATTAGTTGTTATTTTTAGGTTATGGGATTTGGGAGGGTTAAATTTTCTTTATAATTTCTTGGGTTTTTCATTTTTAAAAATTTTGCCTTTAGAAAGTGTGCCATTGATAATAGGGAGATTATTTTTTAACTCAGCTTTAGCTTTTTAACATTTATGAATGCTTATGCCTATAATTATTTGTTCACAATTATGTTCCATACAGTGGATTTACAGAATATGGTCACCATGACCCTGAAGTCACTTGCATACACACTAATTTAAACATGTAAATGTTTACTCAAGAATATATTCATCTGGCCGGGCACAGTGGCTCACACCTGTAATCCCAACACTTTGGGAGGCTGAGGCAGGCGGATCACGAGGTCAGGAGTTTGAGACCAGCCTGGCCAACATGGTAAAACCCCATCCATACTGAAAATGCAAAAATTAGCTGGGCATGGTGATGTATGCCTATAATCCCAGCTACCCAGGAGGCTGGGGCAGGAGAATGGCTTGAACCCAGGAGGCGGAGTTTGCAGTGAGCCGTGATCACGCCACTGCACTCCAGCCTGAGTGACAGAGCAAGACTCCATCTCAAAAAGAAAAAAAAAAAAAAGAATATATTTATTTATCTGAGGTTAGCCAGTGAATCTTTTCTTTAAGAGGTGGTGGAAATGTATTCATTTTTAAAGTTAGAATTGGTAATATTAGAATAATAATAGTCCAAACAATATCTTGTGCTATAGTTGGGTATGAGCAGGACAGGAGAGGGCTCCCCCACTACACATACACCAGGTGTGTGGGGCAACCAGCCTGTGATGGTCAGGCAGTTGTTAACTGTTTCCCTACAGTAATAATTGGTCACAGCTGGCACCAGGGAAAGACCGTCTCTTAACAGATAGAAAACACCTGAAACTGGTGATCAGCAGCTTCTGGATCAGATCTCAGCGCTGGATGAGCAGGAGAACCAACGCAAGACCTCGGAAGCCTGCCAAGGTATAAAACCCCAAGTCAAAAGTTCAAACCATGCTGGTCTTTCAAATTGCCCGCTTGGCTCTCTGTCAAGTGTACTTTCCTTCCTTTCCTTCCTGCTCTAAAGCTTTTGAATAAACTTTCACGCCTTCTCTAAAGCTCATCTCGGTCTCTCCTTCTGCCCCTCAAATTGTTTCTCCTGAGGAGTCAAGAATTGAGGTTGCTGCAGACCCGTATGGATACGGGTTCTCCACCGATAACAGGGCTATATACACAATTAATATTAACCATTCTGTTGTAATCAAAATCATCCAGTAGAATTTCAGAATCTTGCAAAAGTTGACCATATGTATTATAATGGTCTTTTCCTCAAACCTCCTCCCCCTCAACCCCCTGGCTTTATTTATTTATTTATTTATTTATTTTTTAAGATAGTGTCCCACTCTGTCACATAGGCTAGAGAGCAGTGGTGTGATCACAGCTCACTGCAGCCTCAAGCTCCTGGGCCCAAGCGACTCTCACATCTCAGTCTCCCAAATAGCTGGAACTACATCCATCACACACATTTTAAAACATTTTATATAGACAGGGGTCTTGTTACATTGCCTAGATTGGTCTTGAACTCCTTGGCTTAAGCAGTCCTCTTGCCTCAACCTCCCAAAGTGCTGGGATTACAAGCCCGAGCCACTACACCTCTCCCTCTCTCCCTCCTCCCTCTTCTGTCTCTCCATCTCTCCCTCTCTATCTCTCCCTCTCTCCCTGCCTCTCTCCCTCTTTCCGTCTCTCCTCCCTCTCTCCACCTTTCCTCCCTCTCTACCCTCTCTCCCTCTCTCTGTCCTCCTTCTCTCCTTCTTTCTCTCTCTCCTCCCTCTCTCCCTTCCTCTCTCCCTCTCTTATCCCTCTCTCCCTCTCTCATTTCTCTCTCCCGCTCTCATCCCTCTCTCCCTCTTTCCCTCTCTCTCTCCTCTGTTTATTCCTCTTTCCCTCTCTCCTCCCTCTCCTCCTCTCTCTCTCCTCCATCTATCCCTCTTTCCCTCTCATCCCTCCCTCCTTCTCTCACCCTTCTCTCCCTCTTTCTCTCTCTCCACCCTCTCTGCTCCCTCTCTCTCCTCCCTCTCTCCCTCTTCCCGTCTCTCCTCCCTCTCCTTTCCCTCTCCTCCCTCTGTGCTCTCTCGCTCTCTCTCTCAGGTTGCACAGAAGTACACTCCAAAGACTTATCTTTTAAGCACACTTCAACAGTAAACAAGGAAGCTGGCATTAACTCAAGCCAACACATTCCCTGCTTTCTGAACATTATAACATCCTGAGCCACAGTCCCTTCTGCATCTGAGTAAGTTTCCAGTATTGACCCACGTCTCTGGCTGAGTGAACTCTCTCCTGCTGGGCAAGAAGATGAAAGTGAGATGAGATGGGGAGAGGAAATGCATAGAATGTGGATTTTAAACCAAATATCTTCACCTATGCAAATAGGAACAGGACAGATGTCTAGCCTTCCCTGAGCAGACAGGATGAAGTAGGTAGTGAAGATCCTCTTTTTATTTGAACATAACGTTTGAAGTAGTTTCCGAGTGAAGAATTCAAGATTGTTTCCCTACTGCTGTTCGAAGTCCATTTGCTACTTAATTACATTCACGAATGCTCATTAATACACCGTTTGAAGAGATTAACTGGAACAGTGCCCAAGGCAGCATATGCCTTTTCCAGGCAAGAATAAGGATACCCTCAAGTATGTGAATATAGACAGTAGGCAAGCCAGCATAGTGACACACTTGTTTCATGAGTCATTTTAATTAAATAATACATGAGCAAATACTGAGTAAGGCCTTACTCCATGACAGATAATAGAAATTCATATGAGATCAAAGAAGATTATGCTTTCATAGGTAATTTGATACATTTGTGGTCTATTTGTGGGGAAAAGAGGATATTCTGTTCTTAATCATTTCATTCTGGATTATAATAAATCTGCATTCATATAAACATGACTAATTTGAAATTTATGGGAATTCCATTAGAGCTGAATTTATCATTGTTCTCTGAAAAGAAAATCTTGCTGAGAAAGTTGCTCGTGTAAACAAGAATGCACTGCACATATATCCCAGAACTTAAAGTAAAATGTTTTAAAATCCCAGAAAAAAAAAGAATGCAGAAGAAATCCTTAGGAATTTGCAAAGAGTATTTTCTAACTTTTAAAAGGCATCCTTGATATCATCAAAATGTATAGTTGCAATAGAAACAAAAGCCTGAGAGTCCTAGTTATATCACCTGATACTCATCATCATCACTCTTTCCTCTTCTTCTCACTTAGCAATGTATCATGAACATTTTCACATGTCAATATACATTATTTTACAACAAGATTTTTAATAGCTGCATGATATTCCATCTCATGTTCTACCATAATTTATTTAACCTATTGTTGGATGTTCAACCTGGTTATGACTTTTTTGTAATTGTAATGGTGCCATGAACATCCCTATTCGTATTTATTTGTATGTACCTCTTTGATTGTGTTCTTAGGCTAAAGTCTTAAAAATAAGATTGTTGATCATAGGACGTGTTTAATTAAGGCTTTTAAGGTATTCCTAAATTAAAGGACTGGAAGTCAGAGGGCAAGGGATTCTACTGATAGAGTCTATAGACTAACCTCCTGGGACAGAGCAAGACAGAGAAGGACAAGGAATGCATCTTGAGAGGCTAACACAAGTCATTCAGCATCCTCCTTCCCCAAACTAGAACCTCTTTGCTGCATTTTTTCCTGTAAAGCTTATTTCCTATTCATGTATCCTATAATGTATATATTTATTATAATAATAATTATTTTTTGAGACAGAGTCTCTCTCTCACCCAGGCTGGAGTGCAGTGACACCATCTTGCCTCACTGCAACCTCTGCCTCTGGGGCTCAAGTGATTCTCCTGCCTCAGCCTCCGGAGTAGCTGGAATTACAAGCGTGCACCACCAGGCCTGGCTAATTTTTTTTTTTTGTATTTTTAGTACAGATGGGCTTTCACCTTGTTGGCCAGGCCATTCTCAAACTCCTGACCTCAGGTGATCCACCTACCTTGGACTTCCAAAGTGCTGGGATTACAGGCATAAGCCACTGCACCCGGCCAATTTCTTATTTATTTTAATTATTATATGTTTGCCTTCACTAAAATACAAGGTCTATGAGGTCAGGAATTGGCTTTTTAATTCATTGCTGGATATCCAGTGCGTAAGCAAATGCCATGTACATCATAATCAATAATTGTATTTTTAATGAATAAGTAAAACAAAGGGATTGGTAATCCTGCTATATTATGTACCAGTCAGATCACCTCTGAAGTATTCCGGTCAGACCAGGTCCTACTTGGAGAGGAATATTGACACACTGACAAGTGGTCTTTTAAGTGTGTCCTGGGCAGAATGATTGAAGAAACTCTGATTGTTTGGTTTGGAAAAGAGAAGGAAGTTAGGGATAGGAAAGCTTGTCTATCTTAAAATATTCAACTCTCTTAAAACATTAAAAAGCCTTTCATATGAAAAATATTCAGGCTTATAACCTGTGCCAAAGGATGGAAATTGTTGATTTTGCTCAGCCTAAGAAAGAGCTTGTTCGCATGTAGAGCTGCATTAAGAATTGAATAGGCTTCTTCTCTCTCTCTCTCTCTCTCTATATATATATATATATGCACACACACACATATACACATACGTATGTATATATATATACACATATATACACATACATGGCATTTGTTTAGGTACTGGATATCCAGCAGTGAAATAAAAAGCCAATTCTTTCACATATATCAAGGAAGAGAAATGGAGGAATATATGTATGTGTATATATATGTGTGTGTGTGTGTGTGTGTGTGTGTGTGTATATTCCTCCATTTCTCTTCCTTGATATATATGAAAGAATTGGCTTTTTAATTCACTGCTGGATATCCAGTACCTAAACAAATATATGTATGTGTATATATGTGTGTGTATATATGTGTATATATATTCCTCCGTTTCTCTTCCTTGATATATATGAAAAAAATGGCTTTTTAATTCACTGCTGGATATCCAGTACCTAAACAAATGCCATGTACATCATACACAATGATTCTATTTTTAATGAATAAGTAAAAAAAGGGATTGGTAATCCTACTAGATTGTGTACCAGTCAGATTACCTTTGAAGTATTTTGGCCAGGCCAGGTCCTACTTAGAAAGGAATATATCTTTTATAAATACGAACAGTATACATATAGAGGAATATTTTATATATATATATTATATTCCCTTGCCATTTTAAGGAGAAAACACTTACTGGGATGTAGAGGTGATGCAAGTGTCTGATGGGTAAAAAGATTCTGAAGGTTTCTTTCAATCTTGAGGTCTTGTGATTCAGTAAATATATTAACATGGGTTTTATGGTTTTTATTTTGATAATTTTCTTACTGGTTCATCACCAGAGAAGGGACCAATATAGGAGCAAAGAAGAATATCATGATCTAATATAAAATAATACATATTTTGAGGGTAGGCAAAAGTTTTGCTTACCAGAAATGGTATCTTCCATTCATTTCATAGAAAGCTAGAAAATTCACTGTTTAAAATTAATTGCTTTAGGTTGAAACTGACAGTAAATCTTCTATTTATTCAGGGCAATGCTCAATAGAAAAAAAATGTAAATATAGGGCAACATCAAGTAAGAAAACAATCTAATTTTAGAAAAAAACTTAGAGAAACTATCCTGAATCAATATAGCTTAATATTATTGAGGTCATGGAACATAAATAAAATAAATGTTAAGAAATACATTAATAATCTGGTATGATCAGTAAGTTCCTTCCTTTCTCCCATCTTTTATCTTACAGTTTCTTCTTTCCCTTTCTATCACTTCTCTCCTCTTTCTTTCCCATTCTTCAGTAAGTATCCATTTGTCACTGACTGCATTATAAGCTCTGGGAATACAATGATTAACAAATAGAGACATGGTTCCTTCCTACCTGGACCTAGCAGGAGCCAGTTAACAAGAGGAAGAAAAAAAGACTTTCAAGACCAAGAAAGGAAGGGGGAGTAGAAAAGCAATGAACAGAAGAGAAATGGGCAACATCGTTTGCTTATTTTTTTTCTACCTTCCCCCAATCCATTCCTTGTATAGTTTTTCTTGCTGGGTGCCATCTTCTTTCAACTTCTGATAAAACCCACTGCAATGCAATAATCATCCAAATGTTCTTCTGATTGGATAACAAGTTCATTTATTTAATTATTTTCAATAAATTATTTTTAAATCCAAGTGTTCTTCTGATTGGATAGCAAATTCATTTATTTAATTATTTTCAATAAATTATTTTTAAATATGATCATCTTTCCCAGGAAAAGAGGAAGACAGTAACTTGACAGTGGAGAAACCTGGAAGCCATTGCCTTAATCATGAAGGTTAGTGTCATCAGTGATGTCCTGAGGGTATCATGTTGTCTGCCAGATTTCTATTCTTTCCCTGGACAGTTAATGATGAGCTAACCATCTTAGAAGTCAAAGGAAATTTTTGTTCATTAAGGGACTTTGAGAAGCCTTTGGGCTCTCTTGAATGTTACTTGCTTTCCACTGCAATACATTCCTCTCCCATCTCTGCCCTCTGCTGGGTATGCTCTCTGTCACTTTGACCTTGATTACATGGGTTTGGCTTACTGGTTGGGGCCACTTCCATCACCACCATGTTTAACACAAGTTGCTTTTAAATAGCTTTCATTTAAATTATGGAGTATTTCAAACTGCACAAAAATGCCAAAAATAGTATGATAATGTAAAACATACTCCATCCCTGTTTTAAAACGCTGTAACATTTTGCCATATTTGCTTTGCCCCTTTACCCCCAAATTTCAAAAAAGATATAGAAGTCCCACATCCACATCCCATTTCCCAACTGTCCCTTTGAGAAGGACTACAGGTTATATACCTGGAGTTGAAATTGACTATACCCATCTTCAACTTTTCTAGATATTGCTGAATTGTTCTTTAAAGTTAGTTTATATTAATCAGGGTTCTCCAGAGAAACAGAATCAAGAGAATAGAGATATATAGACATGGGTATGAATATGTCTACAGATGTAAATATAGATATTTATATAGATTATTTTATAGAATTGGCTCACATGATTGTGGGTGTGGTGGGGTGGGTCAGCAGGCTGGACATTTAGGTAAGAGTTGCTGTTGTAGTCTTGAGTTTGAAACCTGCAAGGTGGTCCAGCAAATGGGAAACTCAGGCAGAGCTTTGGTGTTAGAGTCTTGAGAAAAATTATTCTTTCTTGAGTCTTTGCTCATAAGCCCCTCGACTGATTGGAAGAGGCCCACCCACATTATGGAGGGTAATCGACTTTACTCAATGTCTATTGATTTAAATGTTAATCACATCTAAAAAAGTACATTTGCAACAACGTTTAGACTCATATTTGACCGAACAACTGGGCATCTCAGCTTAACCAAGCGGACACATAAAATTACCTATAATTGCCGGGCGTAATGGCTCATACCTGTAATCCCAGCATTTTGGGAGGTTGAGGTGAGTGGATCTCTTGAGGTCAGGAGTTTGAGACCAGCCTGGCCGACATGGCAAAAACTCATCTCTACCAAAATTCCAAAAATTAGCCAGGTATAGTGGCGGGCACCTATAATCCCAGCTACTCGGGAGGCTGAGGCAGGAGAATCACTTGAACCTGGGAGGCAAGGGTTGCAGTGAGCCGAGATCATGCCACTGCACTCCTGCCTGGGTGACAGAGCGAGACTCCATCTCAAAAAAAAAAAAAAGAAAAAAGAAATTAACTGTCATAGGGTTGTACCAGTTTATACCAGTTCATACCCCCACCAGCACCTTTGAGAGTTCTTGTTGCTTGATACCCTCACCAGTCTTTGGTATTTACAAACGTTTTAATGTTGCCAATCTGCTTAGTGTGAATTGGTATCTTGTTTTAATTTGGATTTTTAAATTTTCCTGACTACTAGAAAATTGAGTATTGTTGTGTTTGTTTATGGTCTGAGTTTTCTCTTCAGTTGATTGCGTATTCAAATCTTACTCATTTTTATTTGAGTTCTTTGAATTTTTCTCATTGACCTATAAGACTTTATAATTCTGGATAAAAAACACTTTGTAGATTATTATAACTTTCTTTTCCTAGACTAATGGTTCTCAACATTGGCTGTACATTAGACTCTCTTGGGGAGCTTTTAAAACTCTAAGTACCTTGGCTGTACCTTCAACCAATTAAAATCAGGATTTTGGGAGGTATAACCTAGGATTAGTGCTTTTCAAACTCTCCAGGTGCTGCCTGTGTGCTTCTGAGAAACAGTGTCCCAGAGTAAGGCAGTAGGGTCTCTGCCATACAGAAAGTTTTAGTTGTAATGTTTCTGATACCTTAATTTTCTTTATAGTTTCTACTTCTTGTTTTCTTTAAATTTTTCTACACCTGATGTCATTAAAATATTTTACTATATATTCTTCTTCCTATCTCTTTTGTGTATTAAAATTCTTACAGTGTTGTGACAAGGATTTTTCTACACAGATGACTAAAAGTTCTTGTTTTGACAGATTGACAACCTCCTTTTTTTCAGTTTGTCATTACAGAACCAAGAAAAGGTCATTTTAGTAGAAGTTGTGCAAAATACTTATTTTTATGATGTGGCTATAAGTGAGAAGGAACCGTTGATTTTAATCATTGCATTCCAATTTTAGAGCTTCATTTTCATTTGTATTATATCCAAACTTTTAAAGGGTGATGGTTTGACTGATATGCTCTAATTCAGCTTCAGTAAGAGTTATTAATCGTATGTGCGGTTCCAGTAGAAGTATTTTAATTACCATTGACTAAACTAGAGAAGAAAAGTTACTGATAAAAACAGGAAGTTAAACTACTTCAGTGAAGTGACTAATTATTGCTGTCTCTAACTGTGGACACAAGTGGGATTGTTATAAAGTAGGGAGATGGTGGATCTGAAGAAGCCAAGATGAGGTAGCACTAGATAGATCTTATTCGTGGAACATTGTTGAGTGTGCACTTGCATCTTTCTTTGTGACTAAAACCAGAAAAAGTGAACACATCTGTGATAGTTAATATTGAGTGTCAACTTGATTGGATTGAAGGATGCAAAGTATTGTTCCTGGGTGTGTCTGTGAGAGTGTTGCCAAAGGAGATTAAATTTGAGTTATTGGACTGGGAAAGGCAGACCCACCCTCAATCTGGGTGGGCTCCATCTATCAGCTGTCAGCACAGCCAGAATAAAAGCAGACAGAAAAACATGGAAAGACTAGAATTGGCTTAGTCCTCCAGCCTGCATCTTTCTCCCATGCTGGATGCTTGCTGTCTTTGAACGTTGTCTTCAGCTTTGGGACTTGGACTGGCTTCCTTGCTCCTCAGCTTGCAGACAGCCTATTGTGGGACCTCACCTTGTGATTGTGTGAGTTAATACTCCTTAACAAACTCCTCTTTATATGTACATCTATCCTATTAGTTCTGTCCCTCTAGAGAACCCTGACTAATACAGTATCTTTCCTGCTGTCTTCCTGCTCTTGTTAGCAGCACGTTGCTTCTTATTGTTTTGTTTTTCTTTCCTTTCCATGCAACCCATGTGACTTTTAAGTTTTCTTATTTTCTGTGAAACAAAATTTGTTTGTCCACATTTCTTTGCTGCTTCATCTACTTGTCAAGAGTTTCGGTTGCATATAACAGAAATCTAAGTCAAACTAGCTTAAGCCAAAAACAAAGACCCTAATTATAGTTTTTGTTTTCATTTATGTATGCATTCAGGGAAGGAAACTATTGTTTAGGATCATTGACTAGTGCCTGAAAGAAATTTGGAAGCCAATCAAGGAAAACAAAATGTGATTTACAAGAAAAAAGTAAGGTTGTTTGCTTTGTGAATGGCATTTTACCAGGTACAGAGTACCTTTTGGTTTCCCTAGCAGTACTGAAATACTTTCATTACACAAGGACTCTCAATGGTTTAAAGCTCACAATCTCAGCACTAGTTATTTATTTTTATTGTGGTAAAAATATACATAATGTAAAACTTACCATTTAATCATTTTAAGTATACAGTTCAGTAACATTAAGTTGACATTATTGTGCAACCATCACCACCATCTGCCTCCGGAACTTTTTAACTGTTGACATTTTGGACTGAATAATTCTTGTTGGAGTGGTGGTAGGATCTGTCCTGTATACTGTAGGGTGTTTAGCAGCATCCTTGGCCTCTACTCATTAGATGCCAATAGCATCTCCACCCTCTCTCACCCCCACCCCATCCTGAAAATCAAAAATGTCTCTGGACATTGCCAAATGTCCCCCGGGAGGCGAAGTTATCCATAGTTGAGAACCATTGATTTTAAGGGGAAGAATTTCTATTGTAAGTTGTGCCATTTTAACTTTGAAGAAATAACTTGGGAAAAATGCATTATGGGCATTCATTAATATCAGACACAGAACTATTTGTAACTTAACTATGTACCAGATCAATTGTGCTTTCAGTAGTAAACAAATAGAGCATTTAATTGTCAGAACAGTGATAACATAATTACTCTGATTGGCATTGCTGCAGAAGACCTAAGACTAATCAGAAATAGTCTAGATTGGAAATGACAGCTTTACATGCATGACTGAATGTGTATGGCTAAAAAATTGCTGAAGTATAAGGTTAAGAAGTTTATCATAATTACTGCATGTTTTATAGAGTGACATCAACTGACTTGCAGAAAAATAGCAATTCTGTGTTATTCTCATACAGAAAGAGTATCTTCTGTTAAGAATTATTATTTTCTTTCATCTTGTTGTACCAATATATGCTGTAGTTACAGTGAACAAGACAATATAGGCAAATATTTGAGGGATGTATTAATTGCATGCAAGGTAACATGAAATTTCCCAAAGCCAGATATGATTCTGCATCCAATTCTATCCAATGCCTAAAATGAAGATTCCTGAGTAGTACTTTAGCTTTTAAGGTACTAGAGAACATTTTTCCATGCATCATAGAAATAATGTGATCCATTATTATCTTAAGAAATGAGGCACTTAACGTTATTCATAACATTGTTCACCATGTTCCAAATAGCTGATATTTGTCCTTAGATGTGAATACCAATTAAGATAGAAAAAGTCAGGTTTATTCCATGCAAAATTACTTCCATTATTTATTTCTAGCAATTATCAGGATATATTAGGTATAGCTGCTGCAATACAGAAGACAAAAATTTTAAAATATTAAACTTGGTTCCATTGATATTTGCATAAGTCCCTTGACCTATTCAGGTCTTAGTTTTGCATTAGTCAAATTCAGGGATTGAGAGATAGTCTTAGGGATCTTTCCAACTTTAAGATAGTATTATTTCCTCTTCCTTCCTTCCTTCCTTCCTTCCTTCCTTCCTTCCTTCCTTCCTTCCTT
>NC_045443.1:93168190-93292844 GCF_002776525.5 Piliocolobus tephrosceles | reverse complement strand
CTTCCTTCCTTCTTTCCTTCCTTCCTTCCTCTCTTTCTCTTTCTCTTTTTGACAGAGTCTTGCTCTGTTACCCAGGCTGGAGTGCAGAGGCGTGGTCTCGGCTCACTGCAACCTCCACCTCTGGGTTCTAGTGATTCTCGTGCCTCAGCCTCTCTAGTAGCTGGATTACAGGCGCGCACCACCATGTCTGGCTAATTTTTGTGTTTTTAGTAGAGACGGGGTTTCACCATGTTGGCCAGTTTGGTCTCAAACTCCTGACCTCAAGTGTTCCACCCATCTTGGCCTCCCAAAGTGCTGGGATTCCAGGCGTGAGCCACTGTGCCCAACCAAGATGGTATTATTTTCTTATAGTTTAAATTAATAACTGGAAAGAATGAAGATTAAAATAAAGAATATTCTTTGATTTGTGACTATGCTTTCAATTATACAAATAGTTTATACAAATAGTCAAAATAAAGGGCAGGCTAGCTTTTCAGTTTAAGTAACAATGAAGTCTTTTTGTAGGTAAAGCTTTCAGCAGTTTCCCACACATGTTGAGGACGTGAGATGGTGCAATATAATTATTTTAAAACCATACACTGTAAAATAAGGTTTTGCAAGCATGCTAATACTTACACTTGATTTCAAAGTAGAGTGGAGCAAGTAGAAGTGTGATAGATTAAGAAGATAAATGAAAACTGGTTCAGTTTTCTGCCTGATGACCTGATTATAGAAAGCAGGCTAGATATTATGGATAGTACAGAAGACAAAATATGCTGGCATAAAATATTTTACTTATTCATTTATCCATAATTATTTATATTTAATAAAAGTTTTCATCTCCCTATAGGTACATATTCTGTTTTAGAGAAAGTCTAGACTGCTCTTGGATATACAGAAAAATAATATTCATCATGATGATTGCCATTTATTAAGCACTTCTGTGCCAATGCTTTACATTCATTATCTCATTTAATCCTTACAGCCACTCTATAAAACAGGTATTATTAGCTAGAATTCCTAAGTAACTTGCTTAAGGTTTCACAGAGAACAAGTCACAGAGCCAGAATCTGTCTGCCTCCAAACTTTACTCCTTAGCTCTTCTAACCCAAACTGTAAGAACTTCAGGAAGAAACAAACAACAAAACAAAACAAAACAAACACCTCAATTCTTAATGCTTCATATAGTTCATAGCCTCAGTGAGACAGTGAAATTCCTATGTTGCAGCCTGAGTGGGAATTATTTTGAGATCTGTGACTGTCAACTTAATTACCCATACACATGACCTTCTGGATAGTATCAGATTCATCTGTTGATCTCTGAATTATGTTTTGGTGAGTGGTCAAAATTAAGATCATTCTGATGGTAGAAGGTCTGCTAGGCTTTATTTCATTCCCTGTCTGTAAGCAGACAGAGGGCCTGCAGAGACTCCTGGGAGTTTAAATTAGAGGAAGACTTTCTTCGCTTCTTACAAACCTCACCCCGTCTTTTGAATGGTAGTCCTTCAGAGGCATGCTTAAAGAATAGACATTTTCCCACGGTCCCCTGCTGATTCTGAATGAACAGATTCTTAGCCCCCCGCTGACTGGTGAATATATTGCATATCCCCATCTTTACCCTTTACTGACAGCCTTCATAAAAACTAGCTTAGAAGACAAATGGCACTGCACAACCTCTGACAACTCATTAAGAAAGCATACAGTAGGTTTCTGCCAAAGACTGCTACTATTTTAATGTGACCTAACAGCAGTTTTGTCATGATGGAAGAAGGAAAGGACGCTGCCAAGAATGACTGCCTTTGGTCAAATGCAGCGTAATGTCCCCTTGCATTGTTCTTAAAGAGAGAAGTAGTGAAGAAGTCAATGAACGTATAGATTATCTATGGTATGTGGCTTTTACACATGCTGCTTCCTCTGCATGGAATACCTTTCTCTCTCTTCCCTACCTGCCCTTCGAGAGCGGGCCCAAATCGTACCTTCAGTATGAACCCTTCCATGTCACCCATGGCATCACTTCTTCCTCTGGGTTCTGACAACACTTGTTTCTACCTGTTATAACCATTCACATGTTGCCATATAGTTTGTAGAATTATTTGTCTTGACTCAATTAGAAGCTCCTTGAACACAGGATCTATACCTTATTCACCACTGCATTTCTTTTCTTTTCTTTCTTTCTTTCTTTTTTTTTTTTTTTGAGACAGAGTCTCTGTCACCCAGGCTGGAGTGCAGTGGTGTGATCTTGGCTCACTGCAACCTCTGCCTCCCAGATTCAAGTGATTCTCCTGCCTCAGCCTCCTGAGTAGCTGGCATTACAAGTGTGTGCCACTATGCCTGGCTAATTTTTGTATTTTTAGTAGAGACAGGGTTTCACCATGTTGGTCAGGCTGGTCTTGAACTCCTGACTTCGTGACCCGCCCGCAATGGCCTCCCAAAGTGCTGGGATTACAGGTGTGAGCCACCATGCCCAGCCCACCATTGCATTTTTTGTACCCAGAAGAGCACCTAGCACATAGTAGGTCCCAGGTTACTGATTATTAAATGACTTCCCTATTGTCATATGAGCTTATTCTTGTTGGAGGCCAGATCTACTTAGAGAATGGTGATTATGATAATGAAAATGACGGACAAGTCCTACCTCTGCCGGTGACTTGATATGTAGCTTTTCAAGTTTCCCCATTCTGTAAAAGAGGAATTGCAATGGATTGGATATGGATATGCAATTCCTACCTCATGGAAGAAAATTTCTGCAAATGATTTCAGGGTTTTTTTTCATAATTATACATATATTCATGTTTCCTGCTGTTGTGGTAATTTATACTTTTCCCAAAATCATTCATATCTTGTAATTTATTTTTTAAAGTAATAATAAGTATTCTCCTACTTGTTGATTTCATCTGTACATCTGGTTATAGCCCATTCCTAATTTGTATATATGTGTGTTTTCCTGCCTTTCTCTTCTCCTCTTTCTAAAGAGAAATATGTCAAAATATTAATAATGGTTTTCTGTGGGTGATAAGATTATAGATTACTTTTACTTTTATGTTTGTCTGTATTTTCCAAATATTCAGAAATCAGTCTATATTACTTATGTGTTCACAAAACGATACTTTATGCTTAATTTTCAAATAAGGAAACTGAAGCCAGGAGCATTTCATAGGTGGATCATGGCCTTACATTAGGACCAGAAAACCTGCCCTGACCCAGCCACTCTTTAGCCAATAGGGTAAGAGTCAACCACCACGACTCTTCCAGTTCTCACTGATGTGCAGAAACTGAGCCATTAAACCACTTCACCGTCTCTTGTTCTCGTCTTACATAAAGGGTTGTTAGCGGAAGGTAAACGATCACTGTGAATTGATTGTCGGAGTTTCATCCACCTTTTGTGGTAAGTTGAATTTTTTGGCATGTCAGCATATAGTTAGTAATAAAAGACAATTATAATAGTGATAAAAGATAACAGTTAATATGTGATGATAACACATATGGCAATGAGTGAAAACATCTGAATGTGTAATTGGAAGGTAGATGCTATATATTTGATATTTTAAAATTACCTGTGATTCTGTAGTAGGATTGTTAAAGGAAAACTATTTTTTATTTTTATCTTACTTTACTTTTTTTTTTTGAGACAGAGTTTGTCTCTGTTGCCCAGGCTGGAGTGCAGTGGTAAAGTCTCAGTTCACTGCAACCTCCAACTCCTGGGCTCAAGCTATCCTCCCACCTCAGCCTCCAGAGTAGCTGAGACTACAGACATACACCACCATGCCCAGCTGATTTTTGTATTTTTTTTAGAGACGAGTCTCACCATGTTGTCCAGACTGGTCTCAAACTCCTAAGTTCAAGTGATCCACCTGCCTCGGCGTCCCAAAGTGCTGGGATTACAGCCATGAACCACTGCGCCCAGCACAAAACTTTTTAAAGATAACTGTTTGGAAAAGGCTTCTTGTGGTTCCTAACTCATAGCAAATTAGAAAGGAAAGATATGCAGTACAATTTGATTCAACAAATCATTTTGGATTACCTACTTTAAATCTTTTTCTAGACCACATATAGAAATGCTTTATCTTATAAAAATATAAGCTACTTTCAAAGAGATTTTCTTTAATAAGATTTTAACCATTAGATAAGGCATCTTATTTGTCTTCAAACTCTTAAGTGACTTGCCTGGTCATCACCACATGAACACAATAATAATTGTGTCTTTTTCTATGAGGATATAAGTTTATGAGGGCAAAATTATATCCTTATTTCATTGCTCTAAGGTCGTTAACAAACCTTAGAACACTGTAACAAAATGGGGATATTTAACAGGTTTTTAAATAACGATACTAATAGATGGCATTTTTAATATGCCAAACAGGTATTATCCCTTAAATGAATTATTGCATTAAATCGTCACAATAAACCTATATAAGACAGTGAGCATTTTCATTTTGTTGAGGTTTAGAGAGATTACAGATTTTCTTCAAGGTTACATAGCTTGAAAATGGTGTGGCCAGGATTCCACCCAGGTCTGTCTGACTCTTCAGAGTTGAGACTCTACTACTTTGATCTCCAAACTCAAAAAATATTTGGTGGCCAAATAAATGAGTGAACTTCCATTTGCAGAAATTTGTAATTAATTCATCACTTTTCCTAGAAAAGAAAAGGGTTTCTGAGTTCACAAACATTTCCCTAAGAGAAAGAACAAGTACAAGTGCCTATGAGATTTATTTTACTCTGTTTCAAAGATGTACCATTGTTTTATATACCAATTGTGTGTTGATTATAATAATTGATATCATGTCTGTGTAAACATATGTATCAACTAAAATTATAGACACCATTGATTGCTAGTAATATCCCAAACTTTTAGAATGGGTAATAAATGTAATGTGTAAATATATAGGTTTTCTGTATTGCAATGTGAATTATTTTTCTGTAAGTTATGAGGCAGTACCATGCAGTGGTTAAGCACACAGACTATGGACCCAATCAGTGTGTCTGGTTTCAAATCCCAGTTGGCTACTTATTAGCTTGTAGTCTAGGGAAAATCAGTCAGTTTCTTTGATTTTACATACTTCATCTGTCAAACTTCATCTGTTAAATGGGGATGACAATAATATCTTCCTCTGGATCATTCAAGATATACTTCATTAGACCTAGTGAAGCATTTCTAGTTTAATTTCTAGAGCCTTTTGCAAAATACAGATCAGATCCATTGCTTAAAATACCTACCTGCTGTCAGCGGACATATTTCTGCTTGTATTTTGTTTTCAAAATTGTCTTCTGGTTCAAAGATTTTTAACTGTTGTCAGGAAGTCATCTTCAGTCCTATGATGCCCTAAAAACAGCCATCCTGTCAGGTTATTGACCCTCACTGAGCTTATGGTAAGTTCGAACATGATGTTAATGAGACACGTTTCCATCCACTCACTTCCCACTATAAGCTAGTTAATTTTGCACAAAGAAAACCTCCCATCCATAACTATAGCCTATAGTTCTCATTCCTTCCATCTAGGCAGGTGCTTGCTCCATATCTCTTTGCAATTGGAAGATATATATTCACTAATATTTTCTTGCTGTCTTGCTCTCTCTTCTTCCACCTCATCAGTTAGTCTTTGCACAAATAAGCCTCTTAGCTCTATTCACAGAGCAAATGAACGGAATTCATCTTTGTTAGATGAGGTCCATGGCCCAGTGGATCTATTTGGAATATGCCAGACTATTTGTTAACTAGGGTGAGCTATAAAGCATTTTTGGAGATTGAAAAAATGATGTCTTTTGCTCTCCTAGGAAATGTTTTCTAAAGTTAAGTTTAGGAACTATATAGTGTGGGTTTTGTATGATTTTGTTGTTTGCAATTCTGATGGCTAAGGAAGAATAAAGGTGTTAACAAAGTTTAACTTTGGACAGAGGATGTAAGAATGACCATTGTCTTTTTTGTGCTCTTCTACATTTTAAACATTCTCCCTGGGAAAAGAATTCTAAATTCCTCCACCTGCTTGAAAAGGTCAGAAACCCCTTTCCAAAAATACTTTTTTATCCTCTTAATGCAAGTCTCAACCCTGGCCACTCATTAGAATCACCTGAAAACATGTTTTTAAAATCTCATGCCTGGAAGGATATGGAAAAGACACTTCTCAAAAGAAGACGTTTATGCAGCCAACAGACATATGAAAAAATGCTCATCATCACTGGCCATCAGAGAAATGCAAATCAAAACCACAATGAGATACCATCTCACACCAATCAGAATGGCGATCATTAAAAAGTCAGGAAACAACAGGTGCTGGAGAGGATGTGGAGAAATAGGAACACTTTTACACTGTTGGTGGGAGTGTAAACTAGTTCAACTATTGTGGAAGACAGTGTGGCGATTCCTCAAGGATATAGAACTAGAAATACCATTTGACCCAGCGATCCCATTACTGGGTATATATATCCAAAGGATTATAAATCATGCTACTATAAAGACACATGCACACATATGTTCATTGCAGCACTATTCACAATGTCAAAGACTTGGAACCAACCCAAATGTCCATCAGTGACAGACTGGATTAAGAAAATGTGGCACATATACACCATGGAATACTATGCAGCCATAAAAAAGGATGAGTTCATGTCCTTTGTAGGGACATGGATGAAGCTGGAAACCATCATTCTGACCAAAGTGTCACAAGGACAGAAAACAAACACCGCATGTTCTCACTCATAGGTGGGAATTGAAAAATGGGATCACTTGGACACAGGAAGGGGAACATCACACACCGGGGTCTGTCGGGAGGTGGGGGGTTGGGGGAGGGATAGCATCAGGAGAAATACCTAATGTAAATGATGAGTTAATGGGTGCAACAAACCAACATGGCACATGTATACATGTACCCTAGAACTTAAAGTATAATTTTAAAAAAATAGTCTCATGCCTGGAACCAAACACAAAGATTCAAATTTAACGTTCTTGGGTGAGTTTTGAGCATTATTATTATTTAAAAGTGCCCCCCAGTGATTCTGATTTGCAGTCAATGAAATTCAATGAATTAATGTGTTGCCTTATCTAATTATCTCTCTGATCTCTTAGTAAGTTCCTTGAGAAATGAACTAATGGTAATAGTTCATCTTATTCCTTATGGAGCACTCAGCTGATATTTGTTGTTTGATTGAGGCTAAGAGGAAAAATAGAAGACATGATCTAGACTTTACAATACAATGTATGCCATTGTAATCCATCAGAGACATGATTAGATTTTTTTTGTATTATATCTCAGTGCCAATAATTTATTTTATTATCAGCCTTGAGCTAAATTTTAATGCCTGTCTCTGTTACAGAAACTAGAAATTTTATATCCCTGACTGGAATAATAATATAACATGCTCTAGGTCCCTCATCAATCTGTTCAATGAATAGATGATTGGCCATATGCCAAGGGAATCTGCTGCCCTCTGGAGGGTATTGTGCTGTTACAGATGAAAACACCATTTCCCAGGGGATGTTCCAAGGCACATGGGAAATTATGAAACAAAACCAATGCAACAAAAGAAAAAGGTGTCATGGTCATTAGAAAAACTCATAGCGTTTGAAAAATGCCACACACTGTATCTCTCTGTAGGAAAGTCACACTGCAAATTAGCAAAATAGAGACTGAGAAGTTCTATAATAAAGATATTAGTGTCCCAAACTAATTGGCCCACCTCCCATCCCACACACATACCTAATTTCTGTTAATATTTGGGAAACTAATATTCCACAAATAATATTTTATATTCATAATCTACAAATTAATTAAAATTAGGTATTTGGAGAAATTGAAGGAGAATAACGTAATGAAGGATTTCTTAAACTACCAAAAAGGAAATATTGATGAAATGAATACATTAAAATGCAAAGATTCCACATCGCATGTCATGACATGTTAACTGGAGGGATGCAATCTGATGTGGCAGTGTGATGTGCCGTGCTACTATATCCATGCTTATCTTTCTTCTTAGTGCTTATCCTAATGAAACATTGGAGATATTTATACCATTGCATAACAAATGGCTTGTCATTTGTGCTTTACAATAGAAGATGCTGACTTCAAGTACTATCGTATTAGGTTAAAGATGTGTGAAGGATAGGCTGGGTGTGGTGGCTCACACCTATAATCTCAGCACTTTGGGAGGCTGAGGGGTGGATCACTTGAGCCTAGGAGTTTGAGACCAGCCTGGGCAATATGGCAAAACACCATCTCTACAAAAAATACAAAAATTAGCTAGACATTGTGGCTTATGCCTATAGTTCCAGCAACTTGGGAAGTTGAGGCGGGAGGATAGCTTGAGCCTCGTAGATAGAGGGGTACAGAGGTTGCAGTGAGCTGAGATTGTGCCATTGCACTCCAGCCTGGGCGATAGATAGAACCAGACCTTGTCTCAAAAAAAAAAAAAAAAAAAAAAAGATATATGAAGGACAGCTAGAGGCTAGGCAAGGCATAATGGAGTTCACCCAGAAGTTCAGTTAGTACAGAGTGGAGGCTCCAAGTATGCAGCTTGGGCCAGGAAGATGACAAGTTTGGTGGAAATAAAAAAATGTGTAGTCAGGAAGCTTGGGTTTCATTCTTTTTTTTTTTTTTTTTCTTTTGAGACTGAGTCTTGCTCTGTCACCCAGGCTAGAGTGCAGTGGCACAATCTTGGCTCACTGCAAGCTCTGCCTCTCGGGTTCATGCTATTCTTCTGCCTCAGCCTCCCGAGTAGCTGGGACTACAGGCGCCCACCACCATGCCCAGCTAAGTTTTTGTATTTTTAGTAGAGACGGGGTTTCACTGTGTTAGCCAGGATGGTCTGGATCTCCTGACCTCGTGATCCACCCACCTCGGTCTCCCAAAGTGCTGGGATTATAGGCATGAGCCACTGTGCTCAGCCGGGTTTCATTCTTTTGTGTCACTAATTTTGTGATTCTGGCCAACTACATGAAAACCTCCTCATCTGTAAAAGGAAATCATGCAGAGCTGTCTAACTGTTGAATGAGATAAGACATGAAAATGCTTCATACAGCCTCTGACATCATAGGCACTCAATGAATGCAAGTTCAAGGTAAATATGATTTGTGAGCACAGAGATAGCACTAAACTGGACAGTCAAGAGGTCAACATGGGAGGAAGTGAAAACCGCGGGATACATCTAAAGTGACCAACCATCCAGGCCAAGTTTGCCAGGGACAGTCACAGTTTTAGCACATAAAGTCTTGCATTTGGGGAAACCAGGTAGTTCGGAGCTAGGATGGTTGGCCATCCTAGCTCAGAACCTAGAATAGGAGTGCAAACAACAACGATTGGACCCCAAGAAAAAACAAATGGCCAGAAAGCAGGAATGGAGTCTGGAAACACTAGGAAGAATGGTCCTGATGTTGACCAATATTTCTCAGGCACCAGATAGCAAAACAGGCTCAGCATGTAAGTAGGAATAAACCCATAGGTGGAAGTCAGTATACACACCTGACTTAACTGAGAACCTCAGGAACCGGGTAGTGCTATGCAAGACAAATTTTACAAAATTATTATTTTTTTCTTTTTAAAAGATCTGTCACTCAGGCTTGAGTGCAGGGTGCCATCAAAGCTCACTGTGGCCTAAAACTGCTGGGCTCAAGCGATCCTTCTGCCCCAGCCTCCCAAATAACTGAATGGCAGACACACCACTGTGCTGGGCTAATTTTAGAAATTTTTTTGTAGATATGTGGTCTCACTTTGTTTTCAAGGCTAGTCTCAAACTCCTGGCCTCAAGCAATCCTCCTCCTCGGCCTCAAATAGTATTGGAATTACAGGTGTGAGCCACTGTGCCTGGGCCAAAATTAATTTTGTAAGTGACTTTGGTGATGAGCTAAAATGAACAATTAGGAAAGGATGGTTTTTTCATTAAATAATGCTAGGACAATAATTATCCACTATACAAAAGGAATCGGATTTTCTACCTCACACAATACAGAAAAGTTTATAATTTAGAAACCTAAATAAGCGGGAAGAAAACTTTAAACATTTTAAGAGAAAATAAAAGAGAAAAGCTTAATAAAGATTTCAAGGCCAGCTGCAGTATCTCACGCCTGTAATCCCAGCACTTTGGGAGGCCTAAACAGGCAGATCACTTGAGGTCAGGAGTTCGAGACCAACCTGGCCAACATTGTGAAACACCATATCTACTAAAAATACAAAAATTAGCTGGGCATCGTGATAGATGCCTATAATCCCAGCTACTCGGGAGGCTAAGGTAGGAGAATCGCTTGAACCCTGGAGGCAGAGGTTGCAGTGAGCCAAGATTGCACCACTGCACTCTAGCCTGGGCGACAGAGTGAATGAGACTCTGTCTCAAAAAAAAAGAAAAAAAAAAAAGATTTTAAAACAAGCAATAAAAATGGAAAGATTCATAAAGTTGATTATTTATTTTTTATTTTTATTTATTTATTTTTTTGAGACAAAGTCTTGCTCTGTCGCCCAGGCTAGAGTGCAGTGGCGCAATCTTGGCTCACTGCAGCTTCTGCCTCCTGGGTTCTAGCAATCCTCCTGCCTCAGCCTCCTGGGTAGCTGGGATTACAGGCACACACCACCACACCTGGTAATTTTTGTATTTTTAGTAGGGACGGGGTTTCACCACTTTGGCCAGTCTGGTCTCAAACTCCTGACCTCAGGTGATCCACCCACCTTGGCTTTCCAAATTGCTGGGATTACAGGCATGAGCCACCACACCCGGCCAAAGTCGATTGCTTTGAAATGAAAAGATTCCATGAACACAGTGAACAGCCAAGCCATAAACTGAGAAACAACATTTGCAATATATCAAGCCCATAAAGTACTTATATCAGCAAGTACTTTAAGGAAAATGCCAGCAATCCAGTAGGCATAGGACAGGAATAGGCAATTCATAGAAGAAACTTCAGTAGTAAAAACACATTTTTTAAAAAACCTCAGTTTTACTACTTGTCAGAGAAATGCAAATTGAAACCACAATGAGATAACATTTTATATCAAGCAGATTGTCAGAAATTAAAAAGCCTGCCAATACCAAGCACTGGCGAGAATGTGAAGCCACAGAAATTTTCTCACACTTCTACTGAGGGTGTGAAATACAACCATCTTGGAGAGCAAATGCTCAATAGCTATAGATGTTTTGAAAGTATACACTTGTGCAATACCTCCTCGTGCAGCCTGGAGAAACTTGCAAATGTGTGCACAATGGGTCAGGTATAAGAGTGTTCACTGTAGCATGGTTTATAAGAGCAAAAGACTGAAAACACTCTGAATGTCCATCAGCTGTAAATTAAATAAATTGTTGTATAATTCATTTGATGGAATGCTAACATACAGCAGTTACAGTAAATGACTAGATGACCAGTATCATGAAATCTCAAAAGCATAATAGTAAACTAGAAAAAGTAAGTTGCACAAATATTTATACTATATAGTATCCCTTATATCAACTGTAAAATATGTACAATATTATACATTTTATGTGTACACAAATATGTAATAAAAATACAAAAACAGTCACAGAGATAATAAACCAAATATTGACTACTTCTAAAGAGAAAAAGATGGACATGAAATCAGAAATAGTTAATAAGGCATCAAACGTGTCTACTACGTTTTATGTTTAAAATATCTGATGTAAGTAAAGCAAAACATTAAGATTTGACAGAGTTGGGTGGTAGATACACAACTTATTTCATTCTCTAGACTTTTCTGTATGCGTTAAGTATTTTATTTTGACAAAATAAAAACAATGTTATTAACATTTAAATTCAGATTATTTCGGAACTACTCTAAAATATTTTTAAAAGCAAATCGATGCTTTCTGGAGTTGGTAACTTAACAAAGCCAAGTTTAACAGTCTGTTCAAAGAAAGTTAAAGTATACCTTGTCCTGACACAGATTTCACTGCCACTTAACCAACACTAGATGTCACTTTACTTCATACATTTAATTTGAGAGTTTCTGGTTGAAATTAAGTAAACTTGGGTATGTTTTATCATTTTCTTTCTCCAGTAGATACAGAGAATTAGGAAAAATGAAAATGTTCTCTGCTATATATCCATCCAGGAAGACAAAGGACATGTATATTTGGGTTTATCCTTTTATCCTTGGCACCTACTGCATATAACAGGGTTGCAAAAGTATTGTTAACCAGATAGACAAAGGATACAAGAGAGTTTCGCAGAAGAAATGTTTAATATCCCCAACATGTATATAATTACATTTGGAACAGTTTTTCCTTCAAACGGCAGCAAGCGGTTGAAAGCAGACCTCACAGGGATTTGCAAGGGAAAGGTTATGACTCTAATTTCAAAGCCCAGCTTGTGGTCAGTGGAGAGAAGACACCATTTCAGATCTTCCAACCCAAAGTTGTATCTCAGTTCATTGGAGCATTGCATCTCCAATAAGGACTGACAAATAAGAACTCCTTAAATCAATAATTGACCCTTTTTAGAAGGAGAGGCACCTTTGATAATCATGAAAATCATGAACTCTCTGGAAATTTTCATCTAAACGTATAAAAACCAGCCAGGCGCAGTGGCTTACACCTGTAATCCCAGCCCTTTGGGGGCCACAGTTGGTGGATCACTTGAGGACACGAGTTTGAGACCAGACAGGCCAACACAGTGAAACCTTGTCGTTACCAAAAAAGTACAAAAATTAGCTGGGCTTGGTGGCACGTGCTTCTAGTCCCATCTACTCAGGAGGCTGAGGCAGGAGAATTGCTTGAACTTGGGAGGTAGAGGTTGCAGTGAGCCGAGATCACACCACTGCACCCCAGCCTGGGTGACAGAGTGAGACCCTGTCTCAAAAAAAATTTTTTTGTTAAACATATAAAAACATATAAAATTGTTACATGCAATTTTTGCAGATTTGCAGACCTCCTAAAAGCTCATGCATGAACTCCAGGTCAGGACCCCATGACCAGAATGGATAAAAGCACTTGCCCAGGTGCCTTTCCTAAGCTTTCTTAAACTCTGCCAATAATCAGAATTTCAGCTGAGGCTGGCACATATCACGTGAACTAAATGACATGACCATACAAACGAATGGAATGGAAACTAACCCTGTAAATTCAGGTAATTAACCAAATGTGGGCAATGTCTACTTTGGAAATATTTGGCTTATGGATAATAATCAAAGTGTTTTTATATACATTTTTTTCTAAGAATAATTAAGAAGGTCGGGCGCGGTGGCTCAAACCTGTAATCCCAGCACCTTGGGAGGCCGAGACGGGCGGATCACGAGGTCAGGAAATCAAGACCATCCTGGCTAACACAGTGAAACCCCGTCTCTACTAAAAAATACAAAAAACTAGCCGGGCGAGGTGGCGGGCCCTGTAGTCCCAGCTACTTGGGAGGCTGAGGCAGGAGAATGGCGTAAACCCGGGAGGTGGAGCTTGCAGTGAGCTGAGATCCCGCCACTGCACTCCAGCCCGGGAGACAGAGCGAGACTCTGTCTCAAAAAAAAAAAAAAAAAAAAAAAAGAATAATTAAGAAAAAAAAGTAATAGATTTGTTTGCTAAAATATTTATTTGGAAGCTTGTTTTTCCTTGGGGAGCAAACCAAATCCTAGGAGTTGCTCCACATAATAATATTTTCTAGTGCCTGAATGATTGTTCAACTGTTTTCATTTTATACCTTCTAACTGGAAAGAACTAGTTTATAATTTTGTTACTGATTTTCTTGCATCATAAATATTACAGAATAGCCCAAACTAGGTGAAATTAGTTCATTGTATGAATACAAATTAATGAAATTTCACTACATTGTGTAAAGATACACTAAATAAAATAAGCTTGAAACTCCTTTACCTTCTTTGCTCCAGAGCCTTTCCCTCTAAATCAAATAGGCTTGAAACTCCTTTATCTTCTTTGTTCCAGAGTCTTTCCTTATTAAAAAGACTTCTTAGGCTGGGCATGATGGCTCACACCTGTAATCCCAGCACTTTGGGAGGCCAAGGCAGGAGGATCTGTTGAGCCCAGGAGTTTGAGACCAGCCTGGGCAACATAGTGAGGCCCTGCCTCTACAAAAACGTTTTAGAAAATTAGCCAGGCATGGTGGCACTGCCTATGGTCCCAGCTACTTGGGAGGCTGAGGTGGGAGGATTGCTTGAGCCTGGGAGGTTGAGGCTGCAGTGAGCCATGATTGCACCACTGCACTCCAGCCTGGGCAACAGAGTCAGACTGTCTCAAAAGAAAAAAGAGACCTCTTTCCAGGGACCCCCCTCTTTCCAGGGACACTCAGGTCTGTTAACCACATATCAAGATTTCAAAAGCAGGTGTTGAATGACAAAGAGGGTTCTTCTTCTTTATTTTTTATTTTTTAAATGAAACTCCGTTTCATTACAGAGGGTAGTGGTGTGATCATGGCTACTGCAACCTTGACCTCCTGGGCTCAGCGATCCTCTTACTTCAGGCTCTGAAGTAGGAAGGACTATAGGAATGCGTCACCATGCTCAGCTATTTTTTTTTCTTTTTGAGACAGAGTCTCACTCTGTTGCCCAAGCTGGAGTACAGTGGCATGATCTCGGCTCACTGCAACTTCCGCCTCCCGGGTTCAAGCAATTCTCCTGCCTCAGCCTCCCGAATAGCTGGGACTACAGATGCTGCCACCACACCCAGCTAATTTTTGTATTTTTAGTAGAGACAGGGTTTCACCATGTTGGCCAGGCTGGTCTCGAACTCCTGACCTCAGGTGATCTGCCTGCCTTGGACTCCAAAAGTGCTGGGATTAAGGCGTGAGCCACCACGCCCAGCCGCTCAACTAATTTTTGAAATTTTTTGTATTGATGGTGTCTTGCTATGTTGCCAAGGCTGTTCTCAAACTCCTGGGTTTAAGCAATCCTCCTGCCTCAGTCCCCCAAAGTGTTGGGATTACAGGTGTGAGCCACCACACCTGGCCAGCATTCTTCTTTATCATGATCACCCTGTTACTGAAAGTATGTTATAGGCTATAGTTACAGTAGATAAATTGGGCCAATTTTAAAGAAGTATCATTTTACTCACTGGAGATTATGTTAATACCATGAGAATGGTAAAACCAGGGTTTGTTTTTCTTCTATTATGCAACTTTGCTATATGTACTAGGTCATGATAAGTAAAGCAGTAGTATAGCAGAGTCCTGATTTGGTGCAGTGATCATTTATAGGCTTAGCTGGTCATAGCACCCATTGTGAAATTACATGCAGAAAATGGATCCTGCTTTAAGAGAACAGAATCTAACTTGGATTCTAATTCTTCAACCAACCACGAAAAACTTCCACACCTCTTTCTAGGAGATGCAGAAAAACACCCTTTATCAGAGGCATAAAGAGCTTTACATTCAGAGTTGTTTCCTTAAGGCAAAGAGCCTGAGTGCTAACCCTTCTTTGTAACTGACAAAGACCCTAGCATGTTTTCTTAAAGAAAATTATTATTATATATACATTTTTCTCCAGAGTTAAAATGTTGATACTGATAATTTTCTCAAGAAAACATCCTAGGGATATTGTCAATTACAAACAAAGGAGGGTCAGTACTCGGGCATTTTAACTCCCTGGAGAAAAATTTATATTTTCACAACTAAATACTTTACCATTTATTCAATAAAATCTGTAAATTTTCAGTTATTGATTTAACAATTTCTCTCTGACTTTAGAACTTGATATCATTTGACTATTATAACAAGTACTTGATTTAATGACCATCTTTTTCTCTGGAAGATATCATCCTACATCAGTAGGCTTAGTCAATAGACTTCATTTTTTTGTTTGTTTTTTTGTTTTTGTTTTTGTTTTTTGAGACTGAGTCTCACTCTGTCGCCAGGCTGGAGTGCAGTGGCGCGATCTCAGCTCACTGCAAGCTCCGCCTCCCAGGTTCAAGCAATTCTCCTGCCTCAACCTTCCGAGTAGCTGGGACTACAGGCGCGTGCCACCACGCCTAGCTAATTTTTCTATTTTTAGTACAGATGGTGTTTCACCATGTTGGCCAGGATGGTCTTGATCTCTTGAACTCGTGATTTGCCCACCGTGGCCTCCCAAAGTGCTTCAATTACAGACATGAGCCACTGCTCCCGACTTTGTATTTCTATTTCTGTAGTCATGATTCTATAATCTCATTTGATCATTCCATCAATTTATGGTTCTATAGTAAAATATTTTGTTTGTATATGTTCATATCATATACCAAATGTAAGTGTTCATTTTACCATCATTTCTTGACACTTTAAAAATTGTTAGCATTTTCTAAACTTTAGAATTACTCAGCTTGGGGGTAAGTTCAGTGAGGACTGCTGGTGGTAGATAGCATGAGACCTGGGTAATACTGAATACAGCTCTGTGTCTAAGCTGCTCTTTGGATCAATAGACTTTCTTTCTGGGCCAAATTTTATCTCCTTTTCATTGACAGGTGAACGTGTCAACATCTTGTAGCCTTTCCTCCTTCTTAGAAAACACAATAGAAATAAATGGGTGAATCCAAAGCAGTATAATTTTAGCAAACAGAAAAGATATTACACTACTTCTGGAGTGTAATAGCATGATCATAGTTCACTGTAGCCTTAGTCTTCTGGGCTCAAGTAATCCTCCCGCCTCAGCCTCCTGAGTAGCTGGAACTATAGGTTTGTGTCACCATGCCTGGCTAATTTTTGTTATCTTTAGTAGAGACGAGGTCTCAGTATGTCACCCAGGTGAGTCTCCAACTCCTGAGCTTAAGCGATCCTCCCTCTCTGTCTCCCAAAGTGCTGAGATTACAGGTGTGAGCCATCATGCCCAGCCCCTTATTCATTTTAAACCTTCATGTATGCCTTTAGAGAATGTCTTTCTTGCCCCTTTTTAGCATATCCAAACCTTATCATAGTCACCATCCAGCCTTTTCTTCTTTTTCTGGGTCTCCCAGTCTCTAGCATGTTTTATCGCCTTATAGTAGTCTCTCATTGCTTTATGTGCAAATTATTACATGCCAGATCAGATTGTACATCTCTTGAGAACAATCTTGTGCTTTGTTTACCAAGCTTGGTAAACACTGGATATATAATCTACTTTCCTTGCATTTAATTATCACTAAAGAGTTGATTCCCAATTTACTTTTTCCCCTACCATTTTTACATTTTGTTGGAGAACGTTTACTTATGTGCTGGGAAACATAAATAAAGCCCAAGATTGTTCTCAAGATGCTTACAATCTGATACAAATTCATAAACTTTCTTAAAACATTATGAGATTTGTTTTTTTTTTTTTAGCTCATCAGCTTTCGTTAGTGTTGATGTATCCCCAAGACAATTCTTCTTCTTCCAGTGTGGCCCAGGAAAGCCAAAAGATTGGACACCCCTGGTTTAGACTATTAATAAGCAGTTCTTATTTCTAAAGAAGTTTTGGGTCATATTCTTCCCCCCTTTTTTTGTCTTGATCTACTGTAGGTGAAACATTTGTAGATTAGCTGGTTCCCCTTCATTCCTTCTCTTCTGAAATGTGTGGTAAAGTAAAAATGCCTAAAGCAATAATTTGTGGATAAAAACAGCTGCACATGAAAAACAATTGATGTGGTTTAAAAATTACTCCGAGATGGAAAATAAGATGGCTTTTCAACCTACACTCTAAAAAGAGTACTAAAGCTAATTCTTTATCAGTCATGGAATGGAAGCAAAGAAAGACACATTTTTGGGTAGTCAATCAATTTTAAATAAGGAGAGTTTTTAAATTTTGTATAAAAAATTAGAAAATGTTCAGTTACCTAAAAGGACATAGCTGAAGATGAAGAAAGTCTTAACTACACCCTTAGCAATGTGGGTTTAATGTTTTCTATAATTATAAATATGAAAGCTGATCGCTTTGGTTTCTTTATAAGTTAATCATTTTAAACATCACACACCAGGGCCTATCGGGGGATGGGGGGCAAGGGGAGGGAGAGCATTAGGACAAATACCCGATGCATGTGGGGCTTAAAACCTAGATGACAGGTTGATAGGTGCAGCAAACCACCACGGCACATACATACCTATGTAACAAACCTGCACATTCCACACAGGTATCACAGAATTTAAAGTAAAATTAAAAAAAAATAATAATGTTAACCTTTTTAAAAAATGCCTTTGTAGTTTTAGCTTTTTTCTATTATGTCTCTGCAACTTTCCTGGGAGCGACCCAAGCACACACATTTTCTGCTTACGGTACTTCCCAAGGTGGCTATTGTCACTGCAGTGCTGCCCTAATGCCACCTACACCTGGCCTGCATGTGTGTTTATGATGCTAAACATTGGGATGGGACTAGAAGATTCAACAAGATACATCAACGTGACACAGATACTATTTGATTGATTTTTTTTCTTCTTGTGTAGCTCTATATAGAGCCATCCTTTCTAAACTTATAAAAGTGCTTTCATTTTAAGTCACTTATTTCTTCATCTGAAATTCTTTGCTGTAGACAAGGGTCCCCAACTCCTGGTCCATGGCCTGTTAGGAACCAGCCTGCATAGCAGGAGGTGAGTGGCAGGCCAGCATTACCACAAGAGCTCTGCCTCCTGTCAGATCAGCAGCAGCAATAGATTCTCATAGGAGTTCAAACCCTGTTGTGAACTGCACATGCAAGGGAGCTAGGCTGCAGGCTCTCTATGAGAATCTAATGCCTGATGATCTGAGGTGGAACAGTTTTATCCCAAAACCATCCCCACACCGACCCCGTCCATGGAAAAATTGTCTTCCGTGAAACCAGTCCCTGCTGCTAAAAAGATTGGGGACTGCTGCTCTAGAAGATGCACTTGTTAAGAGAATTCTAATTCCCCGGTTTTCTTCATTTAAAGAATGTCTGAGTAATAATTTTTTTAAGTCCAATACTTTTCTTTAAAAGGAAATTAAGCAGGAAATAGGAAAGAGTTTAGTCATTATCCTTTAAATTGCTGTATCTCGCAGCTAATTCACAACAGAAGCCTAAAAATTAAGCAGCAATAAAATGCGATGATTCACTAGCATTTTTCACTGCTTGATTTGAGGCTGTTGTTAATTTCAATACTTCATAGTGGTAGCTAAGCATAAAAATTAAAAATATATCCATGTATTTAAGAAAATCTTTAAGCTCTATGATTTATGTTTAGCAGTGTCTGTATATAAAGATAAAAAATAGTCTAAGTGTGTATCATATTTGTTATAGCCTAATAGTTTACTTTGGTAGTGAAGGAATTTATGAGTAAATTATATAAACATTATAATTTAAGCCTATGTATGGATTTTGAGAAAAGAAATCGGCTGGGACAATGAAAGGCAGTGACCTTAGCTAAACATCTAAAGATTAAAATAAAATTAAAGCAATAACTACAGTATATTACAATTAGCAATAACTATAATATATTACAATTACAACATACTACAATATAATACAATTAAAGCAATAACTACAATATATTAAAATTAGGCTGACATAAAGCCTTTAATTTCAACCATGTTAAATATTATATGTTAAATAATATTAGACCATGTTAAATAAAGTTAAATAAGTATTAAACATATTTTGGACATTTAGAGTAAGGAAATGTAAATGTTTCTCTATGACCATTTTACTAATAAATTTGTAAAAATCAACTGGCAAAATATATTTTCTTAACTATATGGAAAAAATATAAAATAAACAACTCATATAAGTACATATTATGTGCAAGACACTATTCCTAGAACTTAATGTGCAATGATGACTCATTTAGTCCTTGATATGGTTTGACTCCGTGTCCCCACCCAAATCTCATCTCGAATGGTGATCCCCATGTATCTAGGGAGGGACCTGGTGTGGGAGGTGATTGGATCATGAGGGCGGGCTCTCCCAAGCTGTTCTTATGATAGTGGGTGAGTTCTCATGAGATCTGATGGTTTAAAAGTGTGTGGTGGTTCTCCCCACTCTCTCTCTCTCTCTTGCTGCCCTGAGAAGAAGGTCGGTGTTCCCGTTTGCCTTCTACCATGATTGTGAGATTTCTGAGGCCTCCCAGTCATGCTTCCTGTTATGTCCATGGAACTCTGAGTCAATTAAACCTCTTTTCTTCATAAATTGCCTAGTCTCAGGTAGTTCTTTATAGCAGTGTGAGAACAGACTAATATAGTCCTCTTAACAAATCTCTGAGAGAAATACTTGTAGTATCCCAATTTACAGATGAGGAAACTGAGACATAAAGAAGGTAGATAATTTGCCCAAAGTCACTCTGCTAGTGAGTGGGATTCTAACCTAGAGTTAGAACATGAGCATCTAGGCTCCTAATCATTTCACCATTCTGCTTTTGCAGCATGATCAGTAATCTTTTAATTCACTTTGGTTAGAGCAATTAAAAATGTCTGGTTAAAATAACAAGTTATGGTGGGTTAGTATTATTACATTATTACTCTCACAACATGGAATTACCCAAATAAATTGTATAGAATTTTTAAAAATATGAGTACATTGCTGGACATCACATCCTTAGGCTTCAGGAACTAAAGACACATTGCAATTTACTATAGGCTAATTAGCAAAAAAGCAAAAAGCTCCACTGCACCTGGTAGGAAAAAGATAAATAATAATTAACTTTTATTAAATGCTTATGATGTGTCAAGCATTATTCTGAGTGCTTTAATTAATGTATTTAATCCTACCACAATCTTCTAAGATATGTGTCATTATCACTCCCATTTTATGAATGAGGCTAAGTGGGAGTAACATGTTCACCCTGCCCTCTCCCTCCTCTATTCTTCATAGCTGGAGATTTTGGAATCTTGGTTGTTTTCTTGTTTTTAATTTGTGGCTGATTTAAAAACTTTTAGGTGGCTTTTTCTGGTAAGGAAAGTTGCAACCTTTGGTTTAAGACTGAGTTGAGGCTGGGCGCGGTGGCTCACGCCTGTAATCCCAGCACTTTGGGAGGCCAAGGCAGGCGGATCACGAGGTCAGGAGTTCAAGACCAGCCTGGTCAATGCGGTGAAACCCCGTCTCTACTAAAAATACAAAAATTAGCCAGGTGTGGTGGCCTGTGCCTGTCCCAGCTACTCAGGAGGCTGAGGCAGAAGAATCGCTTGAACCCAGGAGGCAGAGTTTGCAGTAAGCCGAGATTGTGCCACTGCACTCCAGCTTGGGTGACAGAGCAAGACTCCATCTCAAAAAGAAAAAAAAGAAAGAAAAAACTGAGTTGAAGGATAATTCCTGCTTCATGACATAATTTTAAGAAAATGGCTTTGAAGGCATTTTGCTCTCTGCCTGCAATGTTTCTACTGCATGATCTGGTTTAGTATAATAATAATGACCAGGAGCTCTGTCATCTAACTTTTCAAATCCTGGCTCTGCCTCTGTCTTAGAAGCAGAGGTTCCTGTTCCTGCTGCTGTAACAAAATACCTTAGACTAGGTAATTTATAAACAACAGAAATTTATTCCTGATAGTTCTGGAGGCTGGAAAGTCCACCATCAAGGCAGCAGCAGATTAGATGTCTGGTGAGTGTCCCCTCTCTGCTTCAAAAATCGCACCTTCTCAAGGAATCCTCCCATGGCAGAAGGGTGTGAACAGGGCAAACAGGCTTTCTCCAGCACTAAGGGCACTAATCCCGTTCATGAGGTGACTTAATCACCTTCCACCTCCTAATATCATCACCTTGGGGGTTAGGTTTCAACACATCAATTTTGGAGGAACACAAACATTCAGACTATAGCAGCCTCTTCTTAGGTGATCTTGTGCAGTTTCTTGAATGGGTTACACAGAAACATCCCTGCTTTGTTAGTGTTCCTGGGGTAAGGGAAGGAGAGGGTCATGGGGTGGGATAGGAAGAGAGCTGATTGAGAAAGGGAATGAGAGAGGCAGGAGGCTATAAAAGTATTTAAAATGTTTCCTCCTAACCTCATTCGACATTTTCCCTTACTTACTTGATGTTTTCTGTTTGCTTAATGATGAAATCTGTCTGATTCCTGTCAACTTTTTCTTAGTCATATGAGAACTTTCTAGAACTAATGGGCTTGCATGAGAACTGACTCCTAGGCCCACCCATGCTGTTACAGTGAGATCACTTTTTGTAGCACTAGTTCTCATTCTGCTTGCCATCTTTCCTGATGTGTCACCAAAGTTGTCTGTGAACCACACCCACAAAAACAACTCAGAAACAGATTTTCTTGAACCACATGTGACGTTGGCAAAGTGTGGTATTTTTAAGTAGGCCACATAGTATCTAACTGATCGCTCTTCCTCCATTGTGGACAAATATTTATTGAAAACTTACCCTGTGCCTGGCACCAGTGATAGAAAGACAAATATCCCTGGATACTTAGTATTAGCAGCAAGCCTAGTATGCCTTATATACTGCCAGGGTAGATGGTTTTTATTTTTATTTTTTTTAAGTTAAGTTGCTTTCCAACTCTTGACTGTGCATAACTTTTTTCTTATAACCTGTGGTCTCTATTTTTGCCTTCTGTTTAGCTCTTTCACTAGCATCGTTACTTGCAAATATGGCAGAGCATCTCAACTTTATTCTACCAGGATCACGATTGATTTATATTCCTCTTTTGGCTCCATGCAGTGCTTTTTTCTGCTAGTGCAAGCTATTTACATGCACTTACTCTGCACTTTGCACACATTATTCCCCTTGTGGTATTACCCCCTGTGAGGTCTAGACCTGTGTTATCCAATACTGAATGAATAAGATATTCCAAAAATACATACACTATATATAGGTGTATATCTGTCTGTCTGTCTGTCTGTCTATCTATCTATCTATCTATCTATCTATCGTCTCTCCATATTACCTACAATGTCTGTTATATATATGTAACTTAAAACTCTAGATATGCAGCTAAAAAATGAACTGGCTATAGTCTTTGCCCTTTTTAGTATATAACTAAAGACCTGCCTTTCTAAAGAAAGCTTCTGGTTTCAATCGTATAAAATTAATTTTTGATCTTGCCTGTACATGGGATGAAAGTTTAAGAAGTTATAATATAATTGATAATCTCGTGTCACTGTAAGTTCAGCATGTATCATTTCTTAGTGAGAAAGCAGAAGCTATGTTATGAAATCCTCTCCCTCTCTGCTTTGAAGAAATTTTTATGGCAGAAACTAAACTATAATGCAAGTTAAACTTGTAACTAAGCCAAACAACCAGGATTCATGGGCATATCAGCATCATTATAATGGTGATGATCATGATGATCATTACTACCTTGCCATTATCGTCTCACCACAAGTATTATTATTACTACTAATGAGAGTTGTAATTATATTACTTTTAAGTTGATTCTTTCTCCAAAATGAATTCCTCCCCTCTTTTCCCATTTTTTTACCTCATCCTGTGTTTATAAAAAGAGAAGTGACAATGTATTTAATTACATAATACTAAACAAACAAACATTGTATCAACACTGATTTGGCATAGAATGAGGTTGCCTATTAAAGCTGTATTATCATAACGTATCTCCCTGACATGATATTTTTTCCGCTTGCAGTCAAAAGTAGAAATTTTTTTGAAATATATTTAGAGTTGTTTCTGGAGTTAGGCATTAGCAGATTATCATTAATTGCTTGAGAGAGACCCCAGTCCTAATTAGACAGAAAAGTGAAATGCATAGGCAAGGCTACCACAGTCAGCCTTGAAGGTTGCACACTGCAGAATCCCAGGGCGTGCTACTCACACAGTGATATGAATGGCATTCCCAACGTTGTGCAGCAGAGCAGCCTGCATATTTGGAAGTACTGAGAATATTGTAGGAAAAAATAAAGAACATTTCATGAAAGCATTTGGCAGATCCATGGTCGTCTCATTGTCTTTGAAGGTAAATTTTATTTTTAATTTAATTCTTTCTGGAAGCCATAAATATTAAGAAGTATAATAATTTGAATGGAAAGAGAAAAATATTCTCAGTAGGAAATTCTACAATCAATATTCAATTTCACAAAAGTACACTATTAGAAATGAGAACAAATGTAAAACTTGTACTTAGAGTGTGTAAAGGGCAAATCAACTAGTAAAGAAGGTAAACATAGGAGAAAATATTTAAGAAAATAAATGACTCTAGCAATAGTGCAGATTACATAGCTTGAATTCTCTCGGTGCAAAACATCTAGTGCCAGCTGAAAAGCAAACATTTTTAAGCACATTGTTTGCCTCACAAAGATAATAAAGGAAATCACCAGTCCTCCAATATTGTGACTATTCAAAATGTACTACATATTCTAGCCAGTGTAATTAGAAAAGAAAAACAAATAAAAATTATAAAGATTGGAAAGAAGAAATAATTGGTCCATAAATGTACACGATATGGTTGTTTATACGGAAACATGGAGTTAGGCGTAAGAGACTACAGATTATTAGAATTAGGAATTTAGTACGGTTGCTGGATATAAGATCAATATACAAAAAGCAATTACATCCCCATACAGCAAAGATTGAGAAATATTACATTTAAAAATATGTCATCTATAAAAATAATCAAAAATATGTATAGGAATAAATCTAATAAATGATTGGCAAGATTTTTATGAAGAAAATTAGGCAACTTTGTTGAAATGTCTTAAAGAGGACCTAAATACATGGAGAATATAACGTGTTCATAAAAATGTAGACTGAATTCCCTAAAGATGTAAATACTCCTTAAATTAACTATAAGTATAATACAATTCCGATTCAACCCAACCCAACAGATCTGAATAGTGGAATAGAATTGAGTTGCTGGTATTTGAGGTGATTCTGGAATTCTTTGGAGAGCCTAGTATAATTAATGGTGCCTTTGATAGAAAAAATATTCCCTGTAAATTTTGTTTTCAAAAGGATGAATACTCAGATATTTGTTGCAAATAGAAAATCTATCTTAATTATCAAGAACTTGAATATTTACATCAACATACGAAACTAAGGATGTGATGATTTCTTGGCAAAGGAATTGCTGTGTCAGTTGCAAGATGGCATTTTTCATCCATGACTCAGAAGAGAAGTCTGGAATACCTGCCCAGTGCCTAATATGGATACAGACTCTAGGCTTCCAGACCCAGAGAGGAGAATGTTTTAGCAAGTGCATACTGCCACACATGAGAGCATCCAAAGCATCCAAAGGTATCTGAACTACTATACCTCACCCAGAGGCTACCTGTTAAACTATAACAGGCATGCCACCTGTTCCTTCAGAGGCCAATAAGTGATCTTTGAACAGGGTTGGAGTTAAAAAGTAAACCTATCCTTCACGTTTTTGCATTGTTAAAACTAAAGTACTTATAACAACAGACTTGGTATGACTCTGTGGTCAATGTTTGCTTCTAAGATTGGCTCATTGTTTACATTTTAAAGGAAGAACACATTTGTTATGAAAAAGTTTTTCCGAATAGTCTGATTGCTTTGGAAGCAGCTCTTAAAACTGTAACACTATGTAATTGGCCAAACTTTGTGTACTACAGTTACCCTTCCAACTCTATAACCCTGAGTTTTTGGTGTTTTTCAGTGAAAAGAGAGCCAGTTCAAAACATAAGATTATTTAGATGCCTTTTAAAAGAGTTATACTATAACTTTTGTGTTAAAAACCAAGAATTCCAAAGAACTGTGATAAAGATTAAGATCTTCATCAACAAGCATTTATCTTCTCAATAGGCATGAAAGCATTATATAAAATATGGAAAAAATCTCAGACTAGTGATGTGTTTGGTGTGTCCTTTAAACAATTTCTTCTGTGTTTCTGGCCCACCCTCTTACCTTGCTTTTCCTCTCTTATATCCTCTTCATTGTGGAAAGAGGTAATAGATACAAACCAAAAACTTCATGGAAAGCATGCATGGCAGTCTGTTTCCTAAAATATACACTAAAACTGTAATTAGTTTTCTATTTACTTTTCTCTTCTGTTGTTTACTAGTTGCTAACAGTGACTATCATTTGAAAAGTGGGAAAATAGTAAAGCTATAGATGATCTGAACAGATCAGTCAATTTGACCTAGTGGACATTTATCAAATACTTCAATAACAGCTGAATTACACATTCTTTTCAAATTCACATGAAATATACACCACGATAGGCCATATGCTGGGCCATTAAACATACTTTAATAAATTTAAAAGAATAGAAATTATACAAAATATGATCTCAGAAAAGATAACTGGAGAATCCCCAAATATCTGCAAATAAACAACATATTTCTAAATAACGCATGAGCCAAAGAAGAAATCTCAGGAGAAAATTTTAAATATTTTGAATTAAATGTAAATAAAAGTACAACTTATCAAAATTCATAGGACACAGCAAAAGCAGTGCATAGAGGGGAATTTGTAGCATTAAACACATATATTAAAAATGGAGAAAGGTCTACCTTCCTTAGGAAACTGGAAATTCCATCTTAGCAAATTAGTAAAAAGGGTGAAATAGAACTTATTGGCAAGCATATAAAAAATTCAATTTTACATATAATCCAATAAAAAAATACTAATACAAATATCATTTTTCACATATTGAATTGGGAAATTTATACTTTTAAAGTATAATATCAATGCTGGTATGGGTGAGGTGAAATAGGCACTATACATTAGTGATAGTTGTACAGATGGATGCACCCTTTTTGGAGAGAAATTTGACAATGTGGCCTAAATGTAACTTTTCTTTGACCTGGTATTTCCATTTTAATGATTCTAAGAAAATAAAAATTAAAAAAAGAAAATAATCTCAAATTAACAAAATGTTTAATTAACAGACAGCTATAAAAGTATTATGAATAATAGCAAAAATCTGAAAATAACACAAGTGTCCAAATAAATGTGGCATTAAGTATAATGAGGTAGATCCACTCACTGTACCAGTATATGGCCATGAAAACAGATGTTTGTGTAGAATTTCTAATAACTTAATAGGAAGTGAAGAAAGGCCAGGTACAGTGGCTTACATCTGTAATCCTAGCACTTTGGCAGGCCAAGGCAGGTGAATCACCTGAGGTCAGGAGTTTGAGACCAACCTGACCAACATGGTGAAACCCCATCTCTACTAAAAATACAAAAAATTAGTGGGGTGTGATGGCGAGGAGTCTGAGGTAAGAGAATCACCCGAACCCAGGAGGCGGAGGTTGCAGTGAGCCAAGATCACGTCACTGTACTCCAGCCTGGGCAACAAGAGTGAAACTCTGTCTAAAAAAATTAAAAAGTGAAAAAAACATGGAACAAAAATTGTATGGATAGATAGGCTAGATACAAGACTAGAAGGAGACATACCAAAATGAAAGCTGGTTTTGTTAATGGTTGAGGGTGTCCAGGTTCTTGGCGTCTTGAACAAAGAATTGGACAAAATGCACAACCAAAGCAAGGAAGGAATGAAGGGTTTTATTGAAAATGAAAGTACACTCCACAGTGTGGGAGCGACCCTGAACATAGAGGCTCAAAGGCCCAGTTACAGAATTTTGGGGAGTTTAAATACCTAGAGGATTTCATTGGTTTCTTCAGGTACACCCTATGGAAATGGAGAGGATGAAGTAAAGTTACAAAGTCATTTACAGTCTAGGCCCTATGGAGACGATATTTCCTGTTATAGCTGAAGTGTGAATTTGCCTTATATTCCCTGCCTCCAGACCCTATTTTCCTGCCTTAGTTTCTTTGGAAGCTGGGTTTGCCCTACTAACTGCTTTTCTATTATTTCCCAAAGACCCATGATGAACACAGTGGTTTCACTCATGGGCTTTGGAGTCCAGTGGTTGGGTTACAGTCTCAGCTCTATTATTTACTAGTTGGGTGAGTCTCAGTTCTAATTTGTAAAGCAAGGATGACAATTGATGGTCTCTCCCTAGGGTGACTGAGAGGTCTGAAGGTGATCTTGTATGTAGAGTGTTTAGCACAGGGCCTGCTCTACATTAAGTCCCCAATAAATGCTAGCTATTTGTTATTGGTTATAATAAGGAAAAAAATTCTATCAAAAGTAGGCACATTAGGGCCAGGCGTGGTAGCATAGCTGGTATTCCCAACATTTTGGGAGGCCAAGACGGGCAGATCGCCTGAGATCAGGAGTTCAAGACCAGCCTGGTCAACATGGTGAAACCCCGTGTCTACTAAAAATACAAAAAAAAATTAGCCAGGTATGGTGGTGCATGCCTGTAGTCCCAGCTACTTGGGAGGCTGAGGCAGGAGAATCACTTGAACCTGGAAGGCAGAGGCTGCAGTGAGCCAAGATGGCGCCACCACACTATAGCCTGGGTGACAGAGCAAGACTCCATCTCAAAAGAAAAAAAAAAAGATAAGTAAGCGCCTTAGGACAGGCTCACCCAGATTTGCACAGGGAAGTTTTCCTTTCTCTGTTGGACTCTACTGATGTATTTCTTTGAATGATACGCATTTTCAAGATATTTATTTACTGATTGCAGGATATCTGGAGTTCACAAATGGGGCACTTAAATGTCCTTTTATATACCAAAAAACAGTACACACTGAGAAACAATAAGTATATTTGATTCCCTTTGTCTATTTAAAAGTGCTATATCCAAGACCATACCAGTGAGACTGAGAAAGGAATTCAAAGCTACTGACTTTAGCTACTTATTACCTCAAGTCTGCAGGCTGTGATTTTTTAAATTTCAGAGTAAGAGATAGTAATCTGTACTTCCTTCTCCCTTCCTATAGGGTCATTAATAGACTAGGAACTCCCTTGCCACTTCAGGATTCTTTTCAATGTAAAATTTAATATTATTTTGAAAGTGTTACTATAGCTTTAAAGGATTTCATTACCAAAGAAAGAATTCTGTTCATGATAGAAATATCATACATTCTAATAAGAATTCATCTTTTTTTTTTTAAAAAAGACTCCTTTTTCTCTGTTTGCAATAAATATTGTATTCATTCAAACATTTCTGAAGGAGGACAGATAGTGGGGAAATGATGTACTTTTTCTTTATGATGAAGGAATCTTCAATAGTTATGTTAGAGAGACTTACTACATGCATGAAAAAGTGCTTGGGCTTCAGTGCAATTAATATTTTTGTATTAATTTGGCTTTAAAATTTTAATTACTCAAATTTAGTGAGGAATATGTCTGTAAGTAAATAGCATTTATAAGTAGAGAAAGTCTAAGGTAGAACATTTGAGGTGTTATTTTGTAGAGTGCAGAAATCTAAATGGACTTACTTTTATTGTAACCTTGAGTGGCTATGGATAATTGGCTTAAAATTTTTCTTCTTCTTCTTCGTTTTTTTTTTTTTTGTTTGTTTGAGATGGAGTTTCACTCTTGTTGCCCAGGCTGGAGTACGATGGCATGATCTTGGCTAACTGCAATCTCTGCCTCCTGGGTTCAAGCAATTCTCCTGCCTCAGCCTCCAGAGTAGCTGGGACTACAGGCACCCACCACCATGCCCGGGTAATTTTTTGTAGTTTTGGTAGAGACGGGGTTTCACCATGTTGGCCAGGCAGGTCTCAAACTCCTGACATCATGTAATCCACCCACCTTGGCCTCCCAAACCAATTTGCTTAAAATTCATTTACAGGTTTTCAAAATGTATTAACACCCTAAAACCATTAATTTGAGCTCTGAGGTAGTACAGTTTTAATATTGCTTAATGAAGTTTTTCTAATGTTTCTGATAACTGAATGCCTCTTCTGTGATGAGGTCGATTATACTGAATTTAGGGTTGAAGCAAATTGTGTCATAGATTTACTCTCTAAATTGCATTGTAATCTTGTAAGGTTTATGGTAAAAATATTCCGAAAGGCACTTGTGTTTGAAATTGCAGCACAGTTTAGAATTGGAAAGTGTCCAGGGTAATTAGGACCTATAGGTAAAACCAAACCAGAAGCATATCTAGCTTAATTAACAGCTTGAACATATTCTACTATATTATATATCTTGAAATCCCACCTATGGACAAAGGATTTTTTAATCAAATTGCTGCGTCAGTAGATTGTGAGCTTTTTTAAGCTTGATTTTCTAATACTTGGACAATAGTACTTTCTTTGAGCTAGACAAATTAAGTAGAATCTTTGTACTCTCAATTGTTTACATAAGAGTGCTAGGCAAAGAAAAGGCTGAATTTGCAAACCAACTTAGTCACCAAACCTAACTAGCTGTATAACCTTGACTAGGCTGGGGCCTGTGAAATAAAAAGTTTTAAATGGACCTCAGTTTTCTTGTGTCAGAAAAGGTTGGACTAATAACTTCCAAGGTCTTTTCCTAGGCTAATGTTTTATCAGGATAATTATGTCTTAGGCAAAATTATAAATTTTATTGTCTGACTGCTCTGCTAAGCTTCAAAGCCAGTTTAACCATCTGCTGGACGTGACTGGTCTGCCATCCTCACTAAGTCAACCTGTTCCAAATAGAAATCAGTCACCTCCCTAACCAACTACATTTCCTGATTTTCCTGTTTTCTGCAAAAGAGATTATTTTTTCAACAACCAGATTCAGAATCCCCATTCCAAGTCACTTTTTTTGTCCCCACCGCCCGGCCCCCCGCGCCTCTTCCCTGCCATGGGGTTCAAGTGATTCTCCTGCCTTAGCCTCCCAAGTAGCTGGAATTACAGGCATGCACCACCAGGCCTGCCTAATTCTTGTACTTTTAGTAGAAATGGGGTTTTGCCATGTTGGCCAAGCTGGTTTCGAACTCCTGTCCTCAAGTGATCTACCTGCCTCAGCTTCCCAAAGTGCAGGAATTACAAGCATGAGCCACTGCACTGGTCCCCCAAGTCATTTTTAATTTCTTCCCAGTCTTCTGCCAATCCCATGGTCAGTTACGATGTTCTACCAATTTCTTTTTGGTTCTTCTTCAATTCCCCCCAACCCCTGTCCATTATCCTTATCTTCATTTTGGTGTAGACCTAGGTATTCTCATAAAGTAGCCATTAGCTCACCTTCCAAGTCTTCTTTTCCTAATCTATTATATGTCATTTCTAGATTTTTCTCATAAAGTAGCCGTTAGCTCACCTTCCAAGTCTTCTTTTTCTAATCTATTATATGTCATTTCTAGATTTTCTCATAAAGTAGCCCTTAGCTCACCTTCCAAGTCTTCTTTTTCTAATCTATGATGTGTCATTTCTAAATTATAACTTGAAGAACCTCCCAACACAAAGCAGTTCGACTTGCCAAAGCCTTTATCTGTTTGTCCCTCCTCTACTTTTTCTTCCACGTTCCACGGATCCCTATGAATCCCCTTCTCCTAATAGACTTCACTCATTCTCTCAGAGGCACTCTGTTTATTCACACTGGAGCACTTAGGTGACCACCACCGGCATGGCTGGCCCTCACGCACCACCGTATCAATCCACACTTACACAATTGTTAGGGCCCAGGTTCAGTCCACATCCTCCATATGGTTCTTTTAACTTCCTGAGCCCACAAAGTTTCACCTGTATCAATTAGCCTACTTTATATGCCACTCTTGAGGCACTGCCAGGTACCACTTTATCATATCCTGCCTTAAGTTGTTATATTTTATAGAATAAAAATGTAATTATTAACAATCCTATGGTATTGCTGAAAGTTTAGAGGCCAGAGAAACAGTCATCTCCAATATTTTGATGTATTTCTTTCCAGGCCTTTTTCATATGTATGTTTCTTGTTGTTATAATGAAAGTGGCTGGACATTGTGACTCATGCCTGTAATCCCAGCACTTTAGGAGGCCAAGGCTGGTGGATTGCTTGAGCCCAGGAGTTCAAGACCAGCCTGTGCAACATGGCAAAACCCTGTCTCTAAAAAAAAAAAAAAAAAAAAAAAAAAATTAGCTGGGCGTGGTGGTGTGCACCCATAGACCTGCCACTTGGAAGGCTGAGGCGGGAGGATCATCTGAGCCCAGAGGTCAAGGTTGCGGTGAGCTGAGGTTGCACCACTGCATTCCAGCCTGGGCAATAGAGTGAGACCCTGTTTGAAAACAAAACAAAAACCAAAAACAATAATGAAAGTGTATCTACAATTTTGCTTCTTAGTTTTCTTTCACCCAATATATGAGAAAAAAAGTATAACTGAGAGTAATAAAAGTGATACAGGGGGTACCATGAGAGGACAGAGGGGAAACTAACACTGTTGGAAGAGGAGCCTAAGAAAGAAAGGTGGCACGGCAGTTATTGTCAGAACTGAATTTCCAAGGACCTGCCAGAGGTAGCCAGAAGGAGGAGAGGGTGTGCAGAAGAGAGAAGCATGAAGCAGTGTTGTCCATCTTGAAGACTGCAGGTTGTTCACTGTGGGTGGCAAGGAACTGGGACATTATAGGTTTGGGTGCCAAGCCAAGCAACATGCATTCTATGTGCCAATGATGAGAAGCCACTGAATATGTTAATAGGTGCTTGGGCCAAACACACCAGTGAAATTGCTAACTTTTGATGACGTATATATACTGCTCCTGTAGTTGTCTACTTGATATCCAACCTCCCCTTCATTCCAGTAGAATCCTGATTTTGTTAAGGGTGTCAGTGTGCCCAGTTAAAATGCTTAGCTCTCCAGACTTCCTCGTGGTCTAGAGAGGCCATGTAACCCAGTTCTGGACAATTAGATATAAGCAATGGGTGAGGTTACTGGGAAAGTGTTTTAAGGCTCAGGTGGCATGTATCTTTTACTCTTCTCTCTTTTCTAGAATAAAACCACATCCTGGAGGCAGAAAAACCATCTTGTGCCCATGAGGGAGAACACCAAACAAATCTGTATGACTTCCTTGAGTAGCTGTATTTATATTGGACTGTCTACCTCCTGACTTCTTGTCCTGTAAGAAAAATCAATCTCAATTTGATTAAGCTACTGAGTTGGATTTCTGTTCATGCAACTGAATGTCATATCTAATATAATATTGGATCCATTTCTTAGAGATTGACAATGAACATTGCATATTAAAGATTTTAAGATGCCCTATTTATATTTGTTTAACCTAATATTAAAATTATTTGACTACCTAATTCTTTTCCCTCAGAACACTTAGTATATTTCACTGAACACGAGTGTTTGGCAGATGTTTGGAAAATGATATTCTCTTTGTGTTGATCCAGCAGGAAACAGTTGTGACATTCTACCAAGATATAGAATACAGGAGGAGTAACATGTTAAGGGAGAAAGATAATGAGTTTAGTTTTGGATGTGTTCAGAATCCTTCCTCTTAACTGCTTTGCTGTATATACCACCTCTCTCAAAAAAGGAAATGGAAAGTTTATTGTGCTTACAATCAGACACACAGAAGTTCAAATTCTGGCTTGTCCGTGTACTCAGCTTTGGGACTTTGGTTCAGTTTTTCAACCTTTCTGAGCTTTAGCTTCCTCACCATGGGTGTGACAACCTAACCTTAGAGAGCTGTTGTGAGGATTGTATTCAACATTGTACCTGGTAAACTCGAGGTGCTCATTCAAAGCTAATTCCTTTCTCCTTCCAGCTAGAGAAGATTTGCTGCTTCACACTTTCATTTTCTGTGGATTACCTTTATAGATATTAAGCTGCAATTAAAATTAAGCCAAGGCAACAGAATAGGAGAAAAGATTTGCAAATTACCTACCTGACAAGAGATTAATAACGAGGATATATAAGAGGCTCAAACAACTCTATAGGGGAAAAAATCTAATAATTTAATTTAAAAAATGGGCAAAAGATTTGGATAGACACTTCTCAGAAGAAGACATACAAAATGGCAAACAGGTATATGAAAAGGTGCTCAACATCATTGACCACCAGAGAAACGCAAATCAAGACTACAGTGAGACATAATCTCACCCCAGCTAAAATGGCCTCTATCCAAAAGACAGGCAATAACGAATGCTGGCGAAGATGTGGACAAAAGGGAACCCTCGCACACTGTTGGTGGCAATGTAATTTAGTACAACCACTATGGAGAATGGTTTGGAGGTTCCTCAAAACACTAAAATTAGAGCTACCGTACAATCCAGCAATCCCACTGCTGTGTATATACCCAAAAGAAAGGAAATCAGTATATTGAAAAGATGTCTGCGCTCATATGTTTGTTTCAGCGCAGTTCACAATAGCCAAGATTTGGAAGCAACCTAAGTGTCTATCAACAGGCGGAGGGATGAAGAAAATGCAGCATATACACACAATGGAGTACTAGTCAGCCATAAAAAGAATGAAATTCAGTCATTTGCAACAACATGGGTGGAACCGGAGGTCGTTATGCTAAGTAAAACAAGCCAGGCACAGGTCTCACTTATTCGTAGGATTTCATGTTCTCATTTAGGATCTAAAGATCAAAAACAATTGCACCCATGGAGAGAGTAGAAGGATGGTGACCAGAGGCTGGGAAGGGTTGGCAAGGGGTAGGGAGGGACAGGTGGTGAGGGGAGGTGGGGATGGTTAATGGGTACAAAAAAAAAAAATAGTTAAAATGAATAAGACTGATCGGGCACGGTGGCTCAAGCCTGTAATCCCAGCACTTTGGGAGGCGGAGACGGGCGGATCACGAGGTCAGGAGATCAAGACCGTCCTGGCTAACACGGTGAAACCCCGTCTCTACTAAAAAATACAAAAAACTAGCCGGGCGAGGTGGTGGGCGCCTGTAGTCCCAGTTACTTGGGAGGCTGAGGCAGGAGAATGGCGTGAACCCGGGAGGCGGAGCTTGCAGTGAGCTGAGATCGGCTGCTGCACTCCAGCCTGGGCGACAGAGCGAGACTCCATCTCAAAAAAAAAAAAAAAAATGAATAAGACCTAGTATTTGATAGCACAACAGGGTGACTATAGTCAATAAAAATTTAATTGTACATTTAAAAATAGTGAAAAGAGTATAATTGGATTGTTTGTAACACAAAGGATAAATGTTTGAGGGCAGAGATACTCCATTTTCTAGGATGTGATGTTTATATACTGCATGCCTGTATCAAATCATCTCATGTACCCCATACATATCTACACCTAGTATGTACCCATAAAAATTAAAAAGTAAAAATTATTTTAAAAAATTAAGCCAGGGCAATTATTTAGCTTCCACCTATTTAAAATCTATATATAATTTAAAGATGGAATTTCAGGGCAGGCCGGAAGAGATTGTATCTACATGATGAATTTACATTTTACTATTTCATATATTTAACAAAATAATATGCTTCTTGTGTGTTTTGCACTTTTCTAAGCACTTCGTAAGTATGAACTCATTTAATATTCAAAATAATCTTATGAATTAGACATTATTATTATTCTCATATGGCAGATGTATAAACAATGCATAGAGAGGTTAAGTAACTTGCCCACAGTCACACAACTAGTAAGCTGTGGAGCGAGGATTCAAACCTGGGGAGTCAGACCCCACAGTTCATGCTCTTAACCATTACACTGCTATATAAAAGGAAAAAGTAAGAGGAATAAACCCATAGTGTTTACTGTTCTTTTCTCCTCATGAGGACTTTGCTAATTGTTTCTTCTCCCCTCCTCATCCCCCTCCCCTCCTCCCCTTCTCCTCTTCCTCTTTCTTCCTCCTCCTCCTCTTTCCTCCTCCTCCTCCTCCTCCTCCTTCTCCTCCTCCTCCTCCTTCTTCTTCTTCTTCTTTATTCTCCTTCTTATTTCCATAGGTTTTTGGGGAACAGGTGGTATTTGGTTACATGAGTAAGTTCTTTCATGGTGATTTGTGAGATTTTGATGCACCCATGTCCTGACTGGTATACACTAATCCCAATTTGTAGTCTTTTAATCTATTTCTCTAGTTTTTAAAAAAAGTAGGCCAGGCACAGTGGCTCACACCTGTAATCTCAGTACTTTGGGAGGCCAAGGTGGGCAGATCCCTTGAGTTTAGGAGTTCAAGGCCTGGGCAACATGGCAAATTTCCATCACTACAAAAAAAAAATAATAATAAGCTGGGCATGGAAATGCACACCTGTAATCCCAGCTATTCCAGAGGCTGAGGCAGGAGGATCACCTGAGGCCAGGTAGGTTGAGGCTGCAGTGAGCCATGATGGCATCACTGCACTATAGCCTGGGTGACAGAGTGAGACCCTGTATTTTTTTTTTTAAGTAGTAATTTGTCTCAGAGCATCTTTTCATCAATTTCAGAAATAGCAATAGGTACAGAAAGTTTTAGCTAAGAGTCATTTAAAGGGAAAAATATTTAAAATCTGTGTCAGTATAATGCTGTCAATGGTAGGTATATCTGTAATAACAACAGAACTTTCTTGGTTTTTTTTGTTTTGTTTTAATTTCTTGGCCTCACATAATTAATTTCAATGTGAGAGAGCATGCCTGCTTTTTTTTTTTTTTTTTTTTTTAAGAAAAGTATGGTTACCTTCCTGGAAGAGTATGTGTATTTTCAAATGCTCTCACTCCCTTCCTAGGAATGAGCAACTGAAGCCAGGAAGCACATGAAATAAGAAAGAGTGCCCGTGGCAGGAGGCTTAGGTTAAAGCTTAAGGAAATTCCCAAGGTGATGTTTTTAAAGGGCATTCAAAGGGCACAGTCCAGGTAGAAAACAAAATCTAGGATTAGTTTAATGAAAACAATTCTCCATTTTATCTTCTCCCAATAGTCTTCCAGTTCAAAGAGAGATAAGACTGTACTCATGGAAAATTGGTGGATAAGCAATGATTTTTTAAACTGGAAACCCAGGTCCTATCTTCAGTGTGTATTTATTGTATGATCTAAGTTTGGCACTTACATCTTTCATCTCACTTTCTGTTTGTATAAATGGGCACAACTATTCCTGTTCCCTCCCACACATTGATGCTGTGAGGATACATGAGATCATGTTTATACTTCCATGGAGAAAAAACACAAGGTATACTAAAAATATCACTATTTTCAGAGTCTTTCTTTTTCTTGGAAATGTATAATAATGCCAGCTGTATATAGTATTGTTGAAGAGTCAAATTTTCCATAAAAGTGATCACCTTTTCAGAAAATAGGTAGTTAGTCCATTGAAAACTAGAAGTTTCTTTTAAAATTTGTGACCATTTTTCAAATTTAGCAGCTTAAATTTGTTGATTTATTCTTCAAATTCATATTTATTGAATGCTTACTACATGCAATGTATTTTAGTGAAAATATTTCCCTCTGGTTAAACAAAATATATTTTACCTTTTATTGATGACTCGGTAAGATACCAATACATGAAAAAAAGATTTTAGTTGACTTCATATATACCAGCCAACATCACATTAGGTTACAGAACTATAAGCCATAGAGCTAAGTTAAGGAAACTGTTAGTTCTATTCTATGTTGATCAGACAAACCTGGAGTTGAGTTCTAGGAGTACAGTGTAAGACAAGCTGGAGTATATCTGAAAAGAGGTGATTAAGATGGTGAAAAGTATGGGAATCCTGTCACATGGGTGTTTAAATTAAAAGTATAGTTAAGGTGAAAATTATTAAAACTTGACTTTAAATCATTGAATACCTACCAGAAGGGAAATTGGACTTACTCTGTACGGTTGCAGATGATTAAACTATAAACACAGAATTTTAAGAGAAACATCTCACTTAAATAGAACGATGCCAAAAATGAGAATTGCCTTTGAGGCTTTTGTTTATGGAGATTTTTAGAACAGAAACTGGATGACCTTTGGACACAGGCCTTGTGGAAAGGGGTTTTGATGGAGTGAGAAGTTGGGCTCAAGGGTCCCTCCTGATTCTGAAGGTCCTACACTCCACTAGGAACCTCACTTACTCTACTAAGTTACAGGAGAGTGATGCCTTTATAGCTTTTTGGTGCTTTGTTTCTGCACTAGAAGGCCTCAGACTGCTGTGAGTGTTTTGTTTTTGTTTTTGCACTTCTGGCTACTTTTTAGAGTTTTCCCTTCCTTCCCATTACTAGATTGCCTCAGCTTATCCTCTGTCTTTAACAGCATCCTGCTCCATTCTAATCTGTTACTTCTAATAGGCTGTGATCTAGAACGATGTCATAACCAACTTCATAAAAATGCATAAATAATTTAAGTGAGGTGCACAGAGTTTTGCCATTTATTTTATTTTGTTTATTTTGAGACAGGGTCTCACTCTGTTGCCCAGGCTGGAGTACAATGGTGCCAGCACAGCTCACTGCAGCTCGACCTCCCAAGCTCAAGCTATCCTCCCACCTCAGCTTCCCAAGTAACTAGGACCAGAGGCGTATGCCACCACGCCTGGCTATGCCATTTATTTTACTTTTTAAAGACCCTTTTAACTTCCTTTCAAGTTCTCAGGAATATTCTAGATTTATCAATTTTGTGGTTTCTGGGAACTTGTTATTGAAATTCTGTAAGTTTGCTAAGCTTCCTACTAATTCATAAAATTACAAAATATTCTGAATCCATTACTGATGTTTTCAAAAACAAAATCATAGGCAATAATATACTTATCCAAGATGTTTCTTATGTAGGTAACCTTTTCTTGGATAGTTTCTTCAAAATGAAAATATCCTTTATAACTAAACTGGACTACATAAGCAAATGATGTTTATTGGAATGCTGACTACTTTTCTCTCCTGAGCTTTTCATATAGATGGTATTGGTGTTGAATGTGCAGTTTCCTTTTGAATACGGGAAATCATTCTGATACAACTGGTTTTCTCCTTAGTCCTTAGTCTCCTTAGCCCCTTAGTATATAACAATAGTTTTAACATAACTCAGTCAAAAACATGTAATGAATACTTATTGTAGGTGTTCTTGGCTGAGAATAAGGAAGAATATCAGAAAAACATAGTAATGTTTTTTATAAACTGAATATTAAAGACTGTTCTCCCATTAGAGAGCTTTCTGTCTTGTTAAAGGAAATAAGAGCCAGTTATTCAGCAATCAAGGAAATATATTATCAATGCAGGATTCGTGCAGACAGTAAATAGCTTTGAAATTTGTAATGAGATATGGAGTAGTTCTGTGATTGCTTTGGCAGCACATATGCTAAAATTGGAACAATACAGAGAAGATTAGCATGGCCTCTGCATGAGAATGGCATACAAATTTGTGAAGCGTTCTATATTTTTAGCAATATATTGTATTCTTGAAAAATGCTAAGACAGTGGGTGTAAAGTGTTCTTAAATGCATATGTTAATTGGCTAGATTTAGTCATTCCACACCATATACATATTTCAGAACATCATGTTGTACATGATAAATACATACAATTTTGTTAATTAAAAAACAGAAATGGATTAGTTCTGCCTAAATATACTAGACTCAGAAGTTAATAATAAATGTGCATCCACCCCTTTGTTTAATTTGCCTTGGCTATTAAATTAATATTTATGCTAAGAACCTTTGGCTGTTATAGTTTCCTATCATTTATTTGGTAAAAAGATTAATTGGAGAGGTGTTTCAATGGCTCCATTAGGAGATATGAAGAAAGCCCCAACATTGCCAGTATTTGAAAACTCAAAGAGTTTATTTTCTAAAGCAGGTGATGCTACATGAATTGCTGTCCACACCTTCTGCTACTTTCCTATGTTGGCCGGAAGAATAATTTTAATGTCTCCCAAATGGATTATGCTGACCTCAACCCAGATCCCCCTGGGAGATATAAACTTCTTATATGTTTCTGGCCGGATCATTGTAAATAATATCTACATGTATCCCAAAGCTCTGAATTATCCTCATCTGTAACAGACACAACAACTAAATGGTATCTGGAACATAGTTAATTTTCTGGAAAATATTCAAAGGAACAAAATGAACACTGCAATACAAAATTGCTGTCGACTTAACTTTTGCCAGTTTCCCTGGATGTGAAAGTAGAATTATATTTTCACAGAACTTGCAAAAATCTCAGATTCGGCTGCTATTTTATCTCTTTCCAGAAGCACCAGCCCTGAGCAATCCTGTCTGCAATTAGCTGCGTGTGGTTGCTACTAAATTGCTCCCCATAAGTTAGTTCCTAACACAGTTTCCCAGCACAGCATACTCTATAAAGGGAGAACGCTTGGAAGGACCAGAGTTCCCTTTGTCATGCCCCTGCCCTGCCTCTGGACAAGGACGTTCTTACATTGCCCACTAACTAATCATGTGACCCTTTTCTTTCGGCACCTTGAGTTAGCGTTAGGCAACACCTCTTACACCAAAGTGGGCACACCTTTGGATCATGTAGGCAGCGATTGTTTAGACGAGACATCCCCCTACCCCCGCAAAAGGCAACACAGAAGCGACGAACGCCGCTTAGCAGTTGGCGCGCTCTCAGTGCGGGTGACCCGGGGCTGGGTTGGGGTGTCCGTCCCCGGGTCATGGGACTCCCCGAGAGGGGGTGGCTGGAGGAGGAGGGAGGGCTGGTTTCGCCAGGGGATGTGGGAAGTAGGCGCTAGCCTGTTTCGCGGTTTTTTAAGCCCCTTGGCATGCCCTGACCTGATCTAGAGGGAGTCAACTGCTCTTAGGAATGTTCCGGGAGAAGGTGGGAGACTGCTTCCCAGTGGGTGCTGCAGGGCACCAGGGGGGTCACCAGGGAGATGCAGGGCGCGCGCCGGAAGGGGGCCAGGGCAGTCGAGGGCCGGGCTGAGGGGACCGGGACAAGAGGGCAGCGGGGCAGCGGGGGCGCAGGTCGGGGCGCGGGGAACCCCTCCTCGGGCTGCAGCGGCGGCGGCAATCCGGCCTCGCGGGCTGCACCGCCCGGGCTGTCAAGCGTGGGGGGCGGGCGGGAGGAAGGGGTGGAGGTGCGAGGGGAGGAGGGCTGGCACCGGAGCGCCGCGGCGTCGGTGCAATAAAAATGCATCGCATGGAACTGCCGGTGGAGAAGGACGGGACGGAGCCGGGGCAGCCAGAGGAGGTGGGAAAAGCGGAGGAGGACGCCCAGGAGGAGGCGGCAGCGGCGGCGGCCGGGAAGTGAAAGGTCTCGCAAAGTTCAGCGGCGGCTGCGGGCGCCGAGCCCCGGGCTAGCGGCGGACGAGCCCGCAGGGCCGCTCCGCGGGGCAGCGCGGCCAGGCCGGCTATGGTCCGGGGGCTCCCGCCGCCCCCCAGGTGCCCGGGACCCGCCAGGCCGGTGCGCGAGGGTCACCCCACCTCCCCGCGCAGTCCCGGCCCCTGGCTTCCAGCTGCCGGCGCCCGCTGACCGAGCCCTGCGCCCCAGGAGGAGGAAGAAACCAGGGCCCCGGTCCTTCCTGAGGACGGCGGCGCTTCATCCCGCAGCCCAGAGGTCTCGGCTCCCTCCCGCACCCGCCCGGCCCGGCTGCTCCCGGCTCCTCCCGGCCATGGGGAGCTGCGCGCGGCTGCTGCTGCTCTGGGGCTGCATGGTGGTGGCCGCAGGTGGGTGGTGACGCGGCGGGGCCCCCACCCCTTTCCTCGCTGCTTCTCTAACCCATCTTGGGACTCGGGGGTGCAGGGGAGCCGGAGCTGCGAGCGCAGAGCGCGGCTCCCGAGGGTGAAATGAGTGGCCATGTTCCGCCTCCTTTCCCCTGGGCTCCGCACTTTCAAATACTATTGATTTATTTTTACAACTGGGATACACACGCGCTTGGATAACCAGATATCCTGGGTGCGCCCTGCCGGGGATACTGCGACCGGGGTTTCTTTCTCAGTTTGGCTTGTTAAAAAACTGCTTTTCCACTTGGTGAGGGAACAAAGGACCCAGCTCGCCATCCCCCGGCACTTCATGGCCTAAGGAATGATGAGGAGGGGTGGCCCAGCGACCCTGGGCGCGCGTGGGCCAGGGCCGGTCTCTGGTGGAGGCCGATCACTGGCGTCCCCGACCTGGTGCTGGGTACTAGAGAACCAGGTAAGGACACCTGGGGCAGAGCTGAGCGCCCTCTCCCCGGAGCAGTGACTGGAACGCAGTGGGACTCCTGGCTTGGACGATAGGTGGTGATCACCCTGGGCTTGCACTGAGCTGGCTGGCCGCCCCTGGGGAATTGGTACCCTGGCCGAAACTCTGCGGGAGGTCGGAGGCGGGTCTGCTCCCTGGCTCCGTAACTGGACAACCGGCGGAGGCGTCGGCAGATGCCCTCTCCCTCCCACTCCCATCCTGGTTTTCTTGGGCTGCCCTAGGCCACCGGCTCCTGGCTCGTCGTTTCTGTATTCGGGAGCCCCTTCTGCTCCTCTCCCTCCCTCTTGCGGGTCACCTGGTTTCCAGTTAGGCGTAAGCGCAGCCCTGTAGGTGAGGAGGAGAGATGTGAGGGAGTCTGCAGACATCCAGTCTCTCGTGCGGATCTCGCCTGTTTCAGAAAGGGGAGCCTGGGCTAGAGAGACGCGCAGGTGGCTACAGAACATTGTCGCACGCATCTCCTCCCTTGGGCTTCCACTCTTCCCTGAGGGCCGCTGGCAACCAGCAAAATCCAGGCTTTCCAGTCTGCATCCCAAACCAGTCCGAGTCACAGGAGCATCCTTAGTATCATTGAATAGTCACTCAAGAGACTCCAAGTATTTTGCCCCACGGATTCTTTATCTGGCTCAAATCTTTTCTGGACTTAGGAGTTTAGGGGCATTTAAAATTATTGGATATTTTTCCCAGGGACATATTAAAGGCCTAAGATTTTACTTTAATTCTTGCACTCTTAAAAGATGAGCTTTAAAAAATCTTTTCCGTCTCAAACCATATCATGGCAAAAACATGCAAGCCATTGAAATGTTGTAAATAAACATCACAAGGCAAGTGTTTCAAGTCAAAAATACTTGTACAGGCAGTATATGATTTTCCCCGAAATTTTTTACAGGTGAGTCATAACACACTGTGTGTTTGTGTGATTCTGGCCACAAGCAACTGTTGCCCCAGCTAATGAGAAAAGTGGCAAACAGAACCCAAGCATAATGCTCACTTTAATTTGACATTTAAAAAATAACGCCTAAGGAAGCCCTTTAGTTGCAAGGCTATGTGGGGTTGGCCATTGTCAGTGTGTAAAATGTCTCTGTTGCAGCCTAAGCTGTCATTTGGCCTCCTCCAATCCTTACTGTGATAACAGTTCAGAGGTGCTGCTTCTTAAGAAGCAGAAACATTCAATTAGCTGGAATTTAGGGCTTGATTTCCTTTTCCCTCTTTTCCCCTCTGTTTTAACCTTTAAAATAGATGATTTTTGCTTAAGGTATTCATAATTAAGATGCCAAACCCAAATCAAAGGATTATAGTATGTAGTCAGAATGTTAATAAGTGGATAATGTTTATCATTTTAAGTCATTTTAAAACATTGAAGTCTGTTGGACCTTTGTTTGGGAGGAAGAGTGTGTTTTTTAAAGAAGGTGTTTTAGTTCACAGATAATATTTAAAGGGGCTGTTAGTGGCTGCCAGACTGTAGACACTCTCCTGTTAAGCAAACAGTTGACTACCATATAACCTGTCACAGGTAGAAACCCTGAAGAGACAGCATGTAAAATAAGCTTTTCTGCCATTTGGCAGTTCAGAGCTTTTTTCTTAGTTATGTTTACGTAATGTTAGAAATTGATAGTGCACATCTGAACTCCAAAGGTCTCTAGCTTTGCCTCCCCCTAAATGAGGACCCATCGTATATTTATTAAATATCTCATATTGCTTTTCCTAGGGAATGTATCCCTTCACTGGCTTAAAAATGTAAAGAAAATAGAGTTCCACATTTCCTTCTAAATGCATTCTCATAATAAACATGTTAAATCATGTGAAGGACTCCCATTAAATTTGAAAGACTAACTTACGTGGTCTTAAAAACATTATAGTTTTTCTATAGTCATGACTTCAAAAACACATCAATGTATTTGAAATACAGAAAACATTTATAAGGCAAAGTACTTGAAAAGTTTTAGGCCAATAATCTTCACCCTGGTGGTTCTCTTTTCCCTCCTCTTGTCCTCTGCCTAAAGTATTTGTTTCTCTGATGTGAATTTTACATCTGAACATAAAAAGCAAACACACACACACGCATACACACACTCATACATGAATGCATTGTGAATGCAGAACAGTGTTCATACTCAGACATGAACAAGGTGCAGCACGGTAGAATTTTCCATTTATTGAAAGTCTCAAGCGCTTTTGGGGAGATCCTTGATTGTTGTCGATGGACTAGGTGGACAAAAGAGCTTTCCAGATGGGTTTGTCTTGCATCACGCATGCTTTTCCTTTCTTAGGACTGAGTGGAGTAGCTGGAGCGAGTTCCCGCTGTGAAAAAGCCTGCAACCCTCGGATGGGAAATTTGGCTTTGGGGCGAAAACTCTGGGCAGACACCACCTGCGGTCAGAATGCTACCGAACTGTACTGCTTCTACAGTGAGAACACGGATCTGACTTGTCGGCAGCCCAAATGTGACAAGTGCAATGCTGCCCATCCTCACCTGGCTCACCTGCCATCTGCCATGGCAGACTCGTCCTTCCGGTTTCCTCGCACGTGGTGGCAGTCTGCGGAGGATGTGCACAGAGAAAAGATCCAGTTAGACCTGGAAGCTGAATTCTACTTCACTCACCTAATTATGGTGTTCAAGTCCCCCAGGCCGGCTGCCATGGTGCTGGACCGCTCCCAGGACTTTGGGAAAACATGGAAGCCTTATAAGTACTTTGCAACTAACTGCTCTGCTACATTTGGCCTGGAAGATGACGTTGTCAAGAAGGGAGCTATTTGTACTTCTAAATACTCCAGTCCTTTTCCATGCACTGGAGGAGAGGTAAGGGCACCTGTTTAACTCTACACTGTAAGTAAGATAGAAAAATGTTACCAGCCCACATTTTTTTTAAAGCATGAAGCTATACTTGTAGCAACATGAATGAAATTAGAATTTTTCATGAGCTTTATTTGTCATAAATTATTTCTCACCCTTACGTATGAATGTGTAGTCATTTTCAAGCAGCTCACCCACTGGCTGGGTTTAAGTCAGTATTCTAAGGTTCAAATTTTTCACATTATGAAAAAAGAGCAGACACAAATCATCACTCTAGAGGCTCCTCCTTGCTTTAGTTCTCGGGACTACTTACCGTGCTTCTGAAGGGGGAAGAGTTACTGAGACAGTCTGTTCCTGGAGCCCGCAGGGGTATCTTCCTGATACTGTTAATATAAATAGGAAGTCAATAAAAACAAAGCCAAGAAAGAAAAAAAAATCTGTTTGTCAGAAGGATACTTTTGTATGACAGTAGCAAACAAATGAAAGTAGTTTCTTTTAACATACAAAGGTTCTTCTGGCCTCACAGACACATGAATTTCAGCTTAGGCCATCTTAAACTCATTCTGCAAAACAGCCTCCTTAGCTACTGATCCAATTTCTATGTGGAATGTTTTCTCTTTAATATTCCCTTCTCCTAAGGGAGAAACAGGTCTTTTTTTTTTTTTTTTTTTTTTTTTTAGCTCTTCTTAACTTATGTGGCAGTACCTTGAAAGGCTCCCCCCAGCCCTCAGGTGCACGAGAACAGAGAAAACTGAATAAAAGCAGATTAAGAGAATATAATACTTCAATAAGTAGATGAAGAAACACTGATTCAGGAAAAAGAGAAGAGAGTATAATCATTCTAATTCTGGTCCATGTCATGAATATACAGACTAGATAAGTGGCTTTCAACTAGGGTGATTTTTGGTCCCTCTTCCCTGGGGACATTGGGACATTTGGCAATATCTGGAGACATTTTTGCTAGGGGGAGGAACACCGCTGGCATCTAGTGGGGGGATGCCAGGGATGATACTAAACCTCAGACAATGCACAAAATAGCATTTCCCACCCCATCCCCAACCAAAAATTATCTAGCTCAAAATGTCAATGTACCAAGGTTGAGACAGCCTGGGCTAGGTATACATCCAATACATGGATCACAATGGCTACAGAAACTAGGATAAGCACTCTTCTAGCATCCTTTATATAACTATTCTCAGACTTCTCAGGTAGTTGTGTATAATCAGCATGTATTGACCCCCTCAGGCACTGTATTCAATGCTACTAATTCTGCTTTTGGTGTGGTATGGGGAGGTGCTTGCCAGGGGCCTGATGAAAAGGTTGGTTTGGGACCTTCTTTCCCCGCTTCCATAGATACATGCTTCTTTCCCCACTTCCATAGATACATGAAGACTTTTGCCATTTTATTCAGCTGCTTCTTCTGTGTGCACCTTGAGGAGACCAGCAAGAATAGTGCTGCTGGCACCAGAAGCAGTGCAAGCAGCACACCAACTGTTTTCCATTCTTCTTCATGGTCCTCAAAGTTGGCTGAATATTGTAAGCCCATTTGCAACCTGTCATGATGGACATTTTTAAAGATAACAGGACAGGAAAGAGACAGATAAGTTAGACTCATTGTTTTGTTATGTGGAGAACACTTTGTGCTGAAAACAAATGAATGGCTTGAACTCTCAAATTGCTTTGGAATTGATCCTCAGGCTCACATCGGCTCCTTACATCTCAGTGCTACTGGGCCTTGTATATCTATGAAGTTGCAAAAGTACAGTTTTAGTAACCAGATGGCAGGCATGTTCATTTAGCAAATATCACATTGAATTTATTGCAAATTTATTGCCACAGTCCAGCAATTATTTAAAGATAACTACAGTAATCTCTACTGGGCCCTGTGTATCTATGAAGTTGCAAAAATACAGTTTGAGTAACCAGATGGCAGGCATGTTCATTTAGCAAATATCACATTGAATTTATTGCAAATATATTGCAATAGTCCAGCAATTATTTAGAGATGACTACAGTAACTTTGAACTGACCCATATGGAAATACAATCTTGCCTTTTTAAAAACCAAACTATTTATTGTCATCAATGTTTATATCAAATTCCAAGCAGATAGAGACTAACATTTATGTAAGTTATTCCAATGTACAGATACCTTCTAAACTTAGTTCTTAAGTGTTTTTGATTGTAGTTGTTATTTTAGCAGACTTTTTTTTTCTTTTTTGAGACTGAGTCTTGCTCTGTCACCCAGGCTGGAGTGCAGTGGCATAATCTCAGCTCACTGCAGCCTCTGCCTCCTGTGTTCAAGCGATTCTCCTGCCTCAACCTCCTGAGTAGCTGGGATTACAGGTGCACACTGCCACGCCCAGCTAATTTTTGTATTTTTAGTAGACATGGGGTTTCACCATATTGGCCAGGCTGGTCTTGAACTCCTGACCTAGTGATCCGCCCTTCTCAGCCTGCCAAAGTGCTGGGATTGCAGATGTGAGCCACTGCGCCCGGCCTCAGCAGACATATTTTAATGGTAAGAAAAGCATCAAATGTGACCTAGTTCCCTCTAGAGCATTATTTGCAAGTGTAAAGTATAAAGAAGTCATTATAGAATTTCTTCTTTACAGAGGATGGGTTTGGGGACTAATCTTTCTCTCCTGAGTTAAAGAATGGAAGAGTCTTTCTCTAACTCCAGGACCACAGGAAGCCTCCCCAGAAATGATTATTGCCTTCCTCTCCTCTGTCATGTTAGAATATAAATCAGTGCAACACTACAAATTTATTTTGCAGTTTCAATTCCATGTCACCAATTTCCATCTTTGAAAATTGTGTGCTCAGAAAAAGAAGCTAATCAATCTAGTTTGAAAATAAGAAGTCTCAGATTTCATTTATGGCTTATTTGTAATATTATAGGCCTATATTTTCCTCCATTCTATGTAAGACTTAAGACTTCTCTAGGTATTATCCTATTAATTAGGCTAGCATAAATATAGCCAGACTTAATTTGTTTCCAATGTTCATTCAGAAATACTGCTTTGGGTTTTGAGAGCCTGGAGCTTCAAGTCTAAAGAGTCAGAGTGGAAGGCACCAGTCATCCGAAAGAGGACTTCAAAAACATAGGCCCAAAAATTCACCCAGAAGAACACTTTTTAAATAGACATTAAACCTGCTATATAGGAACTTCCTGAACTACCCAGCTCTTTCCAAGAATGGGGTATGGCTATCCTAAAATTTATCTCCCTCCCGGGAGATGAGATTGAGGCTTGAGTTTAAATGATTTGCCGTTAGTTATGTAACAGAGCTAGGACCAAGTCACAAGTCTTCTGACCTTAGGTCTTGTATTTGTTCCATAAAATCAAGTTCTCTCCATTAGTGACCCCCGAGAACTACTGGCGGGGAATATCTTCTATCTCCCTCCTCCCTCACTCCCTTAAAGCCATTTGCTGCTATTCATCTGGATATGACATGAAGGTAAAATGGAATTTGCCAAACAGTTTTCTCCTGAGTAGTAATGTCCTCTGAGACGGTAGTAGTATACTGAGAATAAAATATCCCATTGTTAACTTAGGCTAGGAAACACTGACTGGGTTTAACAAATTGAAACATTTATAAATACATTAATATTCTCATTATGTACCCTGTGTCCCCAAATGGGAGATTTAGGATGTGACATTCCTGGACTTATTTGGTTATGAAACCCTTGTTATGCAGAATTCGTTACCATCTTTCAGGACCCTAATGATCCACAGAGCACAGCGTGGGAAATGCTGGGGTGGAGGTTTAAGTGCTCCCAAAACCCTGGTGAAAGGCACAGACAGGCCCGGGGCCAGGCATCCGCGCACATCAAGACTCTGTCCATTGAGAGCTTAATCTCCTACATAGTTGGAGCAGTCAATAATAATAACCTTGAGGCTAAAAATGATGGGTTAATTAGGCTTTTTCAGGGTGGAAGAGAAGCACTCTCAGATTACCTCTGTATATAGAAAACACAAGGAAGTGGGGAGATGTAGCAAATGGTCTTAGATGCCACACAGTCAGGCCTCATGAGACTGGAATTGCGATGATCTGTTAGGAAACAGCATCTGTTCCAGTGTGACCCAAAAGCAACTCTAAAAGGATGTAGTTATTGTCTCCTTAGAAGTGAGCATGACTTGCTCCCCGCTTTATTAACTCTCTATTAAAAGAACTCTATTCAAAATTGGATAGCAACCAATTAAAACCCACAGATTTTTAAAATTTTTCTCCAGGGCATTATGAAAATGTACCATTCAAAGGCAGGACTGTAAAGTCAGAGACAGCAGTACAGAGAAGCCAAGAACAGAGGAAGTAGCTGGGTCTCAAAGTAATCGTTGAATAGAAAAGGATTATTGGGCTGGGCACGGTGGCTCACGCCTGTAATCCCAGCACTTTGGGAGGCAGGCAGATCATCTAAGGTCAGGAGTTCAAGACCAGCCTGGCCAACATGGTGAAACCCTGTCTCTACTAAAAATACAAAAAAAATTAGCCAGGTGTGGTGGCATACACCTGTAATCCCAGCTATTCGGGAAGCTGAGGCACGAGAATTGCTTGAACCTGGGAGGCGGAGGTTGCAGTGAGCTGAGATCATGCCCCTGCACCCCAGCCTGGGTGACAGAGTGAGACTCTGTCTCAAAAAAAAAAGCAAAAAAAAAAAAAAAAAAAAAAAAGTAAAGGATTAGTAAAGAGGGTAAGGCTTGTATCCATATTATTTACCTGTATGTCCCTAGCATTTAGCACATTGCTTGGATCACAGTAGGCAGTCAATACATCTGTAACTGAATGAATAAATGAGTGATATGACAAGCAGGGAGAAATGACAGGGGGAGAAATGAATAAGCCTTGGGCAGGGGATGAGGATCAGAAACCTTGGTTAACGTGGAGAAGATGAGTTGGTAGTCACATGAGATTAGTTATGGTGTGGGAAGGGCAACCAATAGAGGATCTTAAATAATGTTTATTCACCCATTTATTCAAATAATTTTCAAGCTACTATGTGTCAGATCCCATTCCAGGTGGCATAGACATGGCAGTGAACCAAACACATAAAAATCCCAGTACCCATGAACCTCAGATTCTAATGTGGGGATGGGGAGATAGAGAACAAATAGGTAAAATCTATGTTATGTTGGAGTGTGGTAAATACTAAGGAGACAAAACAAAATGGGGCAGGGGATGGGGAATGCTGGCAGGGGAAGGTCTGCTATTTTTCTATTTTTTAAAATTGATTATTACTTTTATTCAGTTAAAGCAGAAAAAAGAGAAATGGGGAACATAAACAAATGGAGAAATAGAAGCGACATGGTAAGATGAGAGAGTCAAGCTTAACAATTTTATTTCCAACTTTTAAGTGCAGGGGTACATGTGCAGGATCTGCAGTTTTGTTACACAGGTAAACATGTGCCATAGCGGTTTGCTGCACAGATCATCCTATTGCACAGGATTGGTACTAAGCCCAGCACCGTTAGTTATTCTTCCTGATGCTCGCCCTCCTCCCACCCAGGTTTTCTATCTTTAAAACAGATTGAAGGATTTGTGTCTGATAGAAAGGACAGTGACAAGGACCATGAGTTCCTGGCAAGTTTTCATGAGTGAATAAAACCTATAATTAAGGGTCACATTTCTTTCACCTAGTAGGTATGGGAAAATGATGTTGGATATTAATTAACCCAACATTCATTGATAAAATCCCCTTTTGCTAGTGTTCCTTAGCATGAGAGCATTTGAAAAGGAATCTAAATGTTGTTAATGGAAAAGAATATTACTCATGAGTAATCTGCAGCCTAAAGATAGTTGAAGTGACTTGTCTTCAATTACTCAGCTGAAATCTGTGTTTACTGACTTCTAGCCCAGTGCTATTTCCACTATAGTAAGTTGAAATGCCTTTGTGCCAAGTCAAGTAGCGTGAAAGATAAAAAAACTATATACATTCCTTTCCTTCACACTCCTTACAAGCTACTGGGTGAGAGAGTAAACATGATAATTTATCGACTGATTCATTAAATTATATGAGATAGCGCATGCTTAATCCCCCAAATACGTTGTGTAGATAATATGCCTTTCAAGATCCAAGTATTCATTTGTCTCCAGGCCACGGAAAGGGCTGTGTTTCAATATCTTGTGATAAAGTCAGTATGGCATAGGTGTGCAGAAAATGATAAATTACTTAATCGTGGTTTTGTGGGCATTTACATTTATGCTATGTTAAGCAATATTTGGAATTTCTTTCTTTCTTTCTTTCTTTTTTTTTTTTTTTTTTTTTTGAGACGGAGTCTCCCTCTGTGGCTCAGGCTGGAGTGCAGTGGCGCGATCTCGGCTCACTGCAAGCTCCGCCTCCCATTCTCCGCCATTCTCCTCCATACTCCTGCCTCAGCCTTCCCAGTAGCTGGGACTACAGGCGCCCGCCACCACGCTTGCCAAATTTTTTGTATTTTTAGTAGAGACGGGGTTTCACCGTGTTAGCCAGGATGGCCTCTATCTCCTGACCTTGTGATCCGCCCGCCCCGGCCTCTCAAAGTGCTGGGATTACAGGCATGAGCCACCGCGCCCGGCCAATATTTGGAATTTCATAAAAGATAAAACAAAGTCGTATATGAGTAGGAATGCTTTCTAAGCACAACTGTTCGGTTAACTACTTGTTGTCTTCAATTGGTGAAATCTGTTCATGCCTATTTCCGCAGTAGCAGTAGTCACAAGTCATGATGGCTGCTAATAGCTATTGAAGCCTTCCCACCTGCCAGGTACTCCCAGTGCACTGCGTCCCTTATTCTCACAAGAAGCTCCTTAGTTAAGCACCAATATTAACTCTCTTTTACAGACAAAGAAACTGAAACCCAGTGAGTTGAAATAACGCAGTCAGAGTCAAATAATAGCTATAATTATTGAGCTAACCTATGCCAGAGCTGGGATGATTAGTTTGCCTTGAAGTTATTTATATGATTAGGCTTTATAATAACTCCAAATATTTTTTTAAAAAAGAGAAAAACTAAAACTAAATTTCTCTGGTAATCAGTAGGTATTTTATACAACATATAGTTTAACTGATAACTTGTAATATGGTGGTATGCACTTTGCATAATAAAGTTACTGCTTTTACGTTAGATAGAAGAAGTATCTATAACAAATGAAGACTCTGCACTTAGTGTTATCCAAGATCATTTAAAATAAGCTGTATGGGAATGAACATCACAGTTCTTCAGAACCACTCAGCATACGTTGTTGTTTGATTGGTTTGGTTTTTGCAGGGAGGGGAAGTACTTTTTCTCTAGTTAGTACCTACTTTAAGTAGTATTTCTAATGAAGTCATCTAATGTATTAATGTTGCGCCTTGCATCATATTTTAAATGTAAGGTGCTAAATAAAGTGAATAAGTAAAATATGTAGAATGTTATATAGTGATAAGTGCAAAGGAAAAAAAATAAAGCAGAGATGGGTGCTGGTGGGGAGAAGGGGCTTATGTTGAGATGGGGCTCCCAGAGAAAGCCTCATTGAGACTTTCGAATAAGGACCCAAAGGAAAGTAGAGGTGAGTTGTGGACATACATAGAGAAGAGCAAAGGCCTTGAGGAAGTCCGCCTGGCACCTTCCAGTCTGCGAGGAGGTTGGTACTAAAGCTCAGGGGTCCAGGTGCAGCATAGTAGATGAGATCAGAGTGATGGGGAAGTGTGGGCATGTGGGCCCTCAAAAAGGATGACCCAAACTTATGCCTAGATCAATTCAATCCTGTTCATTATTTTTAGCATTCCCTCAAAGGAGCCCCAATTTGAACCATATGTTATTCTGGGCTTACTTATAAAGTCATTTGTTTTTAGTCTGGGTGATGTTAGAAGCCATTGGAGGCCGGGCGCGGTGGCTCATGCCTATGATCCTAGCACTTTGGGAGGCCAAGGCTGGTGAATCACCTGAGGTCTGGAGTTCGAGACCAGCCTGACCAACATGGTGAAACCCTGTCTCTACTACAAATACAAAAATTAGCCGGGCATGGTGGCGGGTGCCTGAAATTCCAGCTACTAGGGAGGCGGAGGCATGAGAATCACATGAACCCCAGAAAGCAGAGGTTGCAGTGAGCCGAGATCATGCCACTTCACTCCAGCCTGGGCAAACGAGTGAAACTCCATCTCAAAAAAAAAAAAAACAATAATTAAAAAAAAAAAAGCCATTGGTGATTTTGAGATTTTAAGTGGTGGGGTGATATTATCTATTTTTAATAGGATTACTCTGGCTTGTGTGTTAAGAAAAGACCAAAGAGGGAAGGAGGGTGAGGGAAGAGGCAGGGGGACCATTTAGAATCCTATTGCAATAATTCAGGCTAGACTCAATGGTGCATGGGACAGAGGGCAGAGGTAGAAATGGTGAAAAGTGGTTGAATTCTGGATCTATTTTGTTGATAGAACCAACAGCATTTGCTGACAGGTTGGATGTAGAGTGTAAGAGAAAGAAGTAAGTATGTTTTTAGTTTGAGCACCTGGAAGAATGCAGTGGTCATTTACTGAGATGGAGAAGACTTGCCGGGGATCAGATCTGGAGAGGGAGACCAGGAACTCATTTTCAGACATGTTAAGTATGAGTTACCTTTTAGACATCCAAATGGAGATACTTAGGAGGCCACTGGAGTTTAGAGTTCAGAAAAGCGGGCTAGACCAAATATATGTGTGAGATTTAAAGCTATGAAGCTGGATGAGATTGCCAAGGGAATGAGTATGGATTGAAAAAAGAGAAAGTTCTTGTATTTTTAGTAGAGACAGGGTTTCACTATGTTGGCCAGGCAGGTCTTGAACTCCTGACCTCAGGTGATCCTCCTGGTTCAGCCTCCCAAAGTGCAAAGAAATTAGCTGGGCAAGGTGGTGGGCGCCTGTAATCCCAGCTACTCAGGAGGCTGAAGCAGAAGAATCACTTGAACCCAGGAGGCAGAAGTTGCAGTGAGCCAAGACCATGCCATTGCACTCAAGCCTGAGCTGCAGAGTGAGACTTCATCTCAAAAAAAAAAAGAGAAAGTTCTAAGAACTGAGCCAAAGGGAGGATTAAACTTAGTCCATTAATGCTGCCATTGTTGAAAACACTTTTGCAACTAATCTTGGGTGGACACGGTGGCTCATGCCTATAATCCCACCACTTTGGGAGGCTTAAGTGGGTGGATTGCTTGAGTCCAGGAGTTCGAGACAAGCCTGTGTAACATGGTGAAACCCCCTCTCTACAAAAATTAGCTGGATGTGGTGGCACACACCTGTAGTCCCAGCTACTTGGGAGGCTGAGGTGGGAGGATCACTGAACCTAGAGAGGCTGAAGCTGCAGTAAACCATGATCACACCACTGCACTCCAGTCTGGGCAACAGAGTGAAACCCTGTCTCAAAAAAAAGAAAGAAAACAGATCTCACTAATTTATGGGTCCAACTTTTGTTCAATTAAGCAACAACACGAATTGATTTATGTTGGGTTACCATAGTCAGAATGGTGGGTGCAAACTCTAAAATGACAGGTGAGAGAGAAATTGGGAACAGCAATTTCACATTTTCAAAACATGACCTAAAACAAGCAGGGAGAAGGCAAAGTACTAACCGGATAATAAATGATGATGGAAAAGGGAGAGGGAGCAATAGTTGGAATGCTATATTGAAAGAGGAAGAGAACTTTGAAAATACCGTGCTGAAAGAGAAATGTTGATTTTAGAGACCTTCAGATTTTGAGGGCCTCATATTCCGTTCATGTTGAAATTATCTAACTTTTCACCCTTTTTTGACTCTCAAAAATTCAGCAATTGGAGCAATTTTTTGGAATGCCCCTGGACTATCACAGTATTGGAAACAAAGTTAAAATATAGCATTGTACACATTTGTCTGGTTAATGTTATGAAATCTGATTTACAGAATTTGATGGAGAGCGTCTACCTTGACAATCCCATTTAAGTAAAAGGGTTTATACTTTCACAATTTCAATTTGTGTGCAGAATTTAAAAAAAATTAATCTTCTAATTAGTATTGAATATATTAATATTTAATTATTCTGTTAAGGAGGACAAGGGAAAACCAACGTTCAGAGATCATCGTAGAATACAACAGTTTCAGTGCTGGGCAGTTTGCATACACTCAGTTTATCTCTAAGAAACAAATTCTCTTCCTGGATGCTTCATCTTGCTAATGAGCAAACAAAAACAGAACAACACCCTTCTTTCTATGTCATATTTCTCTTCTCTTCCTCCCCGTCCTGCCACTGGCAGAGGAGCAGAAGTCTTCCCAGGCTTCCGCTATGTTTGCTGATGTTACTTTACACTTCATAATCCCAGTTCCTAAAACAAAAATAATTATGAAAAATATTCACATGCTTTCTACATGACATCATGTTCATTTGTGCTGACACTGTCTTCTGGCTGCTACTGAAAAAGGCTTCTCTGTTTTAAAGTTGAATTGAAGAGAGAAGATGTGATCACCCTCTTACACTGTTTAATCTATGTCAAGAACTTTTGTTTCTTTTTGTTTCAGCCAATCTGGCCCTTCTGAGGCCCTTGAGGTTTTCCACCAGTTTCTTTTGTAACAGATGCCTACACTTCTCCCATACTCTGTGTCCCAATAAATCGCCCCTGATCCCACCACCACCTCCAAATAAAAAGTAAAGGTAAATGGAGGTTACATCAAACTGGTGCTGCATCAGGAGAGCCTGGCACCTCACTCTCCAGGAGCCCTCATCCTTGCCCTCCATCCTAACACATCCAAATGGGTGCAAAACTCTTCCTTTTGTAACCATAGCTCCCTCTCTGATGATCAGGAAAGCTCAGAAGAATGTAAGCCCACTGGAACACCCTCTCTGAGGAGGGGAGTATGCTGAGAAAGTGTAGTTTGCAGAAACCAAAACCAGGTGATTGGCAGCCCCTACATCCCACCTTTCTTACTCATTCCCGTTTGTTGCTTCTGGCCATTTTTCTTTCTGATTTTCACTTCTGTTAAAGCAAATTAAATATGGCCTGACAAGGACTCTGTACTTCTTATCTGAGCTGTTGTGAACAAACTGTAACCTAATTTAATAGGTAAACAAGATTGAAAACTGGCCGAGAGTGGTGACTCATGCCTGTAATCCCAGCACTTTGGGAGGCCGAGGCAGGTGGATCACCTGAGATCAGGAGTTCAAGACCAGCCTGGCCAACGTGGTGAAACCCTGTCTCTACTAAAAAGACAAAAATTAGCCAAGTGTGGTGGTGCATGCTTATAATCCCAGCTACTCGGGAGGCTGAGGCAGGAGAATCGCTTGAACCCAGGAGACGGAGGTTGCAGTGAGTGGAGATTGCACCATTGCACTCCAGCCTGGGTGACAAGAGTGAAACTCCATCTCAAAAAGAAAAAAAAAAGATTGAAAACCTAATTTAGGAGTATGCACCTGTAACAACAGCTGAGTCTTGGTCAATCCCAGCGTCCATACTTCAACCATTCATACACTGCCGAATGTTCAAATTGTGTTCAAATAAGGCAAATGCCAACCTGTACCAATCCAGTTCTTCTGTACCTCACTTCCAATTTCTGAACATCATTTCTTTTTGTTTTGTTTTGTTGTTGTTGTTGTTGTTTGTTTTGTCTATAAATCTTCTTCCACCACTGGCTGCGGTGGCATCTCTTTGAATCTGCTGTGATTCTGGGGACTGCCCAATTCGCAAGTCATTCATTGCTCAATTAAACTCCTTTAAATCGAATTTGGCTGAAGTTTTTCTTTTAAGACTCCAAGTTATGTCCCAGTAGACCACTTATTTTATCTCTGCTCTGGCTCCTATTTGTCTGTAAAAATGGACATGATACTTAGCTTGCCCCCACGATTTTCTCTCTGGAATCTTCTATCAGTTCTCTCAATTCCACTGCCCCCTCATCCTTCCATCGCGTCCCAATCCTAGCTCAATCTCACTGTTCATCTTCTTGCTCCTTCGGCTAGAGAACTGAACTATACTGGAGAAAATAACAACACAATCATACTGAGAGATGCCTTTATGTTTTCCGGTCTTAAGTTTGCCCTAAAACTTCCCTGGAAGTCCTTCTTCCCTTCTGCTCTCTTTCTTCCCTGCAGAGACCCTTTCAAAGCTTCTCTTTTCTCCCTGACCCCTCTGCAAACCCCCTGCTCACTCTCAGCTAAAGAGCTTGCCTCCTGCTTTACAGAGAAAATAGATGTATACATGGCATTGCTGTCTAACCCAGAGAAGCCTGTCAAAGCAAAAAGCTGAGAGTTTCTCTCAATTCCTTTCTCTCCTTCAGCCAGCTTCGATCATCCACCAGGTCCTATCCCATTCTGCCACTTGGGTCTCTCTTTAGTGGGTATGCCTCTCTCCATCCCTGTAGCTACTATCTTAGAGCAAACCACCCTTATTTTTCTTCTGCGTAATTGCAGCATTCTCCTGAACGTTCTGCTCTGTCTCGCTTGCTCCCCAATTTATTCTCTATACTGCATTCTCAAGGATATTTTAAAAATACAAAATGTTACTTCCTTGCTTAAAACTCTTCAGTGACTCCCCAGTTGCATTATCATGAAGTCCACATTCTTGAATGTGGCTGGGTAGGCCTGGTCTGAGTGCCCCCCTGGCCTCCTGTCTCATCCCTGCCTCCTGAGCTGTAGCCTCTAGCTGGATCCGTTGAACTGCTTGGATCACTCTCAGGTGCCCTGACCCTCCTTGGCTTGGTTGGGGAGGGCTCTCCTTTGCTGATCCCCTCCCCCTAGTCCTGCCTCTTATTTAAGTTAATTAAGTCACTCAAATATTTTAGGGTAGATGGAGAAATACTAGATCATTCCCATTCATCCTTAAGGAATTTGCTTAAACTTCACCTTGCACCAAGATTCTGGGTTAGGTGCAGTGTACACATGCATCACATGTGTGCACCCACAGCATCCTACATTCACCTCTATCATAGCACTTATCACATTCTTTAGCGAGCTCCCTAAGGTAGCCCAGACCACACTTGGAGAAACACTGCCTTAGCATCTCACGTGCTGCCTGACATATTCAATAGATATTGGTCAAGTAAACCAACTCTTGCACTATTGTTGTTATTGTTACTGACAACAACTTTGTATTGCTTCATATGGTTTAAAGCACATTTATGGCAGAACAAGGGATGTGCAGACACACTAAACAGTGTGTTGGAGAGATAACTTGCTAAGTGTCTCATAAGTTAGCCATTCAGGATGACAGATTCTCAGGCAGGCAGTGGTCAGTGTGATTTCTCAACAAGGATGATGTCATAGGTTCCATCCCTCTGCAAATCCAAACCACAGGCTCTATTCCCAGTCTGCAAAGGCCTAGCACAAAGGGCTCCTGTTTAGATGGAAAGGTACAGATCTATCACCACCTCTTGGAAAACAGTGCAAGGTGCATCTGAAGGTTCACTTGGGGGGTTTGTTTAGTTTTTTCATCAATATGGGAAATGATTGGGAAGGGTGCCTCATGCTCCCAACTGGGCTTTTTGTCACAATGCTGAGTTGGTTGCAAGGGGAGTTGTTTTGTGATTCTGAAAAACAACCGCCTTGTGACACTGTGTACAAGCTTGTGCAGCTATTTGGCTCACTGGGATAAATGGCCAAGCTTGTTACTTTCTCTCCGTAAGCACTGCTAAGCTATATTCAATTCACCTGCAGTTTTGGAGCTGGGAGGAGAAACTAGTTGGGGGAGAAAACTTTCTTCAGTGAGAGAGGTTTAAATATTATTTTCCTTGCCAAAACAAACAAAATAAACTTTTTTTGGTGAGAAATTTCTTAGTTGTGCCTCTTCCCTATTACCTGGACCTCATTATAGTATATTCCTGTCTTTAAGGCGTTCACAGTCTGATTGGGACTTTTAAATTGCTATCTCTTAAAGGATGGGTAATAATTGAAAGGTAGAGCAGGGAGTTCCATGGAAAAGTGCACCTGTGTAAGGAAAGCCAATCCTGAAAGTGGTTGGAGAGAGTGGTGTGGTGGGGGGTGGGGAAGAAAGGGAGATTGAGGAAGATGAGGTCCGCCCTGGGTGCTCCATGGGGAGCAGTTTGGACTCAATCATGTGGGTAGTGGAGATCCATCAACAGTTCTTCTGAGTAGAGATAACATAATCAGAACTGTTTAAGAAAGAAAACTCAGGGGACAGTGTGAAAGATTTTTGAGTAAAATGTATGAGATTAAACTTAACGGTGATAAATATAAATTCCTTTTTACAAAAATCAGCTGTACTATACCAGAGAGGTGTGACTTATCAGCCATTCGTGTGAAAAAGAACTGAAGGTTTTAGTTGGCTGTGATCACCGTGAGTCAATAGTATATCATGACGGCCAAAAAAGTGAATGCAATCTTAGGCTACATTCGTGGAAGAATAATGCTCCAAACAAAAGAAGAGAAGAGTCTTTCTGTCTTCCCATCTAGGCAAGCACAGCTAGAATATTATGCTCAGGTCAAGATATTCCTATTTAGAGAAAGCTGAGCAGAACTGGTGAGATCAATGAGAAACCTCGTTATATAATGAACAATTAACTTGGAATATTTCGCCTATGAGAGAGGATTTATGGATGTTCAGGAATTGCTAGCATTCTTTAAATGTTTGAAGAGGGATTAAATGGGCTCTGATGCTTTCAAAAGGCAAGAGTATGACCAAGTTACTTTCTAAAAAACTTGATGTAGCCAAAGACCAAATGAATTCCCTTCAGTTTCTCATCCCGTGAAATGTTTCTGCAAAGGCTGAATGATCTACAGTGAGAAACGGTACAGAGAGGATTTATGTCCAGATTCAAAGGCTTAGGTCAAGACCTTTGGATGTCCCATTTAACTCTGAATATAGATTATGACTTAAGAAAATATTTTACATCCAACAACTCCAATAGAAGAGGGCTTGTGTTGGACACTGCTTAGCAAGATCACTGAGTCTTCCAGCTAGCTACGCAGGAGCCCATAACTTTGGTGAAAGTCTTTTAGGGAAATCTTATTTCTTGCTACCGTAAGAGGAGCACGCTTTTTAGCCACTGAACATAAGGATGTCACTTAACTACCAAAGAAAAGTAAGGCAGAGGAAAAAGGAAAGGAGTCCCTAAGTCTTTCTGAGTCTCTGCTTTGTATTAATGGATGACATTTATCTATAGTTATAATGATACTAGACACGATATGGCAGTCTGTGTGTAGGAGTTGGGCTCTAGTTTGTCACCAGGCTCTGGTGGTGCCAGGTCTTAAGTTGATTCTCCACTTCCACTATTATCTGTCTAGTTCCATCTCTCTCATTGCGCACTCAAATCTCAAAAGTGCCCTGAAAGGCTGTCTCTGTATTTTAGGGGCCTTGGATTCTTCCTTTCTAAGTTGCATCATTGTGAGAAAGAATAAGATAAGGCATATATAAACATGTTTTATAAATGGCTAAGTACTATATAAGTGCTATTATTAATAATCATAATTATATTACATTATTAGTGAAGTAGACTTTTGGGGCCAGTTCATCCTGTCACTCGGCAAATATGTGGGTGCCTCTATGTGTCTAGCACCTTCCCAGCCTCTGAGGATATGGTAGCAAACAAAATAGACACAAAATGCCTTCTAAAGCCCAGACAACTGACCTACAAATACATCTTTAGAGTACAACCCAGTTGTAAGTTAGGGACTTCCTATACTAACTTTGGTCAACTGTCAAAGTCTCCAAGAGCGTTGAGGGTCTATGTATTTACTTAGCACTTTTGGACAGACATTGAGTTAGAGGACATCAGTCTTGGCATTTAATGATAGATAAAGTGAACACAAGAATTGTATCTTTTCATTAAAGCAGTAGCCCAGTCATCTACCTAGACAGGCAATAATAGAGTGGGAGTTAGGTTTAGATAAAAGTGAACAAATTAGAGGTACAAAGAACAATTCAGGTCTCTTCATTCCATATTTAGTTTGACATATTTATTGAGACTTTACAAATTCTTTTTAAACTGTGTTGTGAATGTCAAGTACAAGATAAGGAACTATGTTTTTAAAGATATTTTTAGACAGCAATGTTATGGTAAGATAAAAGTATGAGCTTAAAGTAAAATGTCTTATCAAAACTGAAAGAAATGTATCCACCTACATCTGGTTGGTATTTCGGACTCATGAAGGAATTTCCAAGTGATTCTGTTAAGAGGTTGCTCTACAGTGAGTGAGTGAACGAGTTGGATTTCTAGCCCTCCTCTGGTTTCCCTTTTGGGACTTGCCTTTATTCTTTTATTAGGGATAGACACTCCTCATGATTTATATGACAGGTTAATATGCTTTAAAAAACCTCTCTTAAGGTCCTGTTCAAGTTAGGGAGTTATAACATGTGTAAAAGATTCTCAATTTGAAGTACTGCAGTCAGAACTCTCACACACACTGGTTTTCCAAGAACTTTATAAAACATGCACCAGGCAGAGGTAGAAAGTGACAGCCAGGAGTTCAGTGATGTATTATTTCTGCTGCTGTTTTAGCTCTTTATTTTGGTGGGGCCAGGGGACGGAATCTCGCTCTGTCACCCAGGCTGGAGTGCAGTCGTGCAATCTCAGCTCACTGCAACCTCCACCTCCTGGGTTCAAGTGATTCTCCTGCCTCAGCCTCCTGAGTAGCTGGGATTACAGGCACCTGATGCCACGCACAGCTAATTTTTGTATTTTTAGTAGAGACGGGTTTTCGCCATGTTGGCCAGGCTGGTCTCAAACCCCTGACCTCAGGTGATCCACCGGCCTCAGCCTCCCAAAGTGCTGGCATCACAGGCGTGAGCCACCACGCCCAGCCAGCTCTCCTTCTTTAAAAGCCCAGTAGGCGGAGGTTGCAGTGAACTTAATAAAGCAGTTAGCTACTTCTAGATGCTCTGGCAGGTGCTGTGAGTGTAGCCAAGAGTGTCTGTTACCTATAGAGCTGATTCCAATTGCTGTCATCCTCAAAGGTCATTTTAATCTCCTGCTCAGTTTCCAGCCAGCCTCCGGTGTCACTTCAGCTGCTTAAGGGACAGTTACATGTTTTACTGCTGTGGCTCTCCACAACGGTGTGACCTCACCCCTCTGTGACTTCAGCTTTGACTACTAGTTGGTCTGTCAGTTTCACTGGCATGTAACCAGAAATATTATTTTCTTATGAACTAACTGATGCAATGACAGATGTTATAGAAATGTGCAGGTCACATCAAAACACTCTAATTCAGATGTGGAAGTGACTCTTTCCTGCCCTTTCTCACCTCCCAAAATAATGACATTGGAACTTCAGTCTTGCATTCTGGTTTTACCACGATTAGAAGTGGGTGCTCAAGAGGCTATGTAAATAATAAGTCTCATAAAAACATATTTTTCTCTCTCATGCTACTGTCTCCACTCAGTCAGCTTCATTTCTTCCCCAAAAGCTGTGTTGCAAGTACTCTAGGTCTTTTAAAATCTGAATATTACATTATGGAAAAATATTTGAAATTTATTTGGATCAAAAAAATAAAATTGGAAAAAGAAAGGTTCAGAAATAGAGGCTAGAATTCACCTGACATCATGGAGGGGAAAATGTCTAGAAAACACCGTCATTAGTAACATGTGCTTAGAAGTTACAGAGAGGTCATTTGCTACTTAGCAAGAGTGGTAAATGGTGTAGAGACTATGTGATATGAGACATAGATAATTTACCTGGAGAATAGAAGTTAAGTCATTGACTACCCTTAAACCTTTGAAGGACCTCCATATTGAAGATGAAATAGACTTGTTTTTTTTGTTTGTTTGTTTGTTTTTTGTTTGTTTGTTTTGTTTTGAGATAGAGTTTCACCCTTGTTGCCCAGGCTAGAGTGCAATGGCATGATCTTGGCTCACTGCAACCTCCGCCTACTGGGTTCAAAGTATTCCTGCCTCAGCCTCCCGAGTAGCTGGGATTACAGGCGTGCACCACCATGGCCGGCCTACTTTTTTTTTTTTTTTTTTGTATTTTTAGTAGAGACAGGATTTTGCCATGGCCAGGCTGGTCTTGAACTCCTGACCTCAGCTGATCCGCCCACCTTGGCCTTCCAGAGTGCTGGGATTATAGGCTTGAGCCACCGCGCCTGGCCAAAATAGACATTTTGTATAGCTCCAAGGCCAGTATTAGGAGTTACAAGGAACAGACTCTAGCTTAACACAGAAGAACTTTTTGATAATTAGACTTTTCTAAAACTGAAACATGCTGCCTGATGAGGCTATAGGAGCTAGTAGAGAATGAATGGGTATCAGCCATTATAGAGGAACTTCTTGCATTGAGAAATTTCAGTTAAATGACCTCATGTTCTCTTCTGATTATTAAAAATATTTTGAGCTGTTTCTAATACCACTTTTGATAGAGATCAGTTTTCAAGAATTAGGGGACAATTGGAATCTTATGCATTATTAATTTATACATTTTGTCTCCAGAGTCTGAGTGTCTGATACAAAGCATTTCCTCAATAAGTAAAGTTTGAACCAATGAACAAGCATTTCTTTATGAAAAGGCATAAGGTCACAGAAACTTAGGATTTTTATCTTATTTAATTATGGCTTTGTCATCATTTAAAAATAAAAATGACACTGATGATGAGAGACACAGTCAGAATTTATATGAGCCACATTTGCAATTGATTCATGTTAGAAATGCCTTTTCTTATCTAAATGTATAGGAAAGAAACAGATTTAGAAGCCGAAATGAGCATTAGATTGTTTGCCAATTTCTCTTTTGAACCCAGAATTTCTACTGCGAGCTTTCTTGCTCTGTAAACCCAGTGCTTATATATCCTGAAAAATTCTGTACTTTCAGCTCTCCTATATAAATCTCTACTCCATGAGCAGAAGGAAACAGACAATTTCACAGCATTTACTGTTTTCTCTCTATATATGAATCATATGAATTAGACTCACCTGTCTTTCAGTTAAACTGATCATACTTCAGTACATATAGGACAAATTAGAGAGAAAAATACCTGCTTTTTACTTTTAAAGCCAATTGCTGGTCTGTATTTCTGCAAGTCTTTTTTCTAACTCAGCCTTTAGTTCTCTTTCTTAATTCAACTCTTGCAACTAATCCTCATACTTCAAACTGAAACTTAATGGGAAAAGATACATGAGATTCATCTAGACTGAGAAAACCTTTCATGATGGTGATCAATACTTATCCTCAAGGTCTCCTACAAGTGAAGGACAAAGTGGCCCTATGCTGCGTAGTACTAGAGTAACAGCAAATATTTGTCTGTGGCTAAGGGCAAGTTGGAGGTCCCTTTGAAGTCTGTTTGGTAGCCAGGATCTCTCCACCAGGGTAACAGGGTTTAAAACTTGAAATTTTTTAAAACCTTAATCAGCACATTGGGGTTGCTCCTGATAAAGGCTCTTGAATGAAAAAACTGGAAAGTACATTCTAGTCTAAGTCTGCATTTTGGAAATCCCCAGTAGGCACACACATGTTCAACAAGAAACTCAATTAGTTTTAACATCAAGCTAATTGCCAACTGTGGTGGTTTTCTGTGGCACCCAGTTAGGGAACGTGTTTAACATATATAATATGAATAATGGATATGTATATATATGCATTTTTATAAGGAAGCTTAATTAAGGGGATAAACAGGAGGTAATAAAATAACTTTAATGACTTAAACATGAAAAAATGGCTAAAAGGTTTTGCCACCATGGATAAGTTCACTAGCATTTGGTCTCATTACAGTTGAAGAGTTGTCTTACTCTTTTTTTTTTTTTTTGAGAGGAGTCTCACTCTGTCCCCCAGGTTGGAGTGCAGTGGCACGATCTCGGCTCACTGCAAGCTCCACCTCCCGGGTTCATGCCATTCTCCTGCCTCAGCCTCCCGAGCAGCTGGGACTACAGGCACCTGCCACCACGCCTGGCTAATTTTTTGTATTTTTAGTAGAGACGGGGTTTCACCATGGTCTCGATCTCCTGACCTTGTGATCCACCCGCCTCGGCCTCCCAAAGTGCTGGGATTACAGGCGTGAGCCACCGTGCCCAGCCAAAGAGTTGTCTCACTCTTAAAAAGGGGGATAAAAGAATAAAAGCTATGTGTTAATAGAAATGTAGATATAATTAGGTAGACTTAAAGAATTATTCTGGATGCTCACAACTAAGTGTTCATGGTTTATCGTTTTTCTAGTGTGATGACGTTTTATAGGTAAATTAGACAACATAGGTGACTCTTCCAATGTCTTTTAATGCACTTTACTTATAGGAATATCTCTTTTGGGCTGGGTGCAGTGGTTCACGCCTGTAATCCCAGCACTTTGGGAGGCCAAGGTGGGTAGATCACTTCAGATCAGGAGTTCGAGACCAGCCTGGCCAACATGGTAAAACCCCATCTCTACTAAAAATACAAAAAATTAGCTGGGCGTGGTGACAAGTGCCTATAATCCCAGCTACTCTGGAGGCTGAAGTGGGAGAATCGCTGGAACCCTGGAGGTGGAGGTTGCAGGGAGCCGAGATGGCGCCACTGTACTCCATCCAGCCTGAGAGACAGAGTGAGACTCCATCTCAAAAAAAAAAAAAAAAAAAAAGAATATCTCATTTGTCCTACCTCAGGAAAATTCACTTTTACTATGCACAGAATTTTACATTCTGTATTAAAATACCTCGATATTACAGTTAATTGACTGAAGCATGGAAGAGTATGCATAGCTTTGTTCTGATCCTATTGAATGACAGCAGGACCAAAATGAAAGTCTAGGAACTTTTAACCCAAGAAGTGAAATATCTACCCAGAGCTGTTGTAATTTTCATTTACTTCAGGGGGAGAAAAGGATATCTGCAACACTATAGTTTCCGCTATTTAGATGCTGTGCATACCTCCTAATACAACAAATTATATAGGAAGCAATTCTTGCAACTTTCATTTGCTTAAAGGAAAATCAATCTCAAGTAGAATCCTCTCCCCTTTAAGGAAGAAAGGGAGATGGAGTAAAGAAGGAATAAGAAAGATGGAATAACTACATTTTAGTGTTCAAACTAATCTCCTTAAAATCAGATTGATTTTCCCTTTTGTCTCACTCCTGACACTCCAAAAGTCTCAACCTCTTAAAACTTACCAGTTTGAAATGAGATTTCTGCTTCTGCTCATGAGGGATTAACTGCTACAGAAATGACTGCCTGCCTCTTCTTTCCTCACTACAAACACACAGCTTAAAGGAGAAAACAAACAAACAAACAAGTAAAGATGATACAATTGTTTTCAGACGGTGGCAACAGGCAGCACAAGACTGTGCTCTGAGAAAGAAGAAACAAACATAACAATCCCTACAATTGCCCCAATTTGCTGACGGGACATTTCCAAGCCACCACATAGGAAGGAGAACCAGAGTCCAGTGGGCCCACTAAGTTGAGGAGATAGAGATGAGTCCTCAAGGAGGCCAGGGCAGCTGGAATTTGTTGGGTAGAATACTGGGGAGGAGCAAGTTACATAAGAGAAGTCCAGAGGTCTGTACACAAAGGTCTCCTTAAGTTTTTGGCTAAATACTAAGCTGCATATATGTGAGGTAAACTCTAAAAGAGTGAATAAAGAACTGTCAGAAAGTAGTAGTTGAACCATTCTTAGTATTCCTCTGAGGCTGCGAATAGTTCACTTTCTCACTATCTGGACTGGAAAGACCTCATAATTCACAGGCATCTGGTAGAGCCCTCAGAAAACCTTTGTAATTGGGTTAAATTAGCACTAAAATAAAGGCAAAACTGGATTCACCCTAAAAAAAATTTACAGCAATCTTCAAAAAGCTGAACATGATCTCAAATAAATTAACTGCGTGTTAAAACAAAGTCTAACCCTTTTTAGAGAAATATCAAAATCCATCAAGCAACAATATAAAATTCACAATGTGTAATGTTTAATAAAAAATTACAAGGCATGAAAGTATGACTCCTAACCAAAAGAAAAATTGATGAATAAAAACATCCAGAAATGACACAGCTGGTAGAATTAGCAAACCAGGACATTAGATCATCTACTACAAATATACTCCATATGTTCAAGAACATGAACATGTGGAAGAGAGAAATGCAAGATATTTTTAAAAGATGTAAGTGAAAACTTCTAAAGATGAAAAATGCAATATGTGAAATAAAAAAATATACCACAAGGGGCTGGGTGCAGTGACTCACATGTGTAATCCCAGAACTTTGGGAGGCTGAGGCAGGTGGATCACTTGAGGTCAGGAGTTCTAGACCAGCCTGGCCAACATGGTGAAATCCCGTCTCTACTGAAATACACAAAAATTAGCCAGGTGTGGTGGCAGGTGCTGAACCCAGGAGGCAGAGGTTGCAGTGAGCTGAGACAGAGCAAGAGCCCATCTCAAAAAAAAAAAAATTTTTTTTTACCAGGGACTGACAGTAGATTAGATAGTGCAAAGGAAAAGTTTGGTGAACTTGAAGGCATAACAATAGAAACTATAAATTAATGAATCACAGAGAGAAAAGAGGATTAAGTAAAAAGAACATCAGTTAACTGTGGGACAATATTAAGTGGTCTAACATTCGAGTAATTGGAGTGTAAAAGAAGAAGCTGAGGACAAAAAACATCTTTGTAGGAGGAACAGGAAAAAAATTTCCAAACTTGGTGAAAGTTATAAATCCACAGATCTAGGAAGCTCAATAAACCCCATGTAAAAAATAAAACAAACTGTAAAGAAAAGCACATCAAACAAAGTTACCACGCTGATTCAATGAAGAAAGGTTTATCTTCCTAATAAACAGTGCTGGATTAATTAGACATTCATATGTGAAGGGACAGAAAAAAGAACCTCAACGCTTAGTTCAACTGTAGAGAAAAAATAACTCAAAATGGACTACAGACCTAAATGTTTAAGAGCTGAAATCTATACAACTTCCAGGAGAAAATATTTATGACCTTGAGTTTAGGCAAAAATTTCTTAGATGGGACACAAAAAACACAAACCATAAAAAAGAAATACTGGTAAACTGAACATCATAGAAATTAAAAACTGGATAGGCACAGTGGCTCACGGCTGTAATCTCAGCATTTTGGGAGACCAAGGTGGGCAGACTACGTGAGCCCAGGAGTTTGAGACCAGCCTGGGCAACATAGTGAATTCCCATCTCTACAAAAAATTAAAAAGTTAGCCAGGTGTGGTGGTGCTTGCCTGTAGTCCCAGTTATTTGGGAGCCTGAGGTGGGAGGTACACCTGGGCCCAGGAGGTTGAGGCTACAGTGAGCCGTGATCGTGCCACTGTTCTCCAGCCAGCCCAAGTGACAGAGCAAAACCCTGTCTCAAAAAATAAAATAAAATGAAAACCTATTGCTATTAAGACACTGTTAAGGGGCCGGGCACGGTGGCTCAAGCCTGTAATCCCAGCACTTTGGGAGGCCGAGACGGGCGGATCACGAGGTCAGGAGATCGAGACCATCCTGGCTAACACGGTGAAACCCCATCTCTACTAAAAAATACAAAAAACTAGCCCGGTGAGGTGGCAGGCGCCTGTAGTTCCAGCTACTTGGGAGGCTGAGGCAGGAGAACGGCATAAACCCGGGGGGCAGAGCTTGCAGTGAGCTGAGATATGGCCATTGCACTCCAGCCCGGGTGACAGAGCGAGACTCCGTCTCAAAAAAAAAAAAAAAAGACACTGTTAAGGAAAGTGTTAAAAGGAAGCCACGGATAGAAAATATTTGCAAATCATTACAAACGGAATATATATTTACATATCATAATTCATAAGGAACTCATAACTCAATAAGGAGAAAACAAGAATTAAAACTGAGCAAAAGATTTGAGCAGACACTTCACCAAAGAAGAGGATGCATGTCAAACACATGAAATGACCATCAGCATCATTACTCAGCAGGGAAATACAGATTAAAACCACAGGGAGATACTGCTCACATTCACCATAAAGGCTAAAACTCAGAAGACTGATAACACTAAATGTTGGAGAGGAGGTATAGCAACTAAAATTTTCATCATACATTGCTGCTAGAAATGCAAAATAGTACAACAACTTTAGAAAAGACTTTGGCAGTTCCTTATAAATATACACTTACCATACCACCTAGCAATTCCTCTCCTAAGTACCCATGAAAAATAACTTACATGCTCATAATGACTTCTGGGTGAATGTTCATAGCACTTTTATTCATTATAGCCAGAATCTGTAAACAACCCAAATATCCATCAACTGATGAATGAATCAACTGCCAAAATTCTTCAATCAGTTCTTTCTTGCTTCCATTTACTTGTCTCATGCTCTTTCCTGAATCCTTTATAGCTGTCCCTTATTCTATCTAAACCCTCAATAGTCTTCTGTTATCCAGCCAAACCCAGAAAGGTTTTTGTGATATCCTTTTTTCTAATAAATTGCATTTGCCATTGTTAATTACATTTTTTTTTACTTTGCATTCTCACTTCCTTGGGCTTCTATGATAATGAATTTTCACTGTTTTCTCATATTGCTCGCGGATCCTTTTTTTTTTTTTTTTGTATTATTTTTGGCTCTTCTCCTTTCTGACCTCTAACCATAGATGACCCCCAAAGCTCAGCCTTTAGTTCTGTTTTTGTTCCAACATTCATTTCTTTGCCTCTCACATGTGACTGTTCTTCCCCTGCTCCCCACTACATCTCTTAGTCCCCAAACTGCCTTTACCATGGTTCAGAGTCTTTTCTTTGCCTGAAGGGAAGGTCTGGTCATTTCACTCCCTGATCACTTGCTATGTATTCTATAACCAAACAAAGTCAGCTGTGATGTAATGGTAATAGCACTGAACTTGGACTCCAACAACCTGGGTTCAAGTACTGGCTCTACCACTTACTAGCTAGGTGACCTTGGATAGGTTAATTAACATCTTCTCAGAGTTTCTGTATCTGAAAGGTGGGAATGGATAATACCACATCATAGATTTACTATAAGGATGAAATGAGATAAAAATAAAAACAGTTTATAAAACATAAGTCATTATTAAGCATGAATATGAGTTTTCAACAAATATATGTTAACTCGTATATGCCAAGCATTGCCTACACACTGATGGGCAAGCAGACAAGGTCCCCTGCACTCATGTCTCACTCACATTCTAGAGAGAAACACAAGCAATTAAGCAAATTTAAAAACAGACATGGTATATTCTAAGTCTGGAAGACATGGTATATTCAGGTGCTTGAAGTAGCACATAGAAGGAACAGGGATGATTAAGAGAGCTTCCTGAATAAAGTTACATCAAAGATGATATCTAAAAGATTGGCATGAGTTGGCCAAGTAGAGGGTGGGAGCAGAATGGGTGGCAATGACAGAGAGGTGTGGCAAGTGATCCGGCTGGGGAATAGCATGGGCAACAGCTGGGAAGGCAGCAGGTTCATGGAGCTTTCTAGGAACAGAAAGGGGATCTTGGTATGGCTGGAGTATAAAGTTGGGTACAAAGAGAGGGAGAAAGAGTGGGGAAGAATGGGCAGGGAAAAAAACAAAGAGATCATATATGTGATTTCCAGCATCGGTCAAGCAAGAAAGAGATTGATGATCCAAGATGAAGTAGCGGGGTATTCCTAACTGTGGGCCAAGCATGGTGATAGGAAATTGAGGTGATCAGTATTGAGAAGTTACCCATGTAGACAGACAGCATCCAACAGGCCTGTCCATGAATCCTAGTCACCGAGCTGTATTCCCCAGGAGGACTCAGTCCCAAAGAAGGGAGATTGACAAAAACAAGGCAGGTTCCTAGCAAAAAACGACACACCAATCAATTTTATTTATAAAGGGCAGTGATTTTTCAAGGCATTTCCACGTCTCAGACTTTTGAAGAAAATGTTCACTACATCTTTGCGAGCCAGGCAGAAGCAGGTATCACTGCTTTTATCCAGTGTTCAGTTAATCACATCCATTAACAGAATAAAGGTAGCACAGTTAGTCCTATCCATTATTTGGTTGACAAGTGCTGATGGTATCAATCATATATAATATTTTCTTTAATCCTATGTTTTAAATTTAATTTTAATCCAGGAATGGCTAGCTCCAAAACAAGTATAAAATGGGATATAGTGAAAAAATCATTAGATTGGAGGTTAGGATTTGGTTTCCAGTCTTAACTCTGTCCCCAACCTATTGATTGACACTTGGCAAATCACATAAGTCCTCAGAGCCTCAGTTTCCTCTAATTGGACTAGCCCATTCATTGCTGAGGATGTTTCTGACACTTAGATCCTTTGACTTCAAGTCCTGAGGGCAAAAAGAAAAAAGGCTAGAATTCCACATGTATTGAAGAATGTTTAAAATTTATTTTTACCCCGTCTTTATTTCTAATTTGTTTTCTATCATGTTTCTCATTCCTCACAGTTCTGTCATTTCCCTTTTCCCTGAAGATATTTACGAAGCTGCCTTTGCATCACTTTAAAACTGTAAATATGCCCTTGAAACATGCAAAGAGGCTTTTGTGTACTTACAAATCGAGGTTATTATCGTACAAGTAAGTCACTTGAGTGCACTGCATTCCTCAGCTTGCTCCATTGAGAGAGAGCTTTATTAGGTTATATTGTCCTATCTCGGAAGATAAGACTTTCCCACTTTAAAGGGTGGGCTATCTGATGAAACAGTGTGCCGAATGCTCCAGAGTATAAGCAAAAGGATTTTGGTGTTGCCCCAAAGACAGACACACTTCCCTAAGACAAGTAGGTGCTTCACTTAAAGGGGCACAGTCAAGGACAAATGTTCTAAAATTAAACGAGCCAGCTGCAGACGCCCACATGTCAATTATGCTATCTTCTTGTCCAGGCTTCTCTTTCCATGAAACCAGAATTCCCACCCACTGGAACCCTGGAAACTTCACATACTTTCCAAGCAGCCACCTATCCATGGAAGCAGAAAGCCTGTTTCAGAACATACTAGGATACATGTACTCACCTGACAGAATGTTGCAGTGAGCTGAGATCACGCCTCTGCATTCCAGCCTGGGCGACAGAGCGAGACTCTGTCTCAAAAGAAAGAAAGAAAGAAAGAGAGAGAGAGAGAGAAAGAAAGAAAGAAAGGCGAGACTCTGTCTCAAAAGAAAGAAAGAGAGAGAGAGAAAGAAAAAGAAAGAAAGAAAGAAAAGAAAGAAAGAAAAGAAAGAAAGAAAGAAAGAAAGAAAGAAAGAAAGAAAGAAAGAAAGAAAGAAAGAAAGAGGTTTTACTATAGAGGTGATTTGTCTTTTCATTAGATTATATTAGGCAAAAGTTCCAGGGATTTCTCCCTAAATGTTTGTAGTCATTCCTGCAGTTGGCATAAAGTTATTACTGAAAATATTCAAATATTCAGTACTTTTTAAATGCTATCTTTGAATAATGTAATGAATAAATAATAAGCTGATTAATATTAAATCTATGGGTTTTTTTCTTTTCTTTTTTTGAGACAGAGTCTTGCTCCGTTGCCCAGGCTGGATTGCAGTGGCACAATCTTGGCTCACTGCAACCTCCGCCTCCCGGGTTCAAGTGATTCTCCTGCCTCAGCCTTCTGAGTGGCTGGGACTACAGGCACGTGCCACCACACCTAGCTAATTTTTTGTATTTTTAGTAGAGATGGGATTTCACCATATTGGCCAGCCCGGTCTTGAACTCCTGACCTCGTGATCCGCCTGCCTCAGCCTCTCAAAATGCTGGGATTACAGGCATGAGCCATCATGCCTGGCATATTAAATATATTTTTTCTATAAAGTAAAATTGTGCTAGTTATGTTGGAGGGAGTATAAGATTATCATAAAAATTAAGATATTTTTAAAGTGATAAAGTTTACTGTGAGACAATATGTACCTAGAATTTTTGCTTATTAATGAAATGTGCATTATAAAAATAAATTTTTATTATAGTTATTCCATTATTTTTATATTGGAAAATCAAAATAAACCTGTATTGACATGATTCAGATTCACTCATTCAGTAACATTATTGAGAATTCATAAGATATTGTATTAGATGTTGGGGATATATAAGGATGCATCAAAACATAGCATAAACACACACAAAAAATATAAATAGTCCAAGCACAGTGGCTCATGCCTATAATCCCAGAACTTTGAGAGACCAAGGCAGGAAGATCTCTTGAGGCCGGGAGTTTGAGACCAACCTGGGCAACATAGTATCTACAAAAGAGACTTAGTATCTACAAAAAATAAAAAAATTAGCTGGGCATGGTGTCAATCACCTGTAGTCCCAGCTACGCAGGAGGATTACTTAAACCCAGTAGTTCAAGGCTGTGGTGAGCTATGATCGTGCCACTAGACTCAAGCAAGACATTGTCTCTGAAAAAAAAAAGAAAAGAAAACAATACTTACATATATAGGCGATCATAATAATAGGTATCATAAATTATTTGAAAAGTTATAATGGGAGTTTACTGGTATACTCAGACACAAATTACTAAAACAGAATTATTGAATAAACGTACAAAGTTTAGATGCTTATATTTTCTTTTTCAAACTTTGCAGGAACATATTTTATTGGTTTTTCAGGCCTTTCTATCTACTAAATATAACTATACTTCTAACTTTATTATAAAACATCCAATATGCCATTTCTATATATTTGAGTACATAAATAAAGGCTTAGTTTATGTACAGTTTTAGAAACTGTGTTTTATAAAAGTTAAGCCGCCTTGAGTTTTTACATGTCACTTCTCATCGAGGATGGGTAATAAGGACGAGGTTTACCCTCCCACCTGAAGCAACTAAAAAACTGGACAAAATATGTGAAGCAATTGTTTTAAAGTATTGAACATCAAGCAGAAGAGGAAAATGATCCCTGGGAGAAGGGAAACAAATGAGGTGAGCCCTACAATTACCCCAGCTTACTGCCTAGAGAGGGTGTCCAGTCTGCAGTGCAGGGAAGAGGAACCTACATAGAGCTTGATGAATTTCCTGACTTAAGGACTCGAGAATCTGGGAAAGACCAAGAGAGCTAGAGTTTGCAAGGTAGAGTTCCAGAGAGGAGAGTACTATATTGGAAGAGACTTTCAGAGATTTGCAGATGGTCCTTCTCAAGTCTCCAGCTGAGAACTGTTCTACACATGTGCAAGAAAACTACCTGAAGCCAGAGAGAAACACCCTGAAGGATGGAAGGAACAATCCTCAGAGGTAACATGGGGCCAGCAATAGATAGACAGTGTGGGAAACCTTGTAATTCATTGTTAGAGTAATTAGAAGGGTATCACCTCAGTAGAGGGGCAGAATTAGCCCTACGCTAGAAAATGCATTGATCCCACATAACAAAATGTAAAAACAAACCTCAAAATGATCCAGCTATTTCCAAGAAACTGAATTGCATCCCGAGAAAAAGCTCAAGAATACAAAAATATTCATCACCCAACAAGGTAAAATTCACGATACCTAGCAGCCAATCAAGACCTGCAAAAAAACAGGGAAATGCAACTCATAATAAAAAGAAAAATCAACAGAAACAGACACAGAAATGACACAAATGATAGAGTTAGTAGCTGAGGGGTTAAAAACCGTCATTATCACTGTATTTCTTATGTTCAAATGGTGGAAGAAAGATGGAGCACATTAAGCAGAGGCATGGAAAAGATAGCAAAAAAAAAAAAAAAAAAAAAAAAAAAAATTGAATGACCATTTTCGAAGATTCTGATGCCTGAGATGAAAAATACACAACAAACAGGATTAGTAGAATAGACACCATAGAAGAAAAGATTAGTGATGTTTAATACATAGCAATAAAAATGACCCAATATGAAACACAGGGAGAAAAAAAGCCAGAAAAAGAAGTGAATATAGCATTAGTGAGCTCTGGGACAGCTTCAGGCAATTTGGTACATGTAGTTGGAACCAACAAAGGAAAGAAGAGAGAGGAGGGGAACAGAAATTTTTAACAAATAATGGTTGAAATGTTTCTAATTTTTATAATAACTATAAATCCATGGATCCAGGAAGTACAACAAACCTTAAACACAAGAAACAAGGAGAAATCTACTCCAAAACACATAATAATCAAATTGTTTAAAAAGCAATGGTAAAAAGAAAACCAGAAAAGCAGCCAGAGAAAAAAATAGCACGTTACGTACAGAGGAACAAATCTAAGAATGACCGACGTTTTTTGTTGGAAACAATGTAAGCCTGAAGACAGTGGGGGCAGAAACTTTTAAGTGCCAAAAAAAAAAAAAAAAAAGAAGTCAACTTAGAATTCTATACCCAGCAAAAAATATTTTACAAAAATGAAGATGAAGTCAAGACTTTTTCAGACATAAAGAAGCCAAAAAATAAATAAATAAGTAAGTTTTTCACCAGCAGACTTGCATTGAAGGAAATCCTTCAGACAGAAGAAAAATGATAACAGATGGATATCTGGACCTACAAAAAGAAATGAAGATCATCAAAAAGGAAAAATAGGTGAATACATGTGAAATGCCTTTTTTAATTTCTAAAATCTCTTTAAAGGTAATTAGTTGGCTTTTTAAAGCCAAGGTATTAACAGTGTGTTGTGGAACTTATAACATACGTAGAGGTAATATGCATGACAACAGTGCAAAGGTTGAGGGGAGGACTATTCCTAGTTTCTTATACTATATGTGAAGTGGTAAATATCATCAATGACATTAAATGTAAAAGATGTAAACACCCCCATTAAAGGCATAGATTATAATATTGGACAAATTTTTTTAAAAAGATTAGGTATGCTGCCTGTAAGAAGCCCCCTTTAAATATAAAGACATAGCTAAAAGGATAAAAAAAGATTTACCCTACTAACACTTTAAAAGAAAGCTTGAGTGGCTATATTACTATCAAAGGAGATTTTAGATCAAAGACTATTGCCAAGGATAAAAAGGGACATACACTGAAAAAACAGTCACTTCCTCAAGAGGATATAACAGTCCTCCATGTTGACAGGGCACGGTGGCTCACGCCTGTAATCCCAACACTTTGGGAGGCCGAGGCAGGTGGATCACCTGAGGTCAGGAGTTCAAAACCAGCCTGGCCAAGATAGTGAAACCCTGCCTCTACTAAAAATACAAAAATTAGCCAGGCGTGGTGGCAGGTGCCTGTAATCCCAACTACTCAGGAGGATGAGGCATGAGAATCACTTGAACCTGGGAGGTGGAGGTTGCAGTGAGCCGAGATCGCGCCATTGCACTCCAGTCTGGGGGACAAGAGCGAGACTTCACCTTAAAAAAAAAAAAACCAACAATCCTCCATGTTTATGCACCCAACAACAGGACTTCAAAATACGTGAAGCAAGACCTGCAGGGAGAAATAAGTTGATAATTATAGCTGGATATTTCAATACTTTTTCAAGGATACAAGGTGCATTATCAAGACAGACCATATACTGAGTCATAAAACAAGTATTGATAAATGTAAAAGGATTCATATCATACAAAATATGTTCTTTGACTACAATGAAATTAAGTTAGAAATCAATAACAGGAAGGTATCTGGTAAATCCCCAAATAACTGGAATAAACACACTTTTTATTCCAATTATTCAAAGAAGAAATCAGAAGGAAATCAACAGTATTTTGAAATTGAATGAAAATGATAACGCAGCATATCAAACTCTGGGGGGATGCAACTAAAGAAGTACTTAGGGGAAAAGAAACATCTCAAATCAATGATCTTCAAGTCCAACAGAGCTTAAAGGTAAAATAAGCAGTGAATTATTTTTAAAAAGTCAAATCAATGATCTAAGTTTTCCCTTTAAGAAACTTGTAAAAGAAGAGCACATTAAACCCAAAGTAAGCAGAAGAAAGTAAATAATAAAGATAAAAGTAAAAATCAATGAAAAAGAAAAACAGAAAAACAATGGAGAAAATCATTAAAACAAAAAGCTGTTCCTTTAAGAACGTGAAGATGTCTAGTATTTCAAGAACTATTAAAGAACAAATGCAGTTATGTTCCTGAAGTTGCTGTTTTTAGTAAATAAGAAAACTAGATCAGAAACTATGGGAAAAATTTGTATTTCTTGGAGTGTTTGCTATGCCTGCCTGATCCTTTTTCTTAAGAATATGAAAGATCTTGTGTGCTACTATACAGAAGAAACCCATAAAACATTTTGAAATGTATTACATATTTTTATATAGTGTTTATACATAGATGTGTGTGTTCACATTGTTCTCATCAAGAGTGCGGAACTTGTGGTAAGAGCATCTTGCTATCTGTGTTCTTCTAAACTCTAGACCCTGTTTGGCTTCTCCTCTTAGAATGATACTTGGAGAAATGGTTCATTCATTTATTCATTCAGCAGTCATTATGAAATGCTACAGTGTGCCAGAGACTGTGGGACGTGCTGGGGAGCACAGTTGTGAACCAGACCAACAGGATCCCTGCCCTCTGAGCACTGAGTCTGATGTGAGATACAGACAAGTAAATAGGCAACAACAATAGACCAGTGTAAGTATGCCATCATGGAAGGAACGAGTTCCAAGGGAGTCCACAGGACGGCCTTGGAATATTCCTCAAGCTAGCAGCTAAAAAGACTTTTTAAAAATATGATCACATTTATTATTACAAATTTTTATAATTCAACATAGGCAATATAATATTAGGCATGGAGCAATATGTTAAGGTATGAGTTCGATTTTCAAAGAATTCCTTGACTATTACGTACCTAATATTTACTCCTTATTCTGTTCACACTGTATTGATGCTCTGTTTAAATTTTCATCTCAAAGTGTAATTAAGATATATAGAATGCTTTTTTTTTCCCGCTACCCCACCTGGCTAATTTTTGTATTTTTAGTAGAGATGGGGTTTCACCATGTTGACCAGGCTGGTCTCAAACTCCTGACGTCGTGATCCACCCACCTTGGCCTCCCAGAGTGCTGGGATGACAGGCGTGAGCCACCTCACCTAACCTAGTTTTCCATCTTCTTATTGAGAATTTTTAATGAGTGTTCTAGAATAGAAAGATCATATAGGTCATTTTCACTTGTTCAGGACTTTGTAAGGATTTCCGTGTTACACTGGGGCACAGAGAAATGGCAGAACCTGAGCCAAGAATCCCCATCCTCAGGCAAAGTTCAAGGGATTTGAGGCTTAGAGAAATAAGGCAAGACCCGGAAAATGTGAAGATTCCAAAGGGTAAGTAGGAAGGGGTACATGATTCATTCAGAGGGTCAGATATTTTTTAAATTATGCATTTCCTTTACCCATTGATTTCAGCTTTGGAAATGTATCTTCAGGAAATTATTATAAGTAGTCCTCCCTTATGTGCAGTTTCACTCACCGCGGTTTCAGTAACCATCAACCATGGTCCAAAAATAGACGAGTACAATAAATATTTTGAGAGAGAGAGAGAGACCACATTTACATAACTTTCATTACAGTATATTGTTATAATTGTTCTATTATTTGTTATTGTTGTTAATCTCTTACTGCCCCTAATTTATAAATTAAACTTTATCATAGGTATGTATGTCTCTATGGGTTCACTACTATCTGCAGTTTCAGGCATCCCCTGGGTGTCTTGGAAGTCATTCTCCGAGGATAAGGGCTGACTACTGTCTATACATCCACATTGTAGCTACAAGGTTGTTCCCTGCAGTGGGTTACACTGAAGTTGGAAGCAATCTAGTTGCCTAACAATAGCAGCCTGGCTAAATAAATTATGTCATATCCACACACTGTAATTCTAAGCAGGTTTTTAAATTATGTAACGGTGTTTCTCAAATTTTGTTATGTATCAGAATCACCTGGAAGGCTTGTTGGAACACAGATTGCTGGGCCCCACCTGCAGAGTTTCTGATTCCGTTGATCTTGGATAGGGTCCAAGAATTTGCGTCTCTAACAAGTTCCCTAGGGGTGCTCTTGGTCTGGGGAACCACTCTCTGAGAACCTCTGATGTAGAGATACATTTATTGACTTGGAAGAATACTCACAAGATATATAAAGATGTTTATGTTGTATTTTTTATATATGCGTACATATGGAAGTTTAGGTAGAAAGATATCAAGTTGGCCTCCCTGGTTCTCTTTGGAGGTAGATCACATTGTAGGTACTTATTATCCTTAGTATTTTGCATGACAGATTTTTCTGTGGTGAGCATAATATTAACCACCAAAACATAATAAAGTTTCTTAATTAAAAAATGAGATCATGAAGTCCTGGCCAATAGCACTAACAAGCCAGAAATACTGAAGTATGCTTGAACCTGGTCAAAAAGCTTGATCCCTGGCTTTCTAAATATTAATATATCTTGTTGGGAGCGTGTATTAAGAGGCAGTTGCAGACAGAGGATCAGTGGTGGGCCTATAGATACATTCCTTTCCTTATGGGAACAAAAAATAGAAGAGGCTGATACTGTCCTGAGGGCTTCTACGTGTTTTCTTACTTCATTTCAGTCATGCCATACAGGCTTCTTCTGGGGAAGTTTGAAGAAAAACTGGGTGGGACCCAAAGGGCGACCTGCCAGAAGTTGGAAGCATCTGGATTGGCGCACTCTTTGTTTCCTGACGCAGGGTAGATCCATTCCCAGGGTATCAGATTAAGGCGTCTCCTTTCTGGAAAAAAGATTTCATGGTTTAAATTCCCGTTCACTTTTGTGTCTGTGGCACTCTGCTGTCTCCTTTCCAGCACACAGCCTCAGGGGTCATGATGTCCCTTCCCTGCTGATATCCGCCTGCCAACTGTGGTGTCATGCACACCAAGCACAGAGCCGCCATTCAGCTCCCACTGTCTGGGCTCAGGAAGCAGAAGAGCTTCAAAGTTCCTATGGACCTTGACAGAGCTTCCTCTGGCTTTGCCTGTGCAGAACAATTCTCAGGGTGAGGGGAAGATGGAATGGGGTGAGAGAGGGAACTAGGGTAAATGTCAAGGGTAAATACATGGCAGAGATAGAGAGACCAAACAGTTGCCACCAAGGTTCAGGAAAAGGAAGGGTGGGCAGATAATAAGAAGGACACCACAGACTTTTCAATGGAGCACCTGCTTGGTTAGCACTGGTGCGTCCTTTTCCATGTCCTTGCATTACTGTGGTTGATAAAATAGGAGGTAGTACGTTATTGATATCATTTAGAGCAAGGGTTCTTCCTGAGTGTCTAACAGAAATGCCAGTGTTTGGAGGTCATATTGAGAATAAGTACCTTATGAAAGCCCATAATGGATTCAATTTTTAAAAAATGTTTCAAAACAGAAAGTCAGGTTCTAGTTCAGGCTGTGGTTAAAAGAAAAAGATGTTACTTCTGTACTGACTTTTGAATATATGACATATTGTTTGTTGGACAATTTTATTTTCTGATAAGCTTCCTTCCACCACTTTGCATATGGATAAATGGGACAGAATGTGATTTGAGTTTAAGATACAACATTTTCTAAGCTTTAAAAGTTCAAAAATAGCTAGAAATACAAATACCGGTTAATTATTCCATTATTTCTTACTATTGTCATGATACTGGTGCTATAACATGACATTCAGTATGCGAATGAATTTAGGACCCGACGTAAGGAAGTTATCTGGAATTCTCACCTATTACATAAATGCCAAGAACAATGTTAAATTAATTAATTTGTTTACCAAAAATTTATTGAATACTTACTATGTAAGCAGCCACTGTCCTAGGATACATCCGTGACCACCTACCTGAAGTTTATGGTCTGGACTGGGAAGACAGTAAATCACTAAACCACTACAAATATAATGTCAGATGGTGATAAGTACTAAGAACAAAAACCAGGCAGAGCCATTATAAGGACTTTGTATCTTGTTCTGAGGAAAATGGGAGGTCTTCGGGTGGGGGTGGTTTAAGTAAGGGAGTGACACGATCCAATCTCTGTTTATAGAGAACCACACTGGCTACCGGCTGGACAATGGGCTACAGAGTCCCAATGTCTGCTGAATTATTACCCTTACCCTCTCCTCCAAAGTTATATTTCATTGAGGATAGGTCTGTACCAGTAGACCTTGGAGATGTGATCTGCACGGTCGATTCTTTCCTTTTCATACTTTTGGTGTGAAATTGATCTCTAAGGTGATACTTTTATATCCAAAAAGAGAGAGTTCTATTTCTAGGCAAGGTAAATCAGATATCACCTCTCTGCCTACAGTGTCCCCGTGGCTTCCGCTGTAGTCAGCATAACCCTACTGTGACTTCCACAGGGCTCCATTCATGTTGATCTCACACCTGCTCTCTGTCCACCTCTCCAGCCACTGTCTCTTTGTTCACTGGTCTCCAGTCACACTGACTTTGTTGTTCTTCCTTGAACAAGCCAAGCTTGACTTTGCCTCAGAGGCTTTAAGCTTGCTCTTCGCTCTGCCCAGAATGCTCTTCCCGGCAAGATCTTTGTATGGCTGCCTTTATCTCAAGAATCGGGTCTCTGCTGGTCACTCAATGTATACTTCTGTATACAAACAGGCAGCACATCTGCTTCTTAGAATAACAGGGCAGCTCTTTCCCAGGTGTGCTCAAGGTCTAAAAACTTCTTGTTATCTTATCGTTCACAGGTGACATAAGGCATAAATCAAACAGGGGCTATATTAGGCAAACAATTCAGGGTTTGCACACAGTCCTATAAATGCATGGTATTTTCTTTCTCCTTACAGGTTATTTTCAAAGCTTTGTCACCACCATACGATACAGAGAACCCTTACAGTGCCAAAGTTCGGGAGCAGCTGAAGATCACCAACCTTCGCGTGCAGTTGCTAAAACGACAGTCTTGTCCCTGTCAGAGAAATGACCTGAACGAAGAGCCTCAACATTTTACACACTATGCAATCTATGATTTCATTGTCAAGGGCAGCTGCTTCTGCAATGGCCACGCTGATCAATGCATCCCTGTTCATGGCTTCAGACCTGTCAAGGCCCCAGGAACATTCCACATGGTAGGTGAAACAAGTCCTACCCTAAGAAAAACAAATCATAGGTTACCATCAGCTTTGGGCATTGGTTGGTATATGCTTAACACAGTGCTGCGAATTTTTTCTTCTGCCCATCACAGCTCCGACTCCATACCCATCCTATCAAGTGCCCATTAACTTGTCTTTTAATCTTCGGTTTTAGTGTTAAGTCAAGCATGATAACCAGATTCCTTGGAAAACACCCATGCCAGGTTTTAGTACTGTGACCTTCAGATATAAAGTATAAAGTAAGTAGGAGCGAGAGGATGGCATAATCATATTAGTAGTGATCACACTGAAACCAGCTTTGACAATAAATGGGGAACATTGTGGAATAGATTTTAAAGTGGGAAAAATAAGAACCTCTATTTTATGCCCGGTATCTTTGCTGTCCAGCCAGCAGAATGAATAAAAATTCTCCTCCGTGAAGAGAACTGACCCCCTCCTCACCCTAAGGCAGAGTTAAACTCTCTTTCCTCTAGGTTCATACATCTCCTGGACTTTCCTCTGAACTTTTACTTCTCTGCATCCCCCAGGAGACTGTGAACTCTCTGAGGAACTGTATGATCTTTGCATTCTCAGGACCAAGTGCATTACCTGGGCCAGAAGTAGGTGCTCAGTAGGTGTTTGGTTGAACGATAGCAACACAGGAATAGGGAGATGATGAAAAATTAGTATCATTGTTTATCTGTCCTTACCTCCCCGACTTCCAGAAAAGATACAGAGTGGCTCATCTGTAAGCACCTTGTTGGGACACATCCAGAGACTATGGATGGGGATTGGGCAAGGAGAAAATAAGGATGAGCACTCCAATTCTTCGATTTTATGTCTTGCTCTGATAATTCTGAGCAAACCAAAGCAAAATGAATAAAATGGAAACGGCTGCAGAATATTCTACTGCATTTCCTGAAGGGTAGACGTCCCTATTCTTTCTTCTTTCTCTCAGCCCTAGTATAGGATAGGCCACCAGCAGCCATGATCCAGTTGGCCAGCAGGACAGTGCTGGCTGAGCTGAGTCACTGGGGCAGCATCAGGGTAACCAAAATGACTAGGACAGTGGACAGAAAGTAACCAAAACAGAAACAGTGCTATTACTTATAGAAGTTAATCCGGGCTCCCAGAGTTGAAGAAAATGCAGCATTCATTCAACAGATACCTGTTTGTTTCTAGACACTGACAGATCTTTGAAATCCACAGGATTGCTTCAGATAAAGGGTGCTATGATTGAGTGTATCTCAGTTAACGGGGTTCAGGTAGGATTCAATCAGAAAATAACAAATATTTAGAGACATGTCAACTTACCAGACTGTGAACTAGAAAGCTTATGTAAGGTAGAGTGCTCAAAATATTTTGCCATGATATTTTAGCGAATTCATGAAAGGAGAGCATGCAGATCTTTTGTTTCCTCAACTGTCTCTTATAATCCAAGTCATACAGGACCACCTCAGAGTAGAGTCCTGAGCAAAATGGCAGAGGCCCCTATAACATGGCACAGGGTGGACCCTCAATATTTGTGGACTGAAGGACCTATGAGACTACCTGAATGGCTCTGATCAACCACAACAAAGTGCCAGAGTTCTCCAGGGCCTTATAAAAACTTCAGGTGGCCAGGCCCAGTGGCTCACACCTGTAGTCCCAGCACTTTGGGAGGCCAAGGCGGGTGGATCGCCTGAGGTCAGGAGTTCCAGACCAGCCTGGCCAGCATGACAAAACCCTGTCTCTACTAAAAATACAAAAATTAGCTGGGTGTAGTGGTGGGCGCCTGTAATCCCAGCTACTTGAGAGGCTGAGGCACAAGAATCACCTGAACCTGGGAGGTGGAGGTTGCAGTGAGTCGAGATGGTCCCACTGCACTCTAGTCTGAGTGACAAAGCAAGACTCTGTCAAAAAAAAAAAAAAAAAATTCATGTGCATGCATTTAAAAGTATTACTTTCTTTTTTTAAAGTAAGTCCTCTAACTATAAACTTTCAGAGTTAACAACACTTTCTAAGGCTGAAAATAAAAATTCTAGAAGTTTCTCTTTGTTCTGCCAAATTCAACAAGGGATAATTACTCATAGTTAACAGGCACTTTTGAAGAAGTCTTAAAATACAACTATTCTATACAATATACTGACAGCAAGAAAATTATCAGTCTGTAAAGAGGTTCAGGAAAATCAAGTAAAGGGGATTATACATTAAGTGTTTTTCCATTTCAAAAGGATGTTAGAATGAGACATCTCCATCCTAGAAGACCCTATGGAATGGAAACCTCATTTTCTTATTAATCTCAGGCTGCTTTTGAAATTGGAAGTAATTTCCTTTTAAAATAATACTAATTTCCTGACATCTTTCTATCCCATTTTCATACTGATTTCAATTTCTGCAGCAGTGTAGCAGCCCCTAGTGCCATTACTAAGCATGTGTTTGAATTGAGCTAAGCCAAGCCAAAACTGTGGATAAGGCCAGGTAGTGGATAAAAAACAGCCTAAGTGGCCAAGACTATGTTGGCTTCCAGGGATCCAGTTCCGTGACAATTCTTGCTGTCCCTACTCTCTTTAGAAAAAAGAAAAAAGAAGAAAATAGAGCCCATAAGCAATTGGACCAATAGCGACCATGGTTGGAAATGTGAATGGTTCTGGTTTTCGATTTTTCCACCCCAAGTTTGGGTACATTTGACTTTTATCTGTACTTTTTTCTGAATTACAAAAGAGCTTGTATTGAATTTGTAAATAGTTGTCTCTTTTGAATGTGTTTTTTTGTTTTTGTTTTTGTTTTTTGTTTTGAGATGGAGTTTCGCTCTTGTTGCCCAGGCTGGAGTGCAATGGCATGATCTCGGCTCACCACAACCTCTGCCTCCCTGGTTCAAATGATCCTTCTGCCTCGGCCTCTGGAGTAGCTGGGCCTATAGGCATGTGCCACTACGCCCGGCCAATTTTGTATTTTTAGTAGAGACGGGGTTTCTCCATGTTGGTCAGGCTGGTCTCGAACTCCTGACCTCAGCTGATCCGCCCACCCCAGCCTCCCAAAGTGCTGGGATTACAGGCATGAGCCACCACACCTGGACTGAATGTGATGTTTTAATTCCTATGATTGCTTCACTGAGCGTGTTGCACATTGAAAGCATAGTCTTTTGCCTTATTAAGAACATGGGCATAGATTCATTGTCCCACATTTGTGTGTCTCTGGACACCATTCATTTTATGTATACAGCTATAGAATAACTGAAATCTGATTGTGCCTGCAGAATGGAAGGTAGCTTCTTAAGAAATACTGTTCTTTTGCAGGTCAGCTTATCTGTAAATGTGCGTACAAATCTAAATTTTTAGCACAGTTTTTATTTGCAGCAGTGGAGTGTGGTCCCTGAACCAGCACCATCAGCCTTACCTGGCAACTTGTGAGAAATACACATTCTCAAACCTTACCCCAGACCTACTGAATCAGAAATTCTGGAGATGAGGCCTAAGAATCTATGTTTAACAATCCCTCCAGGTGTTCTAATGCTTGCTAAAGTTTGAAAACCATTGCTTTACAGACTATGCCAATTCATCTGTGGCTAATATTGTTGCTAAAATGAGTAATTAATGAAATCTGATTTTATGGGCTAGAATTTTTTATGGCTGATGATAGCAAATTAGGGAAGTTAATGGAAATGGCACCCTATTTCTTAAACTATATAAGATTTTAGGGTCATTTCCTTTCTTTGGGAGAAAAGAATAGGAAAAGAGATACAAACTAGGAGCCTCATTTACCTCAATACATTCCTCCTGTGTCTTTTTTTTTTTTTTTTTTTTTTGAAACAGAGTCTCTCGCTCTGTCACCCAGGCTAGAGTGCAGTGGCGTGATCTTGGCTCACTGCAACCCCCCTCCTGGGTTCAAACAATCCTCATGCCTCAGCCTCCCAAGTAGCCGGGACAACAGGCACACACCACCATGCCTGGCTAATTTTTGTATTTTTAGTGGAGATGGGGTTTTGCCCTGTTGGCCAGGCTGGTCTCGAACTCCTGACCTCAAGTGATCTGCCTGCCTCGGCCTCCCAAAGTGGTGGGATTACAGGCGTGAGTGCCCGGTCCCCTCCTGTGTCTGTTAACACAGCATCACCTTCCCCTTGTTTCCCCTTCTCTCCGATCCATTCCACTTATTCTCACCAGTTCAGTTTTCTTTCATCTGTCCATTTTGCTGGAAGGCAGACAGTGTGATGATTAAGACCCTGGTATTGGAGCCAAACACAGCTAAATCTGACTTACCACAGCATTTACTAAGTTACCTGTTCTCACTGAACCTCAGTTCTCTAATAAAATGAGGATAATATCTACCTTTTGTAGTTATGGTGAGGATTTAAAATCTGATGCTGTGTGCCCTGGATATGGTAGACACTACTTACATTGCTGTCATGATTCTATTGTATTATCTCAGCCACCTCTACTCTTCTCCTCCATACACTTCTTTGCCAATAATGACAAAAATAAATCACAGCTTATGTGCTGTTTGACATGTTTACGAGGCTGAGGGTTTTGTGGCAAGGAAAACTGTACTTTGACTCCAGCCTGCTGGAATCCCAGAAATTATGTGAAGAGATCTTAAGCTTTTTTCTCTTTGCAGCTGTAGAGGACTGATTTAGTTCTCTTTTTCCTAGCAGCTGGTGATTTTACAGCTGTTGGGTGATGAATGGTAATAAGAGGGAATATGGAATGTTTCATTATTTTATTGAAATATCATCCACTGGATAACATGGAGGCCTTAGAATACTGTGAGAAATATTTAAATGCCCTGAGCTGCACTTGTTAAGGCAGATTTTTCTCCTGTAATTTGGAACTTATTTTAAAAGATGGTCAATATTTTGACTGATGGGTCTGAGTCTGAGGGTGAGCACTGAGACCTGTGGAACCATATAATGGGGTTTGAGGAAAATGTTCCTTAGCTACCCAGCTGTGTAAGGCAGATTTTAGAATCATTCACATAGTCTCATTATGAAAGTGTTTCCCGAGGAATCTGGATACATTCATTAATGTATTTATGTTTTCATATATCATATGCCATGTTTTATAAATTAAGAACAGATTTAAAACTATAGTTTTCATCTTCTTTTTAAAATGTATTTACTGTTCTATGAATAAGCCAAAAGTATAATTAGAAAGCTCTTCAGGCCGGGTACGGTGGCTCACACTTGTAATCCCAGCACTTTGGGCAGCTGAGGCAGGTGGATCACCTGAGGTCAGGAGTAATCTGCCTGGTCAACAAGGTAAAACCCCGTCTCTACTAAAATACAAAAATTAGCTGGGCATGGTGGCACGCACCTGTAGTCCCGTCTACTTCAGAGACTGGGGCGGAAGAATTACTTGGACCCAGGAGGCAGAGGTTGCGGTGAGCCGAGATTGCGCCATTGCACTCCAGCCGGGTAACAAGAGCGAAACTCTGTCTGAAAAACAAAAAAAAAAGAGAGAAAAGAGAAAGGAAGAAAGAGAGAGAGAGAGAGAGAGAGAAAAGAAAGCTCTTCAATCTTTAAGGTGTTAAGGAAATGAACAGGAGATTTTTAAAACAATAAAGTTATTAAATTTGACTATAAAATCAGGATTTTAAGAGAGAGAAAAGAAAGAAAGAAAGAAAGAGAAAGAAAGAAAGAAAGAAGAGAAAGAATGGATGGAAAGAAAGAAGGAAGAAAGGGAAAGGGAGAGAAAAGAAAGCTCTTCAATCTTTAATGTGTTAAGGAAACGAACAGATTTAAAAAACAATAAAGTTATTAGACTATAAAATCAGGATTTTAAAAATACCTTTATATGGTAAAACATGCATGTATGTTTGGAAATGTATATCTGTAAATTAGTTTTCGGTTTTAGCACGGAAAAAAACTATCATGGATTATAAATACTGATGACAACAGTTACCCCTTACTGAATGCCTACTATGTGCCAGGTCTTGTGCTGTCATGCTACAAGTATTATTGAATTTAATCTCCATAACAACTACAAGGAGTATCATCATCATTTTCTTTCAGAGAGGCAAAACCGAGGCTTGAAAATGTTGACTTCCCCAAAATGAATGAAGAGCAGAGCCATAATTTACATTCACCTGTCAGACACTAAAGCCTATTCTCTTTTTGTTGGCGTTGCACTATAAAAGACTTGGATCTAACCAGGTTTGACATCATGCCAAGAACAGAGAAAAGAGAGGAGAAAAGGGATTGGAAGAGGGCAGGGGGCGATGAGGATGGGTTCACGGGATTGATCATCATGATAACCACAGAATCTGAACTAAGGAGGGAAGGGAGAGAGTAAAGACAATTCTCACCCCCAAAGGTTAGCTGATTTATTTATTTATTTATTTATTTATTTATTTATTTATTTACTTACTTATTATTATTTTTTGAGACAGAGTCTCGCTCTGTTGCCCATGCTGGAGTGCAGTGGTGCAATCTTGACTCACTGCAACCTCCGCCTCCCAGATTCAAGCAATTTTCCTGCCTCAGCCTCCTGAGTAGCTGGGATTACAGGCACCCACTACCATACCCAGCTAATTTTTATTTTTAGTAGAGATGGGTGGGGTATCACCATATTGGCCAGGCTGGTCTCGAACTCCTGACCTCAGGTGATCTGCCCACCTCACCCTCCCAAAGTGCTGGATTACAGGTGTGAGCCACCGTACCTGGCCTAGGTATTTTGTATTTTATAAAGTCCTTTCCTATGCATTATTTCACTCCATCTTTACTATAACCCTAGAAGGTATGACTGCTCTTACAGGGATAGGTAAAGTATCCAAGTCCTCTACATTTTAATATGTAACCAGAAATTAGCATTGATTCTCTTCCATTAACAGCTAGTGAAATGGCTCCAAAGGGAAGAAAAAGAGAAAGAATAAAAGCAAAAACTTTGGATATTCTACAAAGTAAATAATTTAGAAGTGACTATCTTTGGAGGGGTATGGATATCTATGGTTTTATTAGGAAGAGAGATTTCTGGATCTACCATCTTTTACTTCCCTCTCTAGCCCTAAATCATTTTTGCTCCTGATGAAAAGCACCAGCAACCTCTATCATTTAATTTGTCACATTAGGATCTGGAGGAATAGGTAATCCTGTCACCAAAGGAGGTGCAACATATTCCTAATAGTAACAAAATGTAAAGCCTGCCAAATTGATACAATTAGTGTGAGCCTATCCTCAATCCTTATTTCAGTGCTCCTGTGTTAGCATGGCATAGTTCTGCTGGTAGTCCCTTAGCACTGAGTAACCCACAGGTGCTATAGAAGGTGTACAGAATGTTGATTTTACTTTATTTACTACCTCATATTTCCTAATAGAAGGGCAAGCCAAATTCACGTTCATGGCTGGCAATTATTAGTGTTTTGACTGTGTTTTCTCTCATACAGTAAGATATGCTTTCTTTTAATGACAAAAATTGCCCAGGATTACTGTTTTTGATGATTAGGAAACAAAAAAGCTTTGGGACCAGAGGCATTCTAAAATAATCTTGGCACCCATGGAAGGATTTCCTGTGGGGTTCCTTTCAAGAGTTCCCCCAGAACAATTAGATATTTATTTATAGGCCTTTATTTCACAGAGAGGTGAAAGGATAAAAATACCTGAAAGGTAAAATGTTGGTATCAGAGCTGACATCTCTAAAAGTGAAATAGAAGCCAATGGGAAAGTAAGGTTGATTCTCCAAAATATAATATTTGTTCATTTAACTTTTCATGAACATGCTTTCCAGAAAATGAATGTTTTTTCCAGAAAACATATATTTAGGTCAAAATTGGGGCATTGTAAAAGTGCAAAAATGAATCTAATAGGTTTGAAATACTCATTCTTTAAATTTGGGAAGGAACAACTCATATTTGACCTTTTTCTTACTATAAAATACTCCCCAAATATTCAAGGCATATCTCACTTTGCAAATTTTCTCATGAATACTTCCTTTTCAGTATAACAATTTTGGGTCCATCTGTGAATAGCTGGGAGCCCGGAGTCAGATCTCTGTGTCTGGAAGACCTGGTCTTCCAATTTCACTGCTAATATCATGGGTTCATGGGGAGAAGGAAGCTACATGGAAAGAGAAAAGCTGAGGTTACTGATAGATATCTGACTTCTGGTGCACAAATCGTGTCTCCACGGAATTTCATTTGTGTCTTGCCAATTTTGTAATAGCTGGAAGCATAGTTCAATTTGTCCTAAAGCAGTTATATTCAGTAGAAGATAAACTGTGATTTAAGTCCTTATTCTCCCTTGCAAGGGAAATTTTTAGTGACAAGACATGTAAGGTTAAAATACACACACACACACACACACACACACATACACACACACACTCTTTATAATAATTCCAGAAGATGGAAAAAACTCACAGCCATTTCAAATGGTAAGGAAAACAAGATCTGTTAATGTTGACATTCAAAACCTTAATAATATAATTGGGACTACAATTGTATTACATCTTAGCAATGTAAATATTTTAATGGAATAAAATAGTAAATTAGTACACATATAGGGATATAGAAGGGCTATAATATTTGTTAACTCATAGAATTTTTTTTTGTAATATGGGATTCTAATTTGGCATCTTTTTAGCTCTTTTCCTAGTCTTTAGGTAGAAAAACAATAGAGAAAATTATGGTTTCAAAAACCAAGACAAAATATATTTTAGCTTTAAGATAGCTCACATATTAGAATGGAAAAAATATTATATTTGTTCTACTATTAAATATTTTATATATAATATAAACATTATACAATTCATACAAGTAAACACCAATCAAGTGTCTTGCCTTTTAATTTTGCATCTCTAAGGGCATGTATTAGTCTGTTCTTGCACTGCTGTAAAGAAATACCTGACACTGGGTAATTTATAAGAAAAGAGGTTTAATTGGCTTACAGTTCTGCAGGCTGTACAGGAAATATGGCAGATTTGCCTCTGGGGAGGCCTCAGGAAGCTCCCAATCATGGTGGAAGGCAAAGTGGGAGCAAGACCTCTGACATGGCAGGAGCAGGTGCAAGGGTCGGGGAGGTTCCACACACTTTTAAACAACCAGATCACTTGAGAACTCACTATCCTGAGGACAGTGCCAAGGGGAATGGTGCTAAACCATTCATAAGAAACAGCTCCCATAATCTAATCGCCTCCCACCAGGCCCCACCTCCAACATTGGGGATTACAGTTCGACATGAGATTTGGGTGGGGACACAGATCCAAACCCTATCAGGGCAACACTACCAGGCATGTAACTTAGCTGGCTCAGTGAGCTCTCAGAATTTCTGAAAGGCAGTGATTTCATTGCTTCCCAGATAAGAACCTAGTAGCCATTAAAATTAAAGAGAACACAGGATCATAGTGTTTCCTTAGGCCGAACAGAGGCAAAAAATCCTGTGGCCTATTTGTCTTTTAGTTCAAATTTATAACTTAATTCCATTCAACTTAACATACCAGGAATAGAAAGGAACTTCCTCAATGTAATAAAGGTTAGAAAGGAACTTCTCAATGTAATAAAGGTCATCTATGAAAAGTCCCCTGTTAACACCATACTTAATGGTGAAAAACCAAATACTTTCTCCCATGATCAGGAACAAGGCAAGGATGTCTGCTGTCACCCCTTCTATTCAATATGGTACTGGAAGTTCTAGCCAGGGCAATTAGGTTAGAAAAATAAGTAAAGAGCATTCAGATTAGAAAGGAAGATGTAAGCCTATATTTATTCACAGATGACATAATCTTAGATTATAGAAAACTCTTAAGAATTCACCAAAAAACTATTACAGCTGATAAACAAGTTGTAAGATACAAGATCAACATTTTAAAAATCAATTATATTTTTATACACTGGCAATGAACAATCCAAAAATGAAATTAAGAAAACAATCTCATTTACAATAGCATCAAAAAAGAATAAAATAGAGAGAAATAAACTTAACTAAATGCAGGGCCTATACACTGAAAACCCTGAAACATTGTTAAAAAAAAAAAAAAAATTAAAGAATACCTAAGTAAAGGGAAAGACATTTTGACTTCATGCATTAATTAGAAGGCTTAATATTATTAAAATGACAATAGTCTCCAAACTGACCTATAGATTCACTGTGATATCTATCAAAATTCTAGCTGCCCTTTTTGCAGAAATGGACCAGCCGAACCTAAAATTCATGTGGAAAAGCAAAGAACCTCAAATAGCCGAAACAATCTTGAAGAACAACAAAGTTGGAGAACTCACACTTTCTAATTTCAAAGCTTACCTCAAATCTATAGTAATCAAAACAGTGTGGTACTGGTGAAAGGATAGACATATAAATCAATGGGAGAGAGAGCTCAGAAATAAACTCTGAATAAATTCAGAAATACATTTGTGACCAAAATTAACAAAAATTAACTCAAAATGGATCAAAGACCTAAATATAGAGCTAAAATTATAAAACTCTTATAAAGTAACATAGGTGTAGATCTTCGTGACTTTGGATTAAGCAATGGTTTCTTAGATATGATGCCAAAAGCACAAGCAACAAATAAAGAAAACAAATAAATTGGACATCATCAAAATGAAAAACTTTTGTGCATCAAAGGATACTATCAAGAAACTGAAAAGACAATGCACAGAATGGGAGTAAATACTTTCAAATCATATATTTGAAAAAGTTCTACTATCCAGAATATATAAAGAACTCTCACAACTCAACAACAAAAAGACAAATAATCCAGTTTAATAATCAGTAAAAGATTTGAATGACTGGTCTTGAGCCACCCAAAGAAGATATGCAAATGGCCAATAAGCACATAAAAAGATGTTCAACATCATTAGTCATTAGGGAGATGCAAATCAAAACGACATTGTGATACCACTTTACATCCATGGCTATGATCGAAAAGACAAATAACAAGTGTTGCAGAGGATATGGAAAAGTTGGAACCTTCACACATTGCTGGTAGAAATGTAAAATACTACTGCTGCTGTGGAAAACAGTCTGGAATTTTCTCAAATTTTGTTTTTGTTTTTGTTTTTGTTTTTGTTTTTGAGACCAAGTTTTGCTCTTGTTGCCCAGGCTGGAGTGCAGTGGTGCAATCTTGGCTCACTGCAACCTCTGCCTCCCAGGTTCAAGCAATTCTCTTGTCTCAGCCTCCAGAGTAGCTGGGATTATAGGTTCCCACCACCATGCCCAGCTAATTTTTGTATTTTTAGTAGAGATGGGGTTTCACCATGTTGAAGGCTGGTCTTCAACTCCTGACCTCGGGTGATCTGCCCATCTCAGCCTCCCAAAGTGCTGGGATCACAGGCATCAGTCATCACGCCTGGCCCTCTCAAAAATTTTAATATGGAGTTGCCATATGACCCAGCAATTCTACCCCTCGGTATATACCCAAGTGAATTAAAAGCATGTCTACACAAAATCTTGCACATGAATGTTCATAGAAGCATTTTTCATAGTAGCCAAAAAGTGGAAACAACTCAAGTGTCCATCAGTTGATGAATGGATAAACAAACTGTGGTATATCTATACAATGGACTATTATCCAGCCATAAAAAGGAAATAAATACTGATACACATTATAATTCAGATAAACCTTGAAAATGCTGTGCTAAGTGAAACCCAGACACAAAAGCATATTGTATTATTCCTTTTATATGAAATGCCCAGAATAGACAAATCCATAAAGACAAAAATAGGTTGGCAATTGGCAGGTACTGGCAATTAGGGGGGAATGAGAAGTGACTGCCTAGTGAGCATGAGATTTCTTTTTGGGGTGGTGAAAATGCTCTGGAATTAGATAGTGGTAATGATTGTACAACATTTTGAATATACTGAAAACCACTGAAATGTACACTAGAATGGTTAAAAATAGTGAATTTTATGTTACGTGAATGTTATCTCAGTAACAAAAAAAATCAATAGCTTAAAAAAAAAGAACCCAAACAAAAACAGAAAAACAAACATGGTGGGTTATATAGGAATTTTACAGAATAAATATATTTTTTTCAAGACCAGTCGTTAAACTGACTGATTTCAAAAGCAATAGCTTTTGGATGGATGAGTATTGAAGAAAACCAATTCTTTCAATAGCTGCGTCTGTTGTTTCTGGCCATATACAGATAGTCACAGATTTCTGAATGACTCTGTATTCTGATAGAGTTTCTAAACAAGCATAACTTTTTAATAAACCAGTATTCCACCTTCATTTTTCATGTGCACATACTCAATGGTGAAGACTGTTTTACAAGATTCACCTAGAAACAAACAATTTCCCGATATGAAAAGAAGCATCTGAATGAATTAACAACAAAACACGATGGAAGACAATATGCCCTAGTAACTGGCTTCTTGTACTACAACCAGGGACTCATTTATCTTAAACAAGTCAACTTTTGTAATACTCTGTGCCCTGTATCAAATACTGAGTGACAGTCAGACAGTGCTGTCAGGAAAGAAGGAAAACAGTAGGAAACGTGAAATAGACCGGATTTTTAAAACAAAATCTTTGTAAGAGAATGCACAGTAGCCTGTGACAAGAATTTTTTTCCTTTAAAACAACCAGAAACTATGCAAATACATTGAGCAAATAAATCTCAATGGGTGAAAAGTACTTAATAATCCTCACAGCATTTCTAATAGAATTTACCTGGCCCCCAACTAATTATAACAACTCTTGGAAATCCTAGAAGGCAGTGAGTAAAACCCTACAACACCTTCCTTCATTCTAAAACGCTGCTTGACAGATAAGTTGCTTACAAAATGAGTTCTACTCGTTTTTTGCTTTCACGCAGTTTCCCAGGTTCTTGCCTAATAGTTGTGTTAAGAGTTTAAATGGCTTACTAGAAGTTGTATATTGTTAATTCCACTTTTGCTGCCTCTTTCTAAAATTATTAAAATTAAATAGGTATTAAGAGATTGAAACTGATGCCAAGGGATTCTATTATAAGAAGTTATTTTAGGTGTTTGTGGGAAACAAACAAACAAAAAAAATTCCTCCTTATGACATCACTGTTCTAAGATGGAACTTCTAATATTTTAGGAATCTCTTGGGAGTTCTGTTCCCTATTCTGTCATTGATTTGCTTTCTGACCTTGGGAAAGTTTAAGTATAAAAAGACAAGTGCAAAGGAAAATTATGAAAACAAGACTTTGAGATCAAATGAAGAACAAAGATGGAGTAGGTAGAATGATTATGTAGCTACAGTCTTAGTAACTGAGCATAGTGACCTAGTAGCAATTTGGCTTGAAAGAAATTTCAAATTACTTGGCTGTGTATTGAGATAGTTTCTCATATAGTATTATAGAAAAGTCTGTGTATAGACAGGAATTACAGCAAAAATCTAGTAATACTTGTTGATCATTTTTTGCTCTACATTTGCAGCTGAACAAACTATAGCTGTTATAGAGGAGAAAATGAGCCAATTTGATATTCTAATGCAATGAAGTCTTAGATATATTGAAATAAATGTCTCAAAATCAGAGTGCCTTACTTTATTGCCATTGCATACATGCAAATCTGCAGCCAAGTTATGCACATACACCAGCACAGTTCACTTGTAGGATCTAGTGAAATAAATATCCCTGTTGAACAGAAATCATTTTTAAAAGGCCAGTAGTCAGAAGTAATTTTTAAAACCTATTGGAAACAAAGAATAAGAAACAGTTCTACAGAGTGGAGTAATGATGGAAAAAAATCTCGTAAGTTGGTAACAGTATGATCTTATCTAAATGTAATCTTCTTAGGCCTCCTGGGCATTACAATTCTTAGTCTAATGCTATTTGCATTTTTATGGCAGAAATATTTATTACAGTCCCCAGAGGGAAGATAAAGTATGTGATGATACTGAAAAGAGGAAGCTAGTAGAATTAATCTTGTGAAAATATAAGACATCCAAACCCACTTTACAAAACATGTTAAAATTCCATTTTTAGAAGTAAATCCTCAAGTATTCTTTATTTGAAAAAAAAAAAAAAAAAACTTTAGGTAACATGTAAAGGGTAAGAAATGGTAGTGTTAAAAAATAACTTTATAAAAAGAAAGGTCATGACTCTCATATAAAACGAACATGAGTCAAAGATGTATTTAATTCATTAATGAATGACAGGCCAGTAAGACCTTACAAACAGTTCAAAGGAAAATTCAAAGAATCACACATATATAGGCAAATAAAGAATGCTGAAACAGGCCAGGCGCAGTGTCTCATGCCTGTAATCCCAGCACTTTGAGAGACCAAGGTGTGCGGATCACCTGAGGTCAGGAGTTCGAGAGCAGCCTGGTAGCATGGCGAAACCCCATCTCTAGTAAAAATACAAAAACTAGCCAGGTGTGGTGGCACCTGTAATCCCAGTTACTCAGGAGGCTGAGGCAGGAGAATCACTTGAACCTGGGAGGCGGAGTTTGCAGTGAACCGAGATAGCGCCACTGCACTCCAGCTTGGGCAACAGAGTAAGACTGTCTCAAAAAAAAAAAAAAAAAAAATGCTGAAATATATTTACAAATGGATGCAAAACAAGTCAATATGAAGGGCAAAGATCAATTGCATTCTACTGGACACAACTGATTTGCATTTCTATGGACAAAAATTGTTTGCATTATTAATCATTTCCTACAACTTACAGAGTTGTAAAATAGCTGAATGATGATAAAAGGCCAAGAAAACCTATCAAGGGTGTGTTGCAGTGGCACACTTGGTAATCTCTTGGTGGGTGGGGGGCACGGGGAGTGGATTTCAGAGTCTTTCACTATTTTTCCCCAGCAGCAGGAAAGGTAATTTTGGTAGTGAGGTTTCCCAAAAGATGCTACATTTGAACCTAAAGTCCACAGTTATAAATAAAAGTAGTCTCTATCCCTGGTCTCACAAAAGAGAGATTTGTTTTGTTCTAGGAAGTCATTATTCTGAAGAGTAAGAGAGACTCCTACCTAAAATTACTCAAAAAGCCCAAATTTAAACTGTACTGCTCGCTTGCAAAAAATACTCTTGAGCCAATTATATAGTTTTAAAACAATGGATTTCTTTTTTTTTTTTTTTTTTTTGAAACAAAGCCTCGTTCTGTCACCCAGGCTGGAGTGCAGTGGCACGATCTTGGCTCACTGCAACCTCTGCCTTCCAGGTTCAAACAATTCTCCTGCCTCAGCCTCCCAAGTAACTGGGATTACAGCACACACCACCATGCCCAGCTAATTTTATTATTTTTGGTACAGACAGGGTTTCACTGTGCTGACCAGGCTGGTCTCGAAATCCTGACCTCAAGTTATCTGCCTGCCTTGGCCTCCCAAAGTGCTGGGATTACAGGCGTGAGCCACAGCGCCCAGCCTAAAACAATGGAAGTATTTTAAAACCTTCTTTCACTTGGCTTTTGAAGTGAGGTTTTTGTTTTGTTTTTTGAGACAAGGTCTGGCTCTATGGCCCAAGCTGGAGTGCAGTGGCACAATCTCAGCTCACTACAACCTCTGCCTCCCAGGCTCAAGGGATGCCCCACCTCAGCCTCCCAAGTAGCTGGGACTATAGGTATTCAGCAGCACACCCGGGTAATTTTTGTATTTTTTGTAGAGATGAGGTCTCACCATGTTGCCCAGGCTTGTCTCCAATTTGTGAGTGGAAGCCATCCACCCTCCATGGCCTCCCAAAGTCTGAGATTACAGGTGTGAGCCACCACGCCAAGCCTAAGTGAGGTTATGTTATCAACACTATTTTTAAACTCAAACATGTTTTGTGATTTATTTGAAAAGCCCAAGTTATGCTTTTCTCTGCCCTTGAGCCGTTTCTGCCTTCCTTCCTGTAGATGGGTGGTTTTGGGGGTTTGTTTTTACTTTATTTCATTTTTGTTTAATCATCTAATTTTTACAAAAGTAGCCACGCTATATATAGAAAGATAAAGCACAAAACTTGGCTTTAGGTCTTAGTTCTAGCTGTAATACTACAAAAAAAAAAAAAAAAAAAAAAAAAAGATCTACTGAATCACAACTTTAAGCAGTCTCAGAATCAGTGCCCACCATATATATATAGAGATAGATAGATGTATACAGATGTGGCCAATCAACGTACACAGATGTGGTCGCATTTGGAAATTTGTGTGTGTGTGTTTGCGCGCGCTTGTGTGCATGCACATACACGCTTGCAGTTCTGAATACTCTTCTACTCCTGATTTCTTATGGTAAGTAGCATGTGCCATGGCACAGATGAACTTGGACTTAGATAAATAATTCAAAGCTTTGGGGCATACAAAATTTGGACATGAAAAAATGGAAATAAGCCAGCAACCTCAATTTAAAAATTTACCTAAATCATTTGGTTATGCACAGTGTACTTATTCTTCATAACTAAATTTAAACTGACGAAAAGTCATCACACTACCTATTACCATTCTTACCAGATCGTATCTAATAGGGATGGTAAATAACATAAAGGAGGTGCTATCCACAAAGAGCAAATCTTTAATTAGAGTTTATTTACATTCCTGCTGTCATCTCTGTTTGTAAATTTATCCAAAGGAGGTCCTAATAGGGGCTTGTTGAGGCTTGCAGTGGCCTGGAAATTCCCCTAGAAGGCATCAGAATCTCCAGTGTGCAGATAGAAAGGTTTTGTATAGAACCAATGAAGATCAAAATCTATTCTTTACCCCTACGTGCCCTGAACTTTATGCCAGGTGTGGGAAATTGGGGCCAGTCTCCCTGTATTCACCTATCTTCAGAGCTGCTCGACTTCTTCCAGAGGAATAAACCAATAATCCATTCAAGCACAGAACACCCATGAAGTGGCTCATCCTGAGTCCAAACTAGACTCCGTCCTGGAGAGCTCTCACTTACAGGACACGTTTTGGGAGGACACACCAATTGTATTTAAGCATCATCCTGAAGAGACCTGGCCAAAGTGGACCACTCAAAATCCTTCTGCCGAGGGTCTTACAATAGCATAGTTTAGGGGTTAAGATGAGGATGCTAGAGTGAGACTGCTAGAGTTCAGGTAGCTTTACCACTTACTGGCTTTGTGACCTTGGGCCAATTACTTAAACTCTTTGGGCCTTTGCTTTCTCCTTTGTGAAACTGAGCAATAATAATTACACCTACTGTATGGGGTTTTCGTGCTAAGGAATTGAGTTAATATTTACACAGTGCCTGGAACAGTGCCTGGGTATATGGTAAGAGCTACTCAGTGTTAGTTACTATTACTGTTGTTGTTATTATTTATCATCAGGTCCATAACTGACCCACATTCCTTGAACTTTACAGTAGATCTCCCAGACATGACCACTACACATGAGGACATATTTATCAACATGCCTTGCCCAGTTACAGGCCTGTATACTCCTTATAGGAAACAATCTGGACAAAGCTAAATGTGACAAATGAAATTATCTCATTCCCACTTCAAATGCATAATTATCACCCTCCCTTCTTGGCAGTTTTAAAAATGAGACAAAGCTCAATAACTTAAGTTCTCAAGGCTTCATTATATATATATATTCCCTGAATGAAAAAAAATGCACATTTATTGGAAACCCATTGTGTGTCAGTTACTGGGGATTCAAAGACATTTAAGCCACTGTTTCTTCTGCAAGGTCTTACAATGTAGTAGAGAGAGGCGGATAATGTAAGATTCCCATGCCGTACACTAAATGCCGTTTCCTTAGGGAATTTGCATTGGCTCCATTCATGGTTTTTTCAGGTCTGTCCATCAGAGCAAGGTCTTGGCAAATTAGTGAAGTAGGCACAGTTTGTTTTTGGCTCCTCTCTCCCCTTCAGACATTCCCTTTCCCTCCTCCAGAAAGTCCCAGTTCTAGGATTGAAAACATGATTATAATCCCTGCCGAAATGTTTTTGCTAATAATATAAGGATTTGCCCCTCCTGAGGGTAAGTGCATTTTTGTAAGGAAGTCTTGAACCTAAAACATCATTCTAGAGCTAAAGGAATGAATTTCTACAGAAAGAATTTCAGGTTACAGCTTAGCTGGGGGAAATGAAGCCTTAAGTACTGGCTAATTTTTATTCTTTAATCATAATTATTTTTACCCTATGCCTATCTGTATTTTATTGCCCATGCTTTTTTATGAGCGGGTTTCCTCTAGTGTTCAAGTATAGACCAGAGAATAAGCAGTAAAGCTTTTCATTTCTGCTTGCATTTTTATGATTTATATTATTGGGCAAGGGTTTGAAACACTCAGCCTTCAACCTATTTTGCCCCATTCTGACAGTAGGTTTCAGGCCTCCTTTTCACCAAACTCAATTATTATGCTTGATATTCACCATAGAACTTCTACTTCTTCTGTTAAATTAAAACATGCAAACCTTTAATGGGAAAGGGCATATTTTATTCGTTAATGAAAAAACATGTTTTTATCACAATGCTTTCTATTCAAAGGTTGTGTTGTAGCATTTGTTGTGCATGTTTTTGTCCTGAATCAGAGCAGCAGGTTCTAACAGGCTAGCCCATTATTAGAATGTATTTCTTCTCATGAATAACAAGTACATTATTTTAGAAGTTTAATCCTTTTCTCTAAAAGGGGCATACTATCTCTTTAGAAATTAATCAGTTTTTGCCTTCACATTTGGTCTTCAATTGCTGTATAGCATTGTTTCACTTTCTAAATTATGTGTCATAGCTATAGAGGTCCATGAATTGCTGCAGCTGCCATTAAGGAGGCATTTTTCTCTGGTCCATAGAATAAGCACTGTTTGTATCCTCTTTTCACAAACATTTTTTAAAGTTCCCATGATGGTCTAAGAGAATATTCATTTTCAATTGGAATTAAAAGTTGCATGGTAATGAATTGAAATAAAATCATGTATATAAATAATAATGGCACAGTATCACAAGGAAATTACTCAACTGATGAAATTCAAAGATTTCTGTGTACTTCGCTATAAAACAAATCTTTTTTTCATTAACTTTCATTATATTTTTAGTAGGACATGATCAACAAGAGACTCAAACAATAGTTGTTACTCTCTTTCTTGGAAAGCAACTGGGAAGCAAATTTTATCAGACATTCCTAGAATAATTTAGTTAATGTAAGTCCTTCAAAGCATTAGCCAGGTGGATTTTCTGCTTTTGTAATTCCATTACGGTCAGTGTCTGTGGTAAACATCACTGGATGATAAAGTACATCTTTATTTGAGAGGAGGAACTAGAATAACATTTCGTCCAAGAGTACTGTAGTTACAAGCAATAGGAAACATGCAGTAGAGAGAGAAGAAAGCTGAATGAGAGAAATAAAAAAGGATCATATTTATTTTCATTTAAGTATAGTCAATATAGATGAATGAAAGTCTGTCTTCAGAGACTATTAATGTTTATTTACTTTTCCATTTGTGTCACATTGGGTAGTTCCTGCAGGAAAAAGGAAATACTCTCCTAGCTCATCCTCGTTTGATTTTCAGATGATTCCAGGAATGTTCTGCATTGGTGAAGTGGCAACAGGACCCAGCTATATGTCATTTAAGTCTAATCTGGGGGCTCAAAAAGGATTTTGGGTAGTTTCTGCCACCAAATAGTGTTTACAATACAGAGAAACAGGCCTTGAAATCATAGAACCTTAAGACTAGAAGCAACCTAAAAGTTGTTTAAGCCAATCTTCCATTCAGTGTTTAAATATTCTACAACAATCTTGGCAAGCATCCATCCCATATGCTTGATGCTGTCAATGACCAGCTTCCTACAACCTCCTGGCTGGTCAGTTTCAAACTCAACCACATGATTGCTGACTACTGAAAGCCTTCTGCTGCAAAAGGAAGCTCAAGGAAAAAGCAGCTTTTCTAGGCAAGTCCCGTGTATCTTCCAGTTATGGATCTAAAAGATAAAATTTCCCAATTTCCCCCCCCCCCCCCCCCACCTAAATTCTTATGTCTCTTGCCTCAAATATGAGGAAATAATATTTTCTCTTCCATGCCTATTTGGCTTTAATATATGATATTATCACCAAAGTGAATAGCTCCTAATGAGCATGCTGTTCCAGTAATTCCTTGACTTACTGGTTCAATGTGTGTATGAGTCCCTTCCTGTAAGATCAATGTGCTAAAAATGACTGGCAAGTGTATCAATATTAGTAGCAAATAAACTTAATTAAATATGAGTGTGAAAACTTTTGACATTGGCAGAGAAGCGTATTCTTAGCATAACAGGGAAGTTTATGGAAATCATAGAATATCCAAAATTCTATTCACCTCCTGGGTCATTAGGAGTTGTAGCTTTGCTGTTAAGGTAAATTACTCATTTTTTAATTAGATAACTAGATACCGCTTTTCTTCAACTAAACCTTAAACATCCTGCTCCTTATCTGGTTCATGTTTGTATACCACACAAGAACTATGTTTAACCTATTACTAAAGTTTCCTTTTTCTGGGGTTTTTTTTGTTTGTTTGTTTTTTAATGAAGACCTAGTTTTACTTGCACATTTTTCACGAGCATCAAATAGTGGATGATCTTTCAAGCTTGAACAGCAACAGTTGTATCGCTGAGGAAGGATTTCTTGTTTCAAATTGTCTAGGTAATGATTTACAGCTATTTTTGGTAATTCTCAAAATGACAGCTCCTTGAATTTTTCTGCATGCAGAAAAATTTGCTGGCTAGCATCTTTCAGACCCTGGGAGGTTCATCCCAATCCTTGGCATGTGGGATCAAGGTAACGCTCTGAAATCCTCACTGCAGAGGGAATTGACCTGTCCAACATTATCTTGTGATACATGTGAATGTTTGATGGGGTAACTCTAAATGTCTGCGGACTCCTGAGGCCTGGGATTTGTGGCAGGATGAACCCATGTGTTGGGTGATATTACGTATAAACCTTCGGCCTTCCGAGACCAAACCTGACAAATTGAACCTATGACGGTGGTTGAGCTCCTTTGAAGAGGACTCACAGTACGTTGCAGCATCTATCTTCATACAGTATTCAATCAACGGTTGCTAAAAAATGGAAAAGAGAGCCAGGCATAGGGGCTCATGCCTGTAATCCCAACCCTTTAGGAGGCTGAGGTGGGAGGATCACTTGAGCCCAGGAGTTGGAGACCTGCCTGGGCAATGTAGTGAAACCTCATCTTTACAAAAAATACAAAAATTAGTCGGGCATGGTGACATATGCCTGTTGTCCAAGCTATTCAGGAGACTCAGATGGGAGGATCACTTCAGCCAAGGAATTCAAGGTGACAGTGACCTATGATCACACTATTACACTTCAACCTGGGCAACAAAGCAAGACCCTGTCTCTAAAAATAATTAAAGATAAATAAGTAAAATTAAAAAATGGAGAGGATGCAAAAAAACAGTACATAAGATTAACATGCTGATATAACTGGAAAATCAGGAAAAAGAAATTAACAACCTTTTCAACTTCTGAATATTTTCAGAAAATACATGTGGGTACCACTGGTTATTTTAAGGCATGAGCTGGGGGTAAAGCTGGAGAAGAAACCTTAAAAGGAGAAAGGGAAGAAAGAACATAACAGGCAAGATAGGAGAGAGGTAGAAAGAATTTTTTTTTAAAAGAGAAGAAAAGAAAGTGTATTTAATATACCTTTCACATCATTTCCTTACTCAAAAATCTTCAATGGATCTGCATTGCTTACGGGATAAATTTCAGTCTCTTTAAGCTAATGTTTAGTGTGTTCTGTGATCTGGATTGAACCTACCTCTTGAACACATACCTCTGGTTTATTTATTGACTGTCCCTGACTATTCCTTTAGGGTTTTTATATTCTTGCCTTTGTTCCCTAAGGAAAATCTCATGTACATGTCAGGACACAGACTCAGGGACTACACTTAGAAGTTTTATATAGACAGCACTAATTGACCTTGTTTTCTATCATATTTACTTTACACCCCTTAACATTTTCCCTAATGCCCCTCAGATAGAACTCCCTTAACAGCAGAAACTCTGACTCTAATTCTATCAGATTATTTATGTGGTATTTATGTATGTTTTGCTTTTGTGTGTGGGTTTTTTTTTTTTTTTTTTTGATGTGTAGGATTTAGACAATTACAAAACTGTTTTTCCTACTAGTCTCCATTGTGCTACTTCTGCCTGCTACATAAGGATGCCTTCATCTTACTAAGTTCTTCAGCCTTGGAAGATTTTTCCAACACAGTCATTTTTTTCAAAGACTCCCTTTTCTTTGAACCCAGCATTTAGTACTACAAGTAAAACAAAGAATCATCAACTTTTCCTGAGAGTCTCTACAGAAATTTGCCACAGAGAAGTTATTTGATTGGCAAGAGTTTATATTTTTTTCATGATGAGACAGAACACTGATTTTAAAAAGGTTCAATAAAAGTAATATGACTGAGGCACCTCTACTTCATATACTTTATTATAAAAAATGGATAGGAAAAAATTAGATACCCAGGAGCTAGGATGAAAGAAAATCTCACTTTTTTAGAGCAGCAGAAGTTGAATTCCTGCAGCTCTCAAAATTTAAGTGCAGATTTGTCTTTAGAGCTTGCCTGGATGGGTGAATGGAGATTTGTAGTGAACCCTTATAACTCCATGGAATTTCAATATATAAACATTTCATATCACAGCCATGAAGAGAAGCCCAAGAAGGTAGACTATTATAACTCAATTTATACTTGGGCATTCCAAGACCAAAACCAGTGAATGAATCTATAGTATTAGTTGCATTTCTATAAAGAAAATTAACAAAAATTTTTGCAACATCATCTTTTTTCAAAGAGCCAATTTACCCTTTTAAAAAAATCTATATACTCACTAAGCCCTGTGAATTAAAAGAAATTTTATAATTTTCATGAAGCATGAGAACCTTACATGACAATACACTGAAATGAAATTTAGCAAGATGGCCGCCAACACATTGCTTATGAAATTTTCCAGCTAATTCTTAGGCGTCATGTTCACTCACACGCAGCCTTCAGTCCAATAAGCCCTGTGTATAATTCCTGAACTTGGACATTATGTGAGCATAAGGCCCATAGCAGTCATATAGCACACTTGGATAATTGTACAGGCCATTTGCAGACTGCCTCCACCAGTGGTAGGGAAGTATTAAAAGAAAGAAGGGCCTGGATGAGATGACACAAGTTACTTGAGTGTTATCTTAGGTCAAGCAGTAGTACATCAGTGTATTGGTGTGGCTGTTTTCAGGTTTGTTGAACTTTACCTTGGGGACTCATATTCGTTTGACCATGCTGAGTACATGTAATTTTTAGTAATTCATTTTTTGTCACAATTGAAATATTTTAGATGCATTGAAATAAACTTTGCTAACAGATTCTCCTTATACCTTGGTTCATTTTGTTTCCTTTTCCTGAAAAGTTTCTTCCCTTCTGTCTGTTAAAAATGCCACCTATGTGCCAAGGGCCAGCTCCAATCTCCACCTTTCTCTTATGCCCTCCACAGCTGTCAACCTATGGTGATTTCTGCATCTTTTGAATGCCAGCATTATTTTGCTGCTTAAGTATTTATTGTCTTGTTTATGTGTTATTTTTTTCTATATGTAACTCTTTTTTATCCAGATATTATACATTTCATCTTTCTTAAAGACAGAAGAGTTTTCTAATGCTTTGTGTACCAAACATGGCCTAGCATAGTGACTCTCCCTTGTAGTTACCCATTAAATATCTGTTGACTAGTTGACATAATTTGTTACCTTTATGTTACCTTTAACACATTTCTCAAGGAAAAAATATAAAACCTCACAGATCCACACTTATGGACTCCGTTCTGAGCTACTTTGCAAACCTTTCCTTTGTATAGTCATGACATCATGTAAATAAATAATCTTGGTACTGGAATGCATCTTGGTATTGAAATTCATTGCAAGTCTTAGTTATTAGGAGATCGTTCAGATGATTCCAAATATTAATTTTTAGAAGTTATCGGTGAAATAACACACAAAAATATTAAAATTCCCATGTTTCTAAGAATTCCACTGAAGTATTTCTCTCTGGGAGAAATACTATTTTAATAAACCCTATACTACTGTGAACTATGGGGAAGAAAAATGCCCAGTATATTAGGACAAAATGTATTCAAAGCCCTAACAAAATGTATTCAAAGCCCTAACAATATACATATTTTGACCTTTCAATATTACTTCTAGAAAATACATTCAAAGAAAATAATTAAAGATGCACACAAATACTTAGCTACAATGATGTTCATTATAGCATTGAATATAATATATATGTATGTTTAAAAACCTAAATTACAATAAAATAGATGGTCAGATAAATTAGTTATACATCATACAGGGGCAGCAGTAGAGTGTGTATTCTATGAGAATATTTAACAAAATGAAAAGATATTCACAATATATTATGTGAAAAATGTTATAAATATAATTTTTTTTGAGTACTGGAAATATATGCTCCAAATGTGAATATTAATGTCATTTTTGCAATGAGATTATGGATTTCTAAACTTTCTAAAATGAAGGTATGTTACTTTTGCATAAAGAATTTTTTAAAAGTAAAGATATTAAAAACTTAGACGGTACTTTAGAATTCAAGTGCTTGCTCAGCCAGTAAGTACATTAGAATTGCTCTCTAGGGTCATATACCCTTCGGCCAAGAAACTATATTACTTAATCTTTTGAATTTTTCAAAAGATTATAAGACAAACTAAAGAAAGCATCTCTCCTCTTGATTGTTAACTTCTTCAGAAAAGTGAATGAACATCTTATGACTAAAGCCATTCCATGACATGTGATTGTGGGAACATGTTCTTCTTTGGTGACATTTGTGCTCATAGCTCTCACTTGATGCTGCTTTTAGGTCCATGGGAAGTGTATGTGTAAGCACAACACAGCAGGCAGCCACTGCCAGCACTGTGCTCCGTTATACAACGACCGGCCATGGGAGGCAGCTGATGGCAAAACGGGGGCTCCCAATGAGTGCAGAAGTAAGTAACAAGCCCACGATATTCAAAAGCTTTCTTTGTAAAGTCAGTTTATCTGTGGAGTCCTTGTTGTCTCTAGAAACACAACACAAAGTGGTGGGTGACAAACACTAGACCCTACACAAACATAGCCATATCACTGTCCACTGAGGCTTCAGCCACTGAAAACAGTTGCTGTTTGTTACTTTGCTAATGTGACTGTTTCGCCAAGAATATGTTCCCTATTTTCTTGGATACTTTGTGGGAGCTAAGAACCCTTTAATAATTTGACATAATAAAAATAGGAGGATGGCTCACACCTGTAATTTCAGCACTTTGGGAGGCCGAGGCGGGTGGATCACTTGATCAGGAGTTCAAGACCAGTCTGGCCAACATGGTGAAAGCCTGTCTCTACTAAAAATAGAAAAAAAAAAAAAAAAAAAAGAAAGAAAAAGAAAAAATTAGCCAGGCATGGTGGCATGCACCTGTAATCCCAGCTACGTGGGAGGCTGAGGCACAAGAATCACTTGAAACCGGGAGGTGGAGGTTGCAGTGAGCCGAGATCACACCACTGAACTCCAGCCTGGGTGACAGAGGGAGACTCTGTCTCTAAATAAATAAATACATGAGTAGACACAAGAACATCTGATTATATTGTACTGTCATTGCTGAGATGGTGAATTATAAACATGAAAATAGCTATTTTGAATTCAGTTCTCAAAACTACCCAGTAAAGCAGGTGGTGTTAATCCCATTATAGAGATCAGCTAACTGAGGCTCCGTAAGATTAAGTGATTTGCCAAAGTTAGTAAATGATAGTGGGCACTTGATCCCAAGTCTCAAGACTCCAAATTAGGTACTTTTTCACATAATACCACATTGCCTTTTTTTTCACTTTATGATGCTTGAAATGAAAGATTAGATTTGAAAATAAGCCAGTAAGTTAAGAATGAGATTTCCCTACAAAGACTAACTAGCTTGAGGTTTGAGGCTGGAGATTAAATAGGAAGGTAAAAATATGGGAACATAAGCCATTTTTTCTTTGCAATTTAAAATGTTCAGAGAAATGTGCATGCCCATCACAATGTTAACACTCACAAACCTCTCTTTTACAAGGATTTAAAAGCAGGTTCCGTGGGTAACATTGTGAGAAGTCTCTTCCCATACATAATTCGGAGTCATAACTGATTTGTTTTTGTTTCTAGGAAATGTAAAGGATTTCCTGTAAGAATAAATCTTAAATTATCTTGTAATATACTTGAAAAAGATATGAATCTGGTCAGAATTTCATAACACATCAAGGAAACAATGAAAAACAATAGCACAAACATTTTCAAATACATTTGACCTCCAAAAATCGGGATTCTTATTCTAAATCACCAATGAAGAGAATCTAAAGAATTTATCCTGAATTCCTAGAGTGCCTTTCTGACTCTTTCCACATAAATCAGCTGCCTATCTAAATACATATAGAACACAGAGACATGTCACTTGATGCTATTGACTTTAATCTTAGAAATGCCTTTGAGGAATTGGTATATAATAAATACTGCAGGCCTCTTCTGTAAGAAAATTGAGGCTTCAATAGGAGTCCACCTTCTACTCACCAGCTCAACAGCTGAATAGTACTTCATGAAATCAAACTACTTGCCAAGTTCCTAAGCTCTGTCCACCAGAAGCTCATGACTAATGACCCTTCCAGGCTCATTAGTAAGCATGAATTCATGCCTGCATCTGCAATATGAATGCTCATTTCCACTTAAAGCCTGACAATCTCAGCTTTTCTCAGCAAGGACAGGAGACCCACAGGATGACCCTTGAGAAGTAATAGGAATGGGAATCATGAAGTGTTACCAAAAGAGAGGGTAAAAACTGATGGTCACTCCTGTAATCTTTCCACAATGAATGTCAACCCCCGTTGGTAAGTTCATCATCATATCTCTGCCCAACTAGACAAATCTACACTTTGTTGATTTTCATGCATCTCCTGAAACTTTTTTTTTTAGTTAACAGCCTATAATGAAAAACTGGAAGGCTACACAAGAAACTCTTTAAAAAAAAGTAGTAACCTATTGAAGTCAGGGAAAACAGAGTAAATGGGGATGCAGAGGCTAGATTTCTCAATGGATACCTTTCTATATTCCTTTGATTTTTATATTGTTAACTACTCAAAAACTAAAACTAAACATTAACAATCAGTTTATCCTATTTTTATTTATTTATTTTGAGACAGAGTCTCCCTCTCTCACCCAGGCTGGAATATAATGGCGTGATCTCGGCTCACTGCAACCTCCACCTCTCAGGTTCAAGCAATTCTCCTGCCTCAGCCTCCCAAGTAGCTGGGACTACAGGCGTGTGCCACCACACCTGGATAATTTTTTTGTATTTAGTAGAGATGGAGTTTCACCATGTTAGCCAGGCTGGTCTCAAACTCCTGGCCTCAGGTGATCCACCCGCCTTGGCCTCCCACAAGTGCTGGGATTACAGGCGTGAGCCACCACGCCTGGCCAACTCATCCTATTTTTAACTACCTGAATATGAGATAAGCCATCACTTTATTTTTACTTATTAGTGTTTTCCTCCACGCTTCTTATTTCCAGCCTGCAAGTGTAATGGGCATGCCGATACCTGTCACTTTGACGTTAATGTGTGGGAGGCATCAGGGAATCGTAGCGGTGGCGTCTGTAATGACTGTCAGCACAACACAGAAGGACAGCATTGCCAGAGGTGCAAGCCAGGCTTCTATCGTGACCTGCGGAGACCCTTCTCAGCTCCAGATGCTTGCAAACGTAAGTAACCTGTGATTTCCAGAAAATAGGCTGATGAATCTCTTTATCCTTCATTCTGCTAACCCAAGAGAAGGAGGTCATTGAAGTTCTCAGATAATAGACTCACAGATATCAGTTAATTTCTTCATTAATAAGAGGCAAGAATTTTCAACCTGTTGGGTGAAAACAGTACAATATTCATAAAAATAATTTCCTTTCTCACTCTCCATAAAGTAAAATTATTTCCTGTAGTACCACATTTTGGAAAACAAGATGAGTAATAAAAGAGAAAAAAGAGTGATGAAGAGGGAGAGCTATTTAAGATCTTAAGACTTTACTTGTGAGGAGAAGGTAGACAATAAATAGACTCAAGCTGATGAAATAAAGGGTGGTTACTGCACTTGGGTTATTATTTTACCTTAACAGTGAACTTAAACATAAAAAAAGACTAGTTTTGGTTTCCTTATAAATCCATTTTGATTGACACTGCTCTAATGTATCCTCTGTATCATAACTAATTTAGGAAATCATAATAATTTTATGCTCTCCCCAAAATACTAAACTCTTATAGCATGGGTTCTGCTTTTTTGTTGACATAACTCTGAGAGGAGGTTTATCTGGAGGCCAGGCACGGTGCCTTATGCCTGTAATCCCAGCACTTTTGGAGGCCAAGGCAGGCGGATCGCTTGAGCTTATAAGTTCGAGACCAGCCTGGGCAACATGGTGAAACCCCATCCCAGAAAAACTACAAAAATTAGCCAGGCATGGTGCTGTGCGCCTGTAGTTTCAGCTATTTGGGAGGCTGCGGTGGGAGGATGACTTGAATACAGGAGGCGGAGGTTGCAGTGAGGTGAGATGGTGCCACTGCACTCCAGCCTGAGCAATAGAGCCAAACCTTTCTAAAAAATTAAAAATTAAAAAAACAAAAACAGAGAAAGAGAGAAAAGGAAAGGAAAGGAAAGGAAAAGAGGTTTATTTGGAGAAAGAATAGAATTTGAAAAGATCTACCCAATTCATAGGACACTATCTGAAATATGTGAATATAAAGGGTGAATGCAGGGCTTATGTAAATGTCAAATGTGGATGAATAGCTCATCTAACCACATCAGTATTTACCCTCTATCAGCTCAGAAATCATCAGATAACAGAAGCCACTCAAGGCTATTAATGGAGATTGATGATCATGCCCTTCCTTTCCCTAGCAAGGACTCCATGTTCTAGCTCAAAAACAGTGACAGGAAGAAAGCACTACAATGGGAAATAAGCATTTAAAACCTTGGGGTTATTTGTGAGTTTTTTAAAGGAAAAACTACATTGCTCTTTAAAAATATGTTTTAACATCAGGGAGAAGATATCAACATGCAATTTGAATGGGCTTGCTTATTAAAAGTTTTTTCTCTTAAATAGTGGCAGATAAAATATAGTACTGCTCACTTTCCACACCAAGCACCAAATGTGGATTTGTGACATAATATTTCTTCCAGCATCCTGTTTTACTCCTGCTCCTTGTTTGTACTCAGACTTTGTAATATTTAATAGGTTTCAAACAGATGTAGATTCAATGCCTTCACTGCCAATTGCCAGCTGTGTGACTTTATGCCAGCTGTTGAAACTCTTTGGACTTCAGTTTCTTCATATGTAAAATTCCTGCCTGTAGTGTAACAAGAACTATATAAGACGAAGTGTTTATATAAGATAAAAGGGTTAGCACATTGCCTGTCATAGAGTAAGCCCTCAAGAAATGAAAACTAGGCCAGGTGGGGTGGCTCACATCTGTAATCCCAGCACTCTGGGAGGCTGAGGTGGGAGGATCACTTGAGCCGAGGAGTTTGAGACCAGCCTGGGCAACAGAAGAAGATCCTGTCTCTATTTTTAATATTATATTTTAAAATAACAATAAAGAGGCTGGACGCAGTGGCTTACACCTGTAATCCTAGCACTTTGGGAGGCCAAGACGGGCACATCACGAGGTCAGGATATCGAGACCACCCTGGCTAACATGGTGAAACCCCATCTCTACTAAAAGTACAAAAAATTAGCCAGGCGTCGTGGCAGGCGCCTTCTAGTAGTCCCAGCTACTCGGGAGGCTAAGTCAGGAGAATGGCATGAACCTGGGAGGTGGAGCTTGCAGTGAGCTGAGATTGCACCACTGCTCTCCAGCCTGGGTGACAGAGTGAGACTCCATCTCAACAACAAAAAATAAATAAATAAAATAGCAATAAATAAATAAAAATGAAAAGTAGTATTATAATAACTGTCATGTCCTATAAGCCAGAAGGTGGAAAATAATACTATAGAGTGTCTACTCTTTATTGATCAAAAATACCTTCTGTTAAAGATAATTACCTCCTTAAAATCTGCAGCTCCTTGGGGCCTAAAATATAGGATCCTAATCTCCATGTGCTAACAGAATGGTCTGCTTATAATATTGCTTCAACCTAGAACATATTTAGTCCTGACACCATTTTGTACAGAATATGTTTAAATGAATAGATATATGTGTGTATCCCATAGCCTCAGACCACTAGTAGAAATGTCTAAAAATGAGAATGTATGAACTACTAAGCAGATTATCGGGGGAACCCCACCTCTGATATTCACGTGGGTTCTTTTCTATTTCCCTAAGCATCTCAGCTGGTCTGAGAAATAAAGGGAAAGAGTACGAGAGAGAGAAATTTTAAAGCTTGGTGTCTGGGGGAGACATCACATGTCGGCAGGTTCCGTGATGCTCCCTGGGCCATAAAACCAGTAGGTTTTTATTAGTGATTTTCAAAAGGGGAGGGACTGCACGAATACGGTGTGGGTCACAGAGATCACATACTTCACAAAGTAATAAAATATCACAAAGCAAATGGAGGCAGGGCGAGATCACAGGACCATAGGATGGGACAAAATTAAAATTGTTAATGAAGTTTCGGGCACACATTGTCATTGATAACATCTTATCAGGAGACAGGGTTTGAGAGCAGACAACCTGTCTGACCAAAATTTATTAGGCGGGAATTTCCTCATCCTAATAAGCCTGGGAGCACTACAGGAGACCGGGGCTTATTTCATCCCTTCGGCTTCGACTGTAAAAGACGCCCGCCCCCAGGGGGCTGTTTATAGACCTACCCTCGGCGCATTCTCTTTCTCAGGGTTGTTCCTTGCTGAGAAAAAGAATTCAGCGATATTTCTCCTATTTGCCTTTGAAATAAGAGAAATATGGCTCTGTTCATCCGGCTCACCAGCAGTCAGAGTCCAAAGTCTTATCTCCCTTGTTCCCTGAAGATTGCTGTTATCCTGTTCTTTTTTCAAGGTGCCCAGATTTCACATTGTTCAAACACACATGCTCTACAACAATTTGTGCAGTTAACACAATCATCACAGGGTCCTGAGGCAACATACATCCTCCTCAGCTTACGAAGATGACAGGATTAAGAGATTAAAGACAGGCATAGGAAATCACAAGGGTATTGATTGGGGAAGTGACAAGTGTCCATGAAATCTTCACAATTTATGCTCAGAGATTTCAGTAAAGACTGGCGTAAGAAATTATAAAAGTATTAATTTGGGGAACTAATAAATGTCCATGAAATCTTCACAATTTATGTTCTTCTGCCGTGGCTTCAGCTGGTCCCTCCGTTCAGGATCCCTGACTTCCTGCAACACAGATAAAAGAGGAAAGAAAAATAATTTGTCATTAACTTGGATAAGTTAACTGTCTTGTAGGGCAACAGGTAACAGTTTCAAAAAGATACTGTTATATAGCATTTCCTTGAAACAGTACACTGTATAGTATACCTAATGTGTTCATGTATTCATTCATCCAGTTACTGTTTATTGAGCACCTACTATGTGCCAGGTGCTTAAGATGCATCAGAGAACAAGACAAAGATCCCTGCCCTCAAGGAGCTTATATTCTGATAGAGGAGACAGACAAGAAATATAATAAGTGAAATATACAGTATGTGAGAAGTTCATAAGGGCTACTGTCATCAAAGAAGAAAAAAATAAAACAAGAGAGAAGGGATCCAGGGAGCCAAGGGCTTGGGGTGGGAAGAGGAGTGGCAGACTACAGTACGGGACAGGATGATGAGGGTAGGCCCCAGCACTGGGAAGGTGAGATTTCAGCAAAGATTTGAAGACAGTGAAGAAGTTTGCCAAAGAGTTAACTGGGGAAAGAACATTCTAAGGAAAGGGAATACCTAAAGTGAACATCTTAAGGCAGGAAGGTGCCTGATGTGACAAAGGAAATAACATAGCAGTGTGGCTGCAAATAAAGGTCAGTGTGGCTGCATCAGAATGAGAGTTGGGGGGTGTCAGGAGATGAGACTAGAGAGTAATATGTACAATGGGCCACTGTAAGCCACCAGTGCAAGGGTTTTCAGCAGACAAGTGGCATGATCTGACTTAGTTTTCAAAAGATCGCTCTTGTGTTACACAAAGGCAGCTCAATTCATATTGAACTTGCACTTTCGGCACTCAGCTTTAGTTGAAGTGAGCGAGCAAACTAGTGATTCTCAAAGTGTGGTTCTTCAACCGGCACCATCAGTATCACCTGGGAAATGTGTTAGACTTGCAAATTCTCGGGCCCTGAGACAGATCAACTGAATCAGAAATTCTGCAGATGGAACCCAGCAATCCAAGTTTTCACAAGTCCTCCAGGTGATTCTGATGCACAGTGAAGTTTGAGAAACACTAATCTAAATAAAGCATACCCCCCACCCCTGCCAAATTTTACATTGCTTAACAAAGCCAGTTTCTAACATTTTGCTAACATTTGAGCCTCTTCTATGTGCTGGTGTAGCAAACAGCTAGTCACTTCCATTAGAATAAAGAGTAGAATACCAGGGGGAATAGTGCAAGAAAATGTTGAAGGTTTGATTGGGGCTAGATTTTAGAGGGCCTTAACTGCCAATCTAAAAATGTTGGTATTTATTTTCTAGGGTACTGGGAGCCATCACGATAATTCCATTGTTATACTGTGATATATTTGCAATGTATTTTAATGATGTATAGCTCAGATTAATTTCAAAGCATTGCATATTATTCATTGCATTTTACTTTACTGATTTTTAAATTGTTTGGCTTTGTAAAGTCATAAGATATGTAAATGTACAAAGAATTAAAACAGATAAAGCCCTCTCATAATGCCTAAGTCTGACCAATTAAAAAGAGAAAAAAGAAAAGGTTTACTGGCAAAGTTGGAGCCAAAATAAATACCTTTTTGTTTATTTTTAGTTTTGTTTTTTGTTACTGTTCTATGTTCAAACTATGGCTCATATTCTTACTAAATGTAAAAAGGTCACCATCCCTAGCTTTTGAAATCCTAGAACATTCATAGCTTCAGAGTTTTATAAAAAGAGCATGAAAGAAGAGTTAGGAAAAAAGTGACCTCTTATTAGTAGTGACTATTACTTATACAGCTCATCTAGAGACTTGCACAAAACAAGTTTTATAGGTGTTGGTTCCCAAACTACCCGGTCTGTGAAAAACATAAGCAAATTGTGAGAATGCTGCTAAAATTAACAACACACATAACTTTTTATTATTGTTTCAATCCACAAAAATGTCTGAGCATTCATCAATGGACTTGATCAGTTAGAATGTTTTTTAAAGCTTATTCTTTCACACGATACATTCTTATTCAGTGCTACTATGTGCTAGGTGTGCTAGTTCCTGGGAATTATAACTATAAGCAAAAGAGACACAGTCTTTTGACACAGTTAACAAAGTCTAGTGAGTTATCTATAATATATATATACACATATGTGTATATAGGCAACTAGCGGTATACACACACACGCTCATACACAGACGTATGATAAGTATTGTGTTACAGAGTGTGGAGGGGAGCACATCAGTTGCAGTTAGCAAGAGTGGTGTGTTCTGAGTTTTGAGAACCTGAGACCTGAAGTTTGATGGAAATTAACAAAGCATGAGTAGAGATATTCCCAGCAGAGAGAAAAATCAACAGGATTTGCCAAAAAGGAACAGAAGGGAGAAAGAATAGAGCATATTCTGACGACTGAAAAAAGGTCAGAATGTTTCTGTGGTACAGCATTTTCCAGGAAAGAGCGAGGAGGTGGCTAAAGCAGTGTGAGGATGAGGGAAGTAGAGCAGGTAAGTGGCTGGCTGAAAGTGCCTGCATCTTAGACATCTCAGTCAGGGAGCAAGAGTAATTCTTGAGTTGAACTAATCAGTCCATGTGCGTCATCTACTATAATTGCCTGGTTGATATTTATAGATATAGCCAAGTATATTTATAGATAATATCCAAGTACCAGAAGACCAAAGACTCCAAAGTCATTTCAAGGAAAACTCCATCAAGACCACATTAAGATACTCTTAAAAAAAAAAAAAAAAAAAAAGCCCTGAAACATAATAAGGTAATTGTAACATATTTGTCTGTAATTCTAACATAATTGTAACAAGTTTCTGATCCCCTTATGTTGTTATGGATTCACCTACATCTGTCTACTGAAAAACTTGAAGCTAAAAACTACAACTAAGTCATATTAGTAATCATTCCTAGTTAACAAATACTTGGATGGTACTTAATGCACCAAGTAGGAAAATTATGAAAATAACCAATACCGGCCGGGCGCAGTGGCTCATGCCTGTAATCCCAGCACTTTGGGAGGCCAAGGCGGTCAGATAATGAGGTCGGGAGATCAAGACCATCCTGGCTAACACGGTGAAACCCTGTCTCTACTAAAAATACAAAAAAGTAGCCGGGCGAGGTGGCGGACGCCTATAGTCCCAGCTACTCGGGAGGCTGAGGCAGGACAATGGCGTGAACCTGGGAGGCGAAGCTTGCAGTGAGCCGAGATCGCGCCACTGCACTCCAGCCTGGGCGACAGAGAGAGACTCTGTCTCAAATAAATAAATAAATAAATAATAATTAAAAAAGCAAATAACCAATACCAATTTAGTTCTTTTAGTATAATGTATAGGAGGTTGATGGGTTCTTAGGGAAGATCTTCTTTCTTTCTTTCCCTCCCTCTCCAGACAGCTGCCTGATCCCTGGGTAGGCCTCCCTAGGAAAGCCTATCTCCACTCACTTTATGACTATTCCAGGATACATTTGAGGCAGAGATGCCTGTGTCTGCTTCCCTAGTTTAGGTTTCCTTACTGGCACCTGCTTCCAGAATATTACTCTGGTTCTTCTCTTCTCTGTTTCTGAGCCTGCAGTAGATCCCAACATTTATTAGCACATTGACTTCTCTCTACCTACATACTCTCCGTAATTTGTTGTTTGATTGGCAACATGTTTGAGAGCATTTTCATTACTCTTTAGTAATATTTTCATATAATTAATTCCCTCCTTAGTAGATGTATCCCTATGTCACCTCTTTGTCACTGCTTCAGTTATCACTGATAATAAAGCTTATGACAAATAAGTTAACATACTTAACATTTATGAAGTGCCTATAATTACCAGATTTCATGTGAGGTCTGATAGCGATATTCTTATAGCTAGATGTTTTCCTCCCATTATTTCCCACTTTACTTTTATGAGGAAGGTAGTATCAAGAAACCAAGGTGACATTTTAAAAATTTAAACTATTTCAGTATGTGGTGCCATCAACAACATGTACAATGTTATTCAAAATAACAATTGTATTATATTGATTTTACTGTGCTTACCAAGGCAGAAAAGCAACCTGCTACTCAGTGTGTGGTCTGCAGACCAGCTGCATTGGCATCATCTGGTTGCTGATTAGCAATGCAGAACCTCTGATCCCACCTCAGAGCTTGGAATCGTATTAAAGGTTCAGAGTAGCCAGGCACGATGACGCACAGCTGACATCCCAGCTACTCAGGAGACTGAGGAGGGAGAATCGCTTGAGCCTCAAAAATTCGAGGCTGCAGTGAGTTAGGATCACACCACTGCACTCCAGCCGGGGCAGCAGAGAAATTTCCCATCTCTTAAAAAAAAATTTTTGTTTTGAGGTTGAGAGTGCTATTGAACACTTTTCAACAAAGGTTCTATGCACTTAATCTACAGTTAAACTTTTCAGAATTAGCCAGAACAGCCTAGTTAACCAAACATCCAAATTAATGAAGGTTTACATCTCTATTTGTGTGCATATAGACTTAGAATATTTTAGAATAAATTATATAGAGGTTTACTGAGAAAAAATAGAAATCTGAATAAATATGTTTCTGTGGTACAGCATTTTCCAGAGTTTGATCTGCAGAGCTCTAATTCCATGAAACATTAATAGAAATTATGTGAGGGGAAATTTTGCTATGGCCCTCAAATTTAGGAAATAAATTAAGCAAAAGTTTCTTCACTGCAGGATGTCTCAGAGCCTAATATGCTAATGTTTATTATAAACCTGTTTTGGAGTTTTGAGTTCTCTTCAATTTAACCAGAGAATGCTTTTCTTTCAAAGCATCTTTTGGACCCGTGTTCTGCACACACTGGAAAGTGTTGTTATTTTATACCGACCATATCTGTATGAAGACTTTACTTGGGAAGACACATGCTAGAAGATTTTTTTTTTATATATTTGTTCCCTATTTCCAAGTGTTAGAGGCTACAAATGCATATCAAGGAAATAATGAACCTTACATTTCTATCAGTGAAATAATCATAAACATAGTGTTAACTAGGCTTGGGCAATCTAGTCTATTGGACTGCCAGCAATGAACATAAGACAGCCCTTTTCTCCTTCTCTCTCTTCTTTCCTAGTTTTCATCTTCTTAAAATTAGAACTGGGTCAGGTGTGGTGGCTCACACCTGTAATCCCAGCACTTTGGGAGGCCAAAGCAGGTGGATCACCTGAGGTCAGGAGTTCGAGACCAGCCTGGCCAACATGGTGAAACCCTGTGTCTACTAAAAATACAAAATTAGCCAGGCATGGTGGCAGGCACCTGTAATTCCAGCTGCTCGGGAGACTGAGACAGGAGAATCGCTTGAACCTGGAAGGCGGAGGTTGCAGTGAGCCGAGACTGCGCCATTGCACTCCAGCCCGGGAGCCTCCAGAGCAAGACTTTCTCAAAAAAAAAAAAAAAGAAAGAAAGAAAAAACAAAAAACAAAACAAAACAAAAAAAAAAAAAACAAAAGAACCATTGAAAACCTGAAGCAACAGCTGAGATAAATTTACTAGAAGCACATAAGTTGTAGCTCAGTTTAGTTCAGAAAACATTTATTGAGTGCTTCCCCTGTGCCAAGCACTGTGGTAAACACTGAGTCTGTGAAAATGAAAAGATCTTCCCTAGGAGATGTTACATTCTAGATGGAGAGAAATGTATAACAACAATCATTTCAGTACTCGGTGGTGATGATGACAATATCATAGTAATAGCTGATGTATATTGAGTGCATACTATTTTCTGGTCACTATTCGAAGGGCTGTGTATGTCTTCACTTTTTTTTTTTGAGACGGAGTCTTGCTCTGTAGCCCGGGCTGGAGCGCAGTGGCGGGATCTCAGCTCACTGCAAGCTCCGCCTCCCGGGTTTACGCCATTCTCCTGCCTCAGCCTCCCGAGTAGCTGGGACTACAGGCGCCCGCCACCTCGCCCGGCTAGTTTTTTTTGTATTTTTAGTAGAGACGGGGTTTCACCGGGTTAACCAGGATGGTCTCGATCTTCTGACCTCGTGATCCGCCCGTCTCGGCCTCCCAAAGTGCTGGGATTACAGGCTTGAGCCACCGCGCCTGGCCTGTCTTCACTTTTTTAACTTTCACAAAATCACTTCGATGTAGGTAACATTATTACCATCCATTTTACAAGAGGAAAGTACAATGAAAAAGATACAGCAAGTGCCTTAGGGAGAGTGTGCGGGTGAGTGAGGACAATTTAGGGAAGACTTCCTTGAAAAGATCCCTCCCTACTTCTTAGATGGCTATTTCTGTTTTTTCCTGCAAAATTGCTGAAACACAGTTTGTCCTGCTTTCTTTTTTTTTTTTTTCTTTTGAGACAGAGTCTCTCCCTGTCACCCAGGCTGGAGTACAATGGCGCAATCTCAGCTCACTACAACCTCCGCCTCCCAGGTTCAAATGATTCTCCTGCCTCCATCTCATGAGTAACTGGGATTACAGGCACTCATCACCATGCCCAGCTAATTTTTGTATTTAGAGACGGGGTTTTCCTATGTTGGCCAGGCTGGTCTTGAACTCCTGACCTCAAGTGATCCACCCGCCTCGGCCTCCCAAAGTGCTGGGATTTCATGCGTGAGCCACCGTGGCCAGCCAGTTTTCCAGCTTTCTAATATCAGTCATTTTTAATGAGTTGATCTAGAAAATGAAACAAATTGATGATGTTTTTCCTCACAGCATCTACCTTACATGTAATAAAATACTTAGCGTGTTGATTCATTGAACAAATATTGATAGCATTAATCTTGGGGTTTTGTTTGCAGTTAGGTAGCTAGCTTCCTGCCAGGTAAGCCAGGGACTTACTGGTTCCATGAATGTTCTAGGAGACTTTTTCCTCCCACTCTCCTGAGAAGCACCATGCTAGATGCTATGGTTCTTAAGTGCACATTTTTACTTAATGGTTATAAATTCATCAAGCCTGAAGAAACAAGGCCCTGAACCAAATCTTCTAGCCAATAGATTTATTTCTTGTGAGCAATTAAATCATCCCTGTTCTCACTTCCTCTTTTTTTCAACCTTAATCAGAGTCTACTGTTGGACCCAGCACAATCAACTACACATTTCCATGCCAAGAAATCACTTCTGAGGATTCCAGGGATGTTGTTTGTTTTTTTAAGACCAGTGGAGATCATTGAAACTGAATTTATTTCTACAGCTTAGGAAAAAAAAATTTTTTAAAGGACAGTGCATTTAAGGTCTGTAAACACAAGGGAAAACATGAATCTCTCCAGCTGAACCTAGGGCTGAGAACAGAAACGGAGCCTCAAACTGACTTGTTGCTGAGGCACAGAAAGAAAAAGGGGAATGTAATTCTCACTGTGTACTGAGGTACTTTGAGGAATCTCATCTCTCTGTTCTAAAAGAGGACAGTCTCTTTTAGAATAACTCACTTGAATCCTCTAAAATCACCTATGTGACTTTGGTAACCTCTAACACAGGTAGACTTTTCTATGGCAGGCATATTTTAAAAATGTGAGAGCAGGCATGATGGCTCACGACTGTAATCCCAGCACCTTGGGAGGCTGAGGTGGGCGGGTCACCTGAGGTCAGGAGTTCAAAACCAGCCTGGCCAACACGATAAAACACCATCTGTACTAAAAACACAAAAATTAGCCGGGCTTGGCGGGGGGTGTCTGTAGTCCCAGCTATTTGGTAGGCTGAGGCAAGAGAATTATTTGAACCTGGGAGGCAGAGGCAGAGGTTGCAGTAAACCAAGATTGCACTGCTGCACTCCAACCTGGGTGAAAGAGAAAGAGACGGAGGGAGGGAGGGAGGGAGGGAGGGAGGGAGGGAGGGAAGGAGGGAAAGAAAACCTTCCTAGACAGTGGTGTATCCTGGCTTTTGCAGCAGGGCTCGTGGTAGGAGGGAACCCTGACCTGATTCACACCATTAGGCAATTTCTGTGGTTGAGACATTCTCACTGTGGCCAGTTTCAAACTCTCAGGTTGTTTTTCATCAGGAAGTCAGACTCAGACTGAGTCAGAAGTAGAATGGTTTGGACAAGGCCTTGCCTCCACTTTCACAGCCCCACTTCTCTCACCTCAAGCTGCTCTCCCTAGTCATTGGTTCCCAAACCTGGCTGTGCGTCACAATCACTAGGGAGCACTTACTGAAAATATGCAATCTTAGAGTCCTGCCCAGAATACACTGAATCAGAATCTCCAACAGGGCATCCGGACAGAAATCTGCATTCCTTTAAAAAGCATCGTTGGTGATTCTGATTCAGCCTTTTGGTCTCCTGGCCAGCATTTGAAACTGCTTATAGCAGTCTTGTCTCTAGCATAAGCTCTCTTTAAAAAAAAATTAATTAGCTGAGCATGATGGTATGCACTTGTAGTCCCAGCAACTCAGGAGGCTGAGGCAAGAGGATCACTTGTGCCCAGGAGTTTGGGGCTGCAGTGAGCCATGATCATGCTGCTGCACTACACAGCCTGGGCAACAGAATGAGACCCTAAGTAAAAAAAAAAAAAAAATTCCTCACTTTAGAAGAACACACTGTTTGAAACAGGTGTTTAAAGAAATGCCTGTAGAACAGAATTATTTTTAGGAAACAAACAGTTAATTCCTTTACAATAAATTTATTGACTTTTATGCCAAGACACATATTTTTAACTATTACATAGTCTTTGTTCATATTAAAAGAAAAATCAGAAAATGGAAAAGAAAGCAGAATTCATTCTCTGTCAAAGTAAACAACCTCTTGAAAGATTGACATGCCCTTCCTTCCTCCCTGATGGGCCAAAATAAATGTAGTCAATTGCCTTTTAGCACAGAATGAATAAAAATAAACTTGGTCTCTCTGCCCTAAAACCCAAACCAAGCATTTACCAAGATAGCATCTGGTTACGTGGCTACCTACCCAAATGAACCAGCTATCTTTGTAAAAAAAAAAAGGGTTATATCATCCAGATCTTTTTTTTTTTTTTTTCCTTCTTTCTAAATTAGGTGAAAACTCCTTAACTGATGGAAATGCAGGTGCTTTGGGTGGGTGACTCTCTTGCCTCAGTTTCTATTGCCATTCTTCACACTCTACTCAAATAGTTCCTTCTCCTGATGCTCTCAGGAAGAGTCTCTGCATTTCTGTTTGCAATGATCTCTGTTGAACAGTTATTTCATTTTACCTCTTGTGTAGTGATGCTTTCATTTCAGTCTATCTTTCAAGTACAATTTTTACAGTAATTAAATCCAGAATACCTTACTACAATTACACATGTAAGACCACATAAGCACCTTTCATTTGTTTATTCTCATGCCTGTAAACCAGTCCATTCCTTCCCAAAGGTCACTGAGATCTCTTCGAATAGTAACTTGTGGGCTTTTTCTTTCAAATTGTAGGTTTGGCAAAGTCCCACGAGTTCATTTTATACCATATAAACAACATAGACATCCTTGTTTTATATTGAAACAACTGTGAATGATTCCAGCATAGAATGAATATGAAGTAACTGTTTGTGGAAACCACACTTTAAATAGAACAGTAACTTGGCAGTAATAGTTGGGAAACTTTAATCTCAGCTCTTTTTTTTTTTTTAAATCCAGGAAGTAAAAGCAGAGGGTTAAGAAGTAAGAGAAATAGAGAAAATAGATATGTCATAACATAATAATCATACTAAGGCAATCCTTTAAAAAGATTAAATAACACATATTAAAATTCACCAAAAAAGGAGAAGCTACGATTTTTTAAAATTTTATTTTTTTTGAGGTAGAGTCTCACTCTATTGCCCAGGCTGGAGTGCAGTGGCATGAACATGGTTCATTGCAGCCTCAAACTCCTGGGTTCAAGCAATTCTCCCGCCTCAGCCTTCTGAGTAGCTGGGACTACAGGCATGTGCCATTATGCCCAGCTCATTTTTTAATTTTTTTTTTTAGTATAGACATGGTCTTACTATGTTGCCCAGGCTGGTCTTGAACTCCTGAGCTCAAGTGATCCTCCCACCTTGGCCTCCTAAAGTGCTGGGATCACAGGCTGGAGCCACTATACCCAGCCAAATCTTTACAAATTTATGAATCATAAAAATCAGTCATGTTTGGGAAGAGAAGTGGACAAGGTCATGAAATTCCCTAAAATGTCTTCCAAGCAGAAAGTGGAATTCAGTAATTCACTGAATAAATAAATAGTATACCATTCTCTTTTGATGAGGATATGTAATAATCAAGCAAACAATTAGAAAATATGTAAATCTTCAGAAAGTCTGGACAAAATTAGAAGGAGCATAAAGAAGAGAAGGAGCATTTGGTGAATGGCTGTCACAGATCAGAGAGCATGCTAGGTAATTTAACAATCTTTATGTGCTAGGTAGCATATTTTCTATTTTACAAATGAAGACACTGAGACTTAAATTGATTACAGTTGTCCCTATTCCTCCACCTGCAGTATCCTCGAGGGATTGGTTCCAGGATCCCCGAGGATACCAAAATTCATGGAGGCTCAAGTCCCTTATACAAAATGGCTTAGTATTTTCATATAACGTATGCACACCCTCCTATATGCTATAAATCATCTCTAGGTTACTTATAATACCCAATACAATGTAAATGCTATGTACATAGTTGTTATACTATAGTGTTTAGTTGTATTGTTGTATTGCTGTTTTTATTGGGTTTCTTCTTAAATATTTTTGATCCACAGTGGGTTGATTCTATGGATGCTGAATCCACAGATGTGGAGGGATGGTTGTACATAATTTGCCCATGTTCACATAGCTGGTCAGTGCCAAGGCTGGGATTTGAACCCAGGCTGGTCTGACTACAAAGATCCAATGACCTACAAAGATCCAAAGAATTCTATTACACACTGTGACCCAGTTAATGAAAATAGAATCAAAACCCAAAGGAAGAAATAATAAGATATGTATTTTAAAGGCAAAAATAATTTTTAAAGAACCTAGTTTTTTTTTTTTTTTTTTTTTTTTAAAGTAAACGTCTTTAGTTTTGTAAGGCTCTGCTTACTGATAAATAGCCGTCTAGCATTTGAATCTAAAGAACTGAATTCATCCTAAAGAATCTTAGCACAGGAAAGATGGAAATGACTGGAGAATATTCCAGATAGGCCAACAAAACCATCAAGAAAAGAGATACTAATGAATAAGTGTGAAAGATGATAAATATTGTCAGATTAACCAGGAAATTTCTCAAGGATAGTACAGCAACTTTCTACAAATACTCAAAAGGTGTAAGGGGGAAGTAGAGGTGCGGCAACAAATAATTTACTTTCCTAGAACAAAGAGTTCCAATTAGATGTAATTGGGTGAAAGGATTTTCATATTGATTCATATGAAAGAAATTTTTGCTGCCAGTGAAAAGTACTTATGGGTGGAGAATGTCCCCTATCAAGTTAGAAGAAATAACTTTTTTTTTTTTTTTTTGGAGACAGGGTTTTTGCTCTGTCGCCCAGGCTGAATGGAGTGCAATGGCATGATCACAGCTCACTGCAGCCTTGACCTCTCGGGTTTAAATAATCCTCCCATCTCAGCCTCTCGAGTAGTTGGGACTACACGCCCATGCCACCACACTCAGCTAATTTTATTTTTTAATTTTTTGTAGAGACGGGCTCTTGCTGTGTTGCCCAGGGTGGTCTTGAACTCCTGGGCTCAAGTGATCCTCTGGCCTCAACCTCCCAAAGTACTGAGATTACAGGTGTGAGCCACCGTGCCTGGAAAGAACTTTTCTTACAAAACATAAATAATAAAGCTGGACGGACTGAAGCATTAAATATAGGATATAGTCTTGCTCTGGGAAGGTGCAGAATGATCTGCTTTGTTTTGACCAGTTGAGTTTACCATAAATTTGTAGGGGTGGTTTTCTGTTTCTAGTATTCAGTATCCAGTATTGCAATCCTGTGGTGTTAAGATACTATTAATAGAAACCTATAAAAAGTAGTATGGACCTTCTAGGAGGTTCAGCAAAACATAAAATCATTTCATGGTTGTTGCTTATTAAGAGGCACATTCATTTATTGATGCAACAAAGATGAGTGAGTTGCTAAAATGGGTCAGGCATTATCCTAGGTTTGCGGGATGCAGCAATAAAAAGATGTGGTTCCCATCCTCTGGCCCTTCACAATGTGCTATAGTGACAGCAATGAAGTGAGAAATCAGAACAAGATTATTGGAGGCCAAAAGATCATCAATTATTAAGAAAGATTTTTTAAATGACACAAATCATTCAATTTAAAAAACTCAACCTAGATTTATTCAGTGCCTCTCATGTGGCAGGCCTATTCTAGTCACTGTCTATGCAACAAAATAGTCTCTCTCCCCGTTGAAATAGACTCTAAATAAATTTCCCCTAGTAAATATGTAATTAAAAGCTATAATAAGTATTATGAAGCAAAAGGAGAGCATGACAGATTATGGCAGGATGAATCGCATCAGTTCAAAGGTGAGATCAAAGATAGACACAGCCAATAGGGTTTGTTTCTCCAAAGGAAAAAGGAGCTAGGGATAACTCCAGTTCCTGGCTAGGTGGCTGAATAGACTGGAAATACAGGAGGCTGAACAGGTGGAAAAATAAGAAAGGAAAGAAGGAAGGAAGGAAGGAAGGAAGGAAGGAAGGAAGGAAGGAAGGAAGGAAGGAAGGAAGGAAGGAAAGGAGGGA
>NC_045443.1:93126704-93168090 GCF_002776525.5 Piliocolobus tephrosceles | reverse complement strand
GGGGAGGGGAGGAGAAGCAGCAGGGAAGAAAAGAGAAAAGAAAAGAGGAAGGGAAGCAGGGAGTGAGAGAATGGTGTACCCAAGTTTTCCCATGATAAAATTTGTCTGTATATGCAAAAGTGTTTTCTTCAGTTTTAATTGAAATAGCAAATCAAGAATATAAAATTGGCTTTTTAGCTGCCTAAGATCTCTTAGATATACCCAGGAATAAATAGTAACTGGCCCAGCTACAACTAGTAAACAGGAAAGGAATGATACAGAAATTAAATAGGGACGCTGAGCAGCAGTCACATAGTAAAGCATTAAAAATAAAGGCTATGGCTGGATGCCCGTAATCCCAGCATTTTGGGAGGCTGAGGCGGGCAGATCACTTGAGGTTAGGAGTTCAAGACCAGCCTGGCCAACATGGTGAAACCTTGTCTCTGCTAAAAATACAAAAATTAGCCAGGCATGGTGGCACACACCTGTAACCCCAGCTACTCAGGAGGCTGAGGAAAGAGAATCGCTTGAACCCACGAGGCAGAGGTTGCAGTGACCTGAGATCATGCCATTGCACTCCAGCCTGGGCGACAGAGCAAGACTTTGTCTCAAAATAAAATAAAATAAAGGCTATGACTTTTGTATTTATTTGCATTATGTATTTAAATGTGTGTAGAAGACAGGAAACATACTTAAATACTGTACATTTATTTTTTAAAGCTTTAGAGGCAGATCTCATGCATCTTACCCTTGTTTTGGGTAGGATGTACAAAACTCAGGAGACACAACTTCAGTAAATGAAAGGCAAATCATAATTCAGGTTGTTTTCTTATTAGACTGATTCAAGCATTTTTTTTTTTTTTTTTTTTTTTGTGAGACAGAATCTCACTCTGTTGCCCAGGTTAGTGTGCAGTGGCGTCATCTCGGCTCACTGCAACCTCCACCTCCTGGGTTCAAACGATTCTTGTGTCTCATCCCCCCGAGTGGCTGGGATTACAGGTTTGCACCACCACGCCCAGCTAATTTTTGTATTTTGAGTAGAGATGGGGTTTCGCCATGATGACCAGACTGGTCTTGAACTCCTAGCCTCAAGTGATCTGCCTGTCTTGTCCTCCCAAAGTGCTGGGATTACAGGCGAGCCATCATGCCTGGCCATAATTTTATTTGAAATTAAATATACCTTGAATATTGTGGAACCAGCTACCATTGAACATAATGTATATAACATTGCACGGACCAATAGAAAAATGTTCCCTAGGATAGTAAAGGGTTACTGTACGGCCTTTCACAGAGTAAAACGCATTTATAACTTTTTCTTATTTTTTTATAGCTTTTCATCCACTAGCAAAAATAGTTGATAGCAGAAGGAAAGAAGAAAATGGTGCCAAAAAGAAAAATAATATAAAAGATCTCATTGTATCTACTATTTAACTTCACACTTAATTTATATATAACAGTTCAAATTGTGTCCTTTCCTCTTTAAAGCTGTGTCTCGAAATCATCTCCCTTAAGTCCCCCTTGCTCTAAGAATTCAGCAGGCAGCTGGGCAGCTTTTGGAATGACTTCGCTATTAAAAATCCGCCTCAGAAATTCTGTAGGGCCTTGGCCTTTTCAGGAGAAAACAATGTTGGGAGCCTGGAGGTGCTGCCGAGGGAGTGGCCGCCGGGGTCGTGGTGAAAGACCTTGACAAGCAGCTTCTTTCCCAGCTGAGGGCCTTGAACTTTGAGTTCTGTTTCTAGAAAAGCTAAATCAGGAGCAAATACTTTTAGGGTATTTTTCTCCCAGTGTAGCTTTTACTAACAAAATAACAAAAGTTAGAGCCATCAGGTAATATTAAAGGAGGCCAGTTTCAAAGGGGTAAGATGCTGAGTTCCATTGGTGGTTTCAACGGCGAGCTTGAGATCACAGATCACTCCCTCAGTGGAAGGCAGGCAGACTCCTAGAGTTCTAGCAGAAGGTGGGAATAAAGATAAACTGGCAGCAATACCTCCTTTGACTCCACCATCAAAGGCTATAGCAATCCCTTCAGACTAAAGCGAGCCATAATGGTTCCATTATGTTCCTGTTTTGTGCTTGTGTTTGTGCTTTTTATATTCATGCAGGTTGACCGCTGTGACTCTTGTCCTACATGATATTTCTGGGCAGCAGGACCATAGATCACACTCTCCTTTTTTCCAACATACTCTGATCCACAAAATGAGAGTAACAGGTTAACTTTTTTATTTTTTATTTTATTTATTTATTTTTGAGACAGGGTCTCGCTCTATCACCCAGGCTGGAGTGCAGTGGCACGATCTTGGCTCACTGCAGCCTCTGCTTCCCAGATTCAAGCGATTCTCCTGCCTCAGCCTCCTGAGTATTTGGGATTACAGGGACGCACCACCATACCCAGCTAATTTTTGTATTTTTAGTAGAGACGGACTTTCGCCATGTTGCCCAGGCTGGTCTCGAACTCCTGACCTTAAGTGATCTGCCTGCCTTGCCCTCCTCCCAAAGTGCTGTGATTACAGGAATGAGCTTCTGCACCTGGCCAATAGGTTAAATTTTTTTGTGCAAGGAAAAGAACATATAACAAGAGAGTAACTTAATTCCATAGAACTTGGAGTAGTCAAGAAAGCAGTGTTCCTCCCTGATACAAAGGCACGGAGGCTATTTTGAAAGCCAGTCAGATCATTAGTTTCCTTTTAAAAAAAACCATATCTGCAATGAGGCAGTTCATTGCTCCTGTATTCTCATGCACCCTGAACTACCTTGGGTATAATGCTTACTGCCCTGTTATTATCTATAGTTCTCTCTTCTCTCACTCAAGAGATACGACTTTTAGTAGTCATCTTTGTATCTTCGGCCCCTAGCATAGTTCATGTTAACCTTAAAGTTCAATAACCCTTTGGTAAAGTTGCGAGTGAATGAATGAATGAGTGGTGAGCATTTTTATACAAATATGTTTCATCTAGATAATAATATCAGTTTTTTTTTTTTTTTTTTAGCATTTGGTGCCACTAGATGCCTGATACATTTCTAAGTATTTACATACCTGATCTCAATCCTCACAAAACATCCCTGTGGCTTCCTTCATTAATGAGAAAACTGACAGCTGAAGAAGTTAATTTCACAAGGTCTTATAAATAATAAGCCTCATCACTGGAATCTAGTTCTGGTTAAGATCTAGTCATTTAGTCAGATTCCCAAGCTTGTGCTCTTACCAACTTTATTATATTGCCTCTATTTTATTTTCTGTCTTCTGAGAAATCTTACAGCAAATTTCCAAACAACTGTATTTATTGTCAGCCTTTGTGATTGATACAAATATTAGTTTTAGAGCCTTATGCATGCACAAGATATTTGAAAATGTGTCCATCCATTGTTTCATTAACAGGTGTGTTTCCTGCTAGAAAGTCCTACACAGCAGCATTGCGTCCTTTTCTATAAATGCTCCAGGGGCCCTGCTTCACTTTCAGATGTATTACTGCACACATGTAACTATAGATAAAATTTCTATCACATTCAGCAATTATCTAAATTCATTACTTGAAGGGAATCTGTTGTGAAATCTTTTGTAAAGTACTCATTTCCTCTACCTCATCTGTTTCAAAACTTTTGCACTGTTACCATAGATTTTCTTCCAGTAGAACACTTGGGTAAAGAAGGTACCAGCCAGGCGCAGTAGCTCACGCCTGTAATCCCAGCACTTTGGGAGGCTGAGGAGAGTGGATCACCGGAGGTCAGGAGTTTGAGACCAGCCTGGCCAGCATGGTAAAACTCCATGTCTACTAAAAATACAAAAATTAGCTGGGTGTGGTGGCAGATGCCTGTAATCCCAGCTACTCGGGAGGCTGAGGCAGGAAAATCACTTGAACCCAGGAGACAAAGGTTGCAGTGAGCCGAGATCACACCATTGCACCCCAGCCTGGGCAACAAGAGTGAAACTGTCTCAAAAAAAAAAAAAAGTACTATTCAAAGCAAGTCTCATGCATTATTGATGAACTCTTGTGTAAATATCTGGAAATTAAATTGACATTTTTAATAATTTTGTTTTGCTACCATGGTTGTGAGTGAGAGCAGGTTAGGGCAGATGTTTTAGGGTGAAAATGATGACTCCAATGATGAATGATCTACCACCTAGGCCACACAGCTTCTAAATATACCTGGTTACCACTCAATGTAGTATTTTGGCTCTTAAGGACAGTTCACCACAGCTGTGAACACTAAAAATTATAATGAAAAGAATAATTAATGTCAGCATAATAGTATATGATGATGGTTCACCTGGTCTAACAAGAAGACAGGACGGGCATGGTGGCTCATGCCTGTGATCCCAACACTTTGGGAGGCCGAGGCAGATGGATCACTTGAGGTCAGGAGGTCAAGACCAGCCTGGCCAACTGGCAAAACCCCATCTCTACTAAAAATACCACAATTAGCCAGGCGTGGTGGCACATGCCTGTAATCCCAGCTACTCAGGAGGCTGAGTCACGAGAATAGCTTGAACCTGGGAGGCAGAGATTGTAGTGAGCCAAGATTACGCCACTGCACTCTACCCTGAGCAACAGAGCAAGATTCTGTCTCAAAAAACAAACAAACAACAACACCAAAAAAAAAAAAAAAAAAAAGACAAAGCTGAAGTTAAGAACTTATGTTGCCGGGCGCGGTGGCTCAAGCCTGTAATCCCAGCACTTTGGGAGGCCGAGACGGGCGGATCACAAGGTCAGGAGATCGAGACCATCCTGGCTAACCCAGTGAAACCCCGTCTCTACTAAAAAATACAAAAAACTAGCCGGGCGAGGTGGCGGGCACCTATAGTCCCAGCTACTCGGGAGGCTGAGGCAGGAGAACGGCGTGAACCCGAAAGACGGAGCTTGCAGTGAGCTGAGATCCGGCCACTACACTCCAGTTTGGGTGACAGAGCGAGACTCTGTCTCAAAAAAAAAAAAAAGAACTTATGTCACTCTGGGTCGTAACTTTGACATTTATTGTGAAAAAGTAAGTTCTTGGGTTGCATTTTAGAATCAACAATTAGTAAGAAATATACGCTGGGGAATCAGAACTGAACCGGAACATGAAGAGATCCTTTCTCCTTCCAAACAAGAAGAAAATACGTTTGCATTTTGGAAGAAAATAAGAAATGTAGATTGTATGTGTCAGATATTTACTGCTATCAAGCTTCAGGAGATGAGTATGCAAGACAGACCTCGCTGTGGGTCTTGAAAAAGTATGCCATGAAAGATGTCGGGGCCTTCTGCCTGGAGCTAGTTCTGCATAGTTTCCAAATGGTATCTTTATCTTGTAATTATGTGAGAAGTCACACTGACAGAAATCTACTAGCACATATGACAGAAACACATTCTTCTCTGGCCATTCCTGAAATGAGTGTAGCTTTAAAAATATATGGTAGAGGCCGGGCGCAGTGGCTCAAGCCTGTAATCCCAGCACTTTGGGAGGCCGAGACGGGTGGATCACGAGGTCAGGAGATCGAGACCATCCTGGCTAACACGGTGAAACCCCGTCTCTACTAAAAAAAAAAATACAAAAAACTAGCTGGGCGAGGTGGCCGGCGCCTGTAGTCCCAGCTACTTGGGAGGCTGAGACAGGAGAATGGTGTAAACCCGGGAGGCGGAGCTTGCAGTGAGCTGAGATCCCGCCACTGCACTCCAGCCTGGGTGACAGAGCGAGACTCTGTCTCACAAAAAAAAAAAAAAATACATGGTAGAAGGGACAGGTCAACTCCTGAAAACGCTTGCATTTTCTATTAGAGGAAAAGATAGGAGTGGTGGACTACCATATATTACCATAGAAGGGGTTCTTATAATATCTTTCTTCTGGCTAAATCTCTCCTATCTGCTTTAAGAACCAAACTGACTTAACTGAGTAATATAGTAACTGTAGGTTTCATCATCTTAAAATTACATAATTTTCATACTAGAGTATGAGAATTCATTTTAAGTAATGTCAACACTATTTTGAATATAGCATTTTGATATATTTATATTGCATACTATATAATCCACATGAATTATTTCTTCATTAGAAACAAACCATAAATCAATAGTGCTTTGACACTTTAAGAGAAAAATGCCTAAATGTTCTCATAATAAAAACCCAGTGAAGAAAAAAATTAGGAAATTTAATGTACAGACAGTGATTACCATAACTGTATGAATATAAAGATGTTCTCCTTAGAATCTCAATGTTTGAGAGGCAAAATCTTTACTTTTCTCGGTATTACGATTTTTAAAAATCTTGGAATAATTCTTCTAAATTTGGGATCTCTTCAAGGACCGAGACTATTTTATTCAAGTCAGATCTCTGGCACTTTGCACAGTACTTAGCACATGGCAGATTCAAGTTAGATCCCTGGCACTTTGCACAGTACTTAGCACATAGCGGGTGCCCATTAAATGTTTGCTGAGTAAGTGAATAGGTAAATAAATGCTGCCTTAAATACACACATTATTAGCCTTTCAAACAATGTCTCCTATGCTGTTTTCCTCCATTGTCCTTTGTAAGTAGTGCTTACATCATGGTGTTTTAATTCAGTTCAAGGGTCATTTTTGAGCAGCTGTAATCTAGCATTTGCTAATGTCTTACTAAGTGCTAGTGACGTACATTATCTCTGGTTTAGTCCTCAAGAAAACCTGGTAAAATAGAAATGTGGGACTCAGAAAGGTAAAAGAAATTTCAGCTAGGAGTTAAACTCAAGTCTGCCTCCACTAAGCACTGCAGGGGATAGGTGAGTAAGGCCCATGCTCAACTTCAAAGAGCTTACAGACTGGTGTGATAGACAAAGAAAGCCCCCAGTTGTCTAATGCAAAGAAGAATGCGATCAGAGCTATAAGAAGAAATATTTCTTTAAAGCACAGGAGGGTTACAAAGAAAAGGTAAATCATACTCAACTGCATTGGAATAAGGAATGACTTCTAAAAGAAGGTGGACCTGTCCCTTAGATGGGCAAGTGTAGTGACTGCCGTGGCTTCACATTTGGTGAGATGGGAGGGGGTGGCAGAGGGAAGGGTGCTGAACCCCACTTTTCTTTTCTGAATATCATTGTATGTCAAAAGTTCTGTCTTTAACGGGGAAGATACCAACAGAGCTCCTACCTTGAGCACGCTAACCACCCCAAATGGTTGAATGGCAGCAACCCTTAGGGGTGACATTTGATATAAGTTTTGAAGGACATGTAGAATTTTGAAAGATTGTTATGGGAAGAAACATTTCAATATTGAAATTAATAAAGGAAAAGAAACAAGAAAGATGGAGGGTGTGTCTAGAAATTGTCCCAATTAATTAGAACAAGGGCTATATGCAAGAGAATAATGAGAGGAAGGACTGGAAAAGTAGGCTAGGGCTCTGCTACGAAAGACCTTACATGTTTGGCTAAGGGGTGACCACATTTTGAAAACTACAAATGCTTCATAAACATTAGAATTATTATAATTAACATTTGTTGGTGGAGTGAACCAATCAATGAATGAGATTCTAATAAATGAATGAATATGAGATTCTTCTCAAGAAGACAATTCATACCTTTGGCAGAAGAAGCAATATTTCATGCTCTATTGTAGTGGTTCTCAATGAAAGAGAGCTTATGGGGAGGGGTGGCAGGGGGAGGTTGCACAGATGTTAGAAATTTTTTGCAAACCTCACACATTCATACTGATCTGAGAACTATGGCTGTAATGATTATTGGTTAAAGAGAGGAAAGACAGATCTGAACAGTAGGACAGTACACTATCGGGGCCTGTATTTCTCCAGCTTCTGTTCTCACAAAAGTCACCAATGACCTCCTGATTGACAGGCCTATTGTCCATCGTATGTGACTTGAGCATTCTGCATTGTTTGACACTGTTAACTGCTTGAAACTTTCTCATCCTTTGGCTTCTTTTTTTTTTTCTCCTCCTTCTCTACCTTCTCCTTAATAATCTTTTTGCAAGTTATTGCTCCTCCAACTGCCAGTACCTATGGATGTTTCCACCATGTTCTATCCTTGATCATCTTCTCACTCTACACACCGTCCCTGGGAAGTTTCATCTAGCCCTCCTAATTTCAACTGCCGTTGGGTGACAACTCTCAAAACTTTTTTGTGACCCCAACTTTTCTCCTAAGTGTCAGAATATTTTCAGGATATATTTAAGATAGCCTTTAAGCATCTCAAGCTTAATGTGTTTGATCCTAAACTCATTCTTTTTCCTTTCCTTTCCTATCTCCACCCTCAACATGGATCTATCTGCCCCAACTTTCTCTAGTCCTCTCTTCTAGATCTTTGTGAATAATGTCACTAATCATTCAGTTTCATGAACTAGACACCTGAAAATCTTCCCCAACTTCTCTTTGTCCCTCAACAACTCTTTCTTTCTCTTCCAGATGGTCTCCAAACCGTATCTATTCGAACTTTAAAAAATAAGTTTTTTGTATCCAAACTTACCTCCCATTCCCACACCTACTGTCTTAGTCATTTCCTTGCTGTCTTTCTTTTCTTTGATTATCCTGCCACCATCCTCTCCCCACTCTAGTCTATACAATGCCTCCAAAGTGTCTGTCAAAATTCAATTTTAACCATGTCATAATTCTGCTTTACAACTTCTTATGATTCATTATGCCCATAGGACAAAATTCAACCTCCAAAGCTAGGCATTTCCACAACCTGGGATCCTATCACCATCCGACCTGACTCTACATCTTTTCTTCTGCCTCATCTCCTTCAGCTGCTTTCCACTCAGTGTCCACTCAGGCACACAACTTCTCACATTCCCCACATGGGCCACGCCCTTTCACATAGGATTCCCACAGCCTGGAATGTCCTCCAAGTCAATTCCACAAATGCTGATTAGGGCATCTATGATGTACTAGACACTATTCTGGGGCCCCAAAAATAAAAATAAGAAGATAAAGATCCTTCTGTCAATAAATTCAGACTCTAGTGGTAAGGAAGACAGGCATATCAACAAATAATTTTTTTTAAGAAGCTGTTTTGTGGCTGAGTGTGGTGGCTCATGTCTGTAATTCCAGCACTTTGGGAGGCTGACTCAGGCAGATCACTTGACATCAGGAGTTCGAGACCAGCCTGGCCAACATAGTGAAACTCCATCTCTACTAAAAATACAAAAAATAGCCAGGTGTGGTGGCGGGCACCTATAATCCCAGCTACTTAGGAGGCTGAGGCAGGAGAATAGATTGAACCCAGGAGACAGAGGTTGCAGTGAGCCGAGATTACACCACTGCACTACATCCTGGGCCAAGACTCCATCACAAGAAAAAAGAAAAAAAGGCTGTTCACTAAATTATGTTTACATGGAATGTCTCAAACAGATTTAAGGCTGCAAACTTGTTAAATTTTATAATTGTTTGCTTTTCAAAGTGAAGCTCAGAAATACTTAAAAATAGCTGTAACATTCGCATTAGGAAAGATGATGTTTATTCCAGTTTGCATTTTTATGGTGAAATAAAATCCTTTTCCAATGGGAAAAATAATAATAATGATGCACTATGATAGGCACAAAATAGAAATATACGCAAAGAGGCAGCATAGAGGAGAGAGTACCTAACTGTCTAGAGGGAGTGGTACAAGAAAGCCTGTCAGAATCTAGATGGACAAGGTGGGGAAAGGCCACACAGGCATGGCCAAGGGCCAGGGGCACTGAGGCATCAGAGAGCGTAGCATTTCCAGGATGCAGTAAGAGCTCCCACACAATGCAGAAACGTAAAATGCAGTGGAGGTGAACGGTACACCCAAAAATGGCTAAGACGGTCAACTGTATGGTATGTGTTTCTTACCACAATTTATTTATGAAAAATTTATTTTAAAAAGATGCACTGGGGAAAGTGTCTGAAGATTGAGCTGGAATCAGCATTTGCCTTCCTTGCCCTCCTTTTCTTTTCTTTCTTTTTTTTTTCTTTTTTTCTTTTTTGTTTTTTTTTTTGAGACAGAGTCTCACTCTGTCACCCAGGCTGGAGGGCAGTGGTGCAATCTCAGCTCACTGCAACCTGGACCTCCCAGGTTCAAGATTCTCCTGCCTCCTTCAGATTCTCCTGCCTCAGCCTCCTGAGTAGCTGGGACTACAGGCGTGCACCATCACGTCTGGCTAATTTTTGTATTTTAGTAGAAATGAGTTTTCACCATGCTAGCCAGGCCGGTCTCGATCTCGTGACCTCAAGTGATCCATCCGCCTTGGCCTCCCAACATGCAGGGATTACAGGTGTAAGCCACCACACCCAGCCCCTTGCCCTCCTTTTCAACTTGCTAACTCCTATTCATCTTTTATGATCTGGCTCAGATCGCTAAATGACCCCTCCTTTGTGGATCCCACCTGATTCCCTCAGCCTGTGTTGCCTTCACCTTTCCTCTGTGTTCCCACGGTGCTTTATGTATACCTCTGTTACAGCACATCACATGGATGCAAATCTTTTATTTACTTCTCTGTTTCCCCCACAAGACTGTAAGTTCCCTGAGGACTGGCACCATTTCTCAGATAGACATAGATCCTATATCTCTATAAGAATTATCTGACGGGCATAGTGGCTCACACCTGTAATCCCAGCACTTTGGGAGGCCAAGGCAAGAGGATCACTTGAGCCCGGGAGTTCAAGACTGCCTGAGCAACATAGTGAGACCCTGTCTCTACAAAAAAAATAAAAATTAAAAACTCGCCAGGTGTGGTGGCATGTGCCCATAGTCCCAGCTACTTGGGAGACTGAGGTGGGAGGATCTCTTGAGCCTGGGAGGTCGAGGCTGCAGTAAGCAGTGATGCGCCATTGCACTTCAGCCTGAGTGACAGAGTGAAAGGAAAAAAAAAGAATTATCTATTGGATTAATTAATTTACTATTAATTAATAGTAATTTATTACTATTCTCTAAAGAAAAAAAGAATTATCTATTGGATTAATTAATTTACTATTAATCATGTACCAGACATCACACTAACTGCTTTGCATACATAATCTCTTTTTATCCTTACCACTGCATGAGGATAGGTCCCATTTTTATTTTCATTGCAGATAAGGGAATTGAGGTGAGAGCCTAGGTATCTTGCTCAAAGTCATACAGTTAGTCAGTAGTGGAGATTTGAAGCCAAACTGATATTTTAAAGGAAAAATAATCAATAAAAGAAGTTTCCAAGGGGAAACATGAGAGAACAGGGTTGAGAATATTTGTTGAGAAGGTGCAGCATGAAGAACTGGCCTCTTCAGTGTGTGACTGCATGAACTCTCCGTGACATGTAGATACCACAATAAGGAAAGCAAGATTCAGGAAAGTTATATTTCTCGCCTGAGGTCACAGAGGCTCTGGGAGGCAGAGCCGTCAGTCGAGGTTTCTCCCAGTGTTTCTCACTTGATTCTCAGAGAAAGCAGTGGGAAGATGAAAAAGATTTTGAAATGGAGAAAAGATTTTCCAGAGGACCCTACCAGCGAATTAGAATCAGACTAAGTGGGTAGGTTGATTGAGAAGCCTAGGGAATTTCTGAAACAGCCACTGTAAGAAATATTATTTTTTTTTAAATCCAGGTAAAATTGAATAAATAGAGTTGATGGGCCAGGCACAGTGGCTCACGCCCGTAATCAATGCCAGCACTTTGGGAGGTCGAGGTGGGCAGATCGCTTGAGTCCAGGAGTTTGAGACCAACCTGGACATGGTGAAACCCCATCTCTACAAAAAATACAAAAATCAGCTGGGCATAGTGGCTTGTAACCTATAGTCCCAGCTCTCTGGGAGGCTGAAGCAGGAGGATTGCTTGAACCCAGGAAGTTGAGGCTACAGTGAGTGGAGATAGCATCACTGCATTCCAGCCTGGAACAAGAAAAGACCCTATTTCAAAAAAGCAAAAATAGAGTTGGCGAGCATTGGTTTGGAGATAAAACTGAAGTTAGGGCTCATGAATTTGTGATAAGGCCAAAAAGCACATTTCACACTTACATATATGTGAAAAAAGTGTGTCTGTATGTCTGTATACAAACACACATATATATATGCACTTTGTTCACTATTTTTGCCATCCCAAGAACAAAGAAATGACTGCAGGTTGTCAAACTGAGCAATAAGCAATTTTGGGAGTAGGGAGAGGGCTAAGGAGAAGGACTTTTGATTAGTATTAAGGACTTGTGGCCAGGCACAGTGTCTCACACCTGTAGCCCAGTACTGGGGAGGCCAAGGTGAGAGGATTGTTTGAGGCCAGGAGTTTGAGAACAACCTGGGCAACATAGCAAGACCTTGCCTCTACAAAAAAAAAAAAAATTTTTTTTTAATTAGCCAGGCATGATGGTGCCAGCTTGTAGTCCCACCTACTCGGGAGATTAAGGCAGGAGGATCGCTTGAGCTCAGGAGGTTGAGGCTGCAGTGAGCCATGGGGATAACACTGCACTCTGGACTTGGTGATAGAGTGAGACCCTCTCTCAAAAAAAAAGAAAGAAAAGCTCCTCAAAAGAGCTACTGTTCGCATGCTCGAATTCCTCTACTCCCATTCTCCCCTGAATCCTCTTCCACTGGGTTCCATCTCACTATGTATTACACTGAAACTCTTCCTGTGAAGAACAGCAGCAGCCTTCATGCCATTCAATGCAATACTCCATCACATGCCCCATCTTCTTTGACCTCTCAACGTCTGCCACAGCTGATGCAGCCCTCCTTCTTGAAACCTTCTTTGTTTGGCTTCCAGAACACTACACTCTGGCGATGTCTTTTCCTTTCTCACTGAATCCTTCCACTCTATCTCTTTGCTGGTTCGTCCTCATCACCCCAACCAAAGGGCATTCGTATTTCATGCCTTCTATATTAGGATAAATTATATGTTTATTTTTGCAGCAGACATGCTTTTCTGATTATATCTCGCTCATCTGTCATTTAATTAGCTTTCATTCTCTGAGCATACACTCGCTGGCTAAAGGAGGAGTCTCAGAAATATGCTGTGTGGTAAAGGGAAGCCATTTGGGGATGGTCAAGCCTAGTGTTCACACAGGTGATCTACAGTCACTCATGGTCCTTGCGTGTCCTCTCTGTGCTCTCTATTGTAGCATGTTCCTGCCATCCAGTAGGATCAGCTGTCCTTCCTGCCAACTCAGTGACCTTCTGCGACCCCAGCAATGGTGACTGCCCTTGCAAGCCTGGGGTGGCAGGGCGACATTGTGACAGGTGCATGGTGGGATACTGGGGCTTCGGAGACTATGGCTGTCGACCATGTGACTGTGCGGGGAGCTGCGACCCTATCACTGGAGACTGCACCAGCAGGTGAATGTGCATGGCTCTTGCTCTCAGCTGCATGTATTTCAGGCTCTTTTGAAAACCTATAGTGATTTGGAAAATCTTGCATTCTGTTAATAAAGCAAAAATATATTTGCACATCCCTTTTACAGAATTTTTGTCAGACCAGGCACGGTGGCTCACACCTATAATCCCAACACTTTGGGAAGTTGAGGCAGGTGGATCACTTGAAGTCAGGAGTTCGAGATCAGCCTGCCCAACATGATGAAACCCCATCTCTACTAAAAAAAAAAACAAAAACAAAAAAAATTAGCTGGGCATGGTGGTAGGTGCCAGTAATCCCAGCTATTCAGGAGGCTGAGGCAGGAGAATCCCTTGAACCTGGGAGGCAGCATTTGCAATGAGCCAAGATTGCACCATTGCACTACAGCCTGGGCAACAAGAGTAAAACTCTGTTTTAAAACAAAACAAAACAAAACCAAGAATTTTTGTCAAATTACAAACTCAAGTAATTTGTTCTTGCAAGATTCTAGAGATCATCTAGTTCATTTTGCGGAATAAATTATTTGTCTTCACAATAGTTCCTTAAAGCACTATTTCTGGAAAACGGAAAAATGGGAAGGTAGAAGATAAGGTTTAAATCTCTATAGATTCATTTCTACACAAGTTCTAAAAAGTTCCTCAATATGTTCTTTATCATTTTCTATTTTGTTAGCAGCACAGACATAGACTGGTATCACGAAGTTCCTGACTTCCGTCCCGTGCACAATAAGAGCGAACCAGCCTGGGAGTGGGAGGATGCACAGGGGTTTTCTGCACTTCTACACTCAGGTGAGATGGATGTAACCAGGCGTCATATTTTCAGGTCTGGTCTTGTGTAACAGTGATATGTGACAAACCGGGGTCCAGCTTTTGGAGCCTATGAGGGGAACTCTTTAGTTCTGGGGTTTAATGGTGTAATAAAATAGTGACCCCCGTAAGTATGAAACTGTGAAATATAGCTAAGGGGTATTTTAACACATTTTTGTTTGTTTTCTGATGATAAGAGTGATATATGTAGTTGGTATAGAAAATTTGGAAAATGCAAAACATCATAGTAAAAAAAAAAAAAGGTCACCGAAAATTTCATTATTCCACTGTTAATACTTTGGTATGTTTTTCTCACTCTAAAACACAGTTAAGAGCCTACTGAGTGGGGTGAGTATAATCCCAGCGTTTTGGGAGGCCAAGGCAGAAGGATTGCTTAAGCCTGAGAGTTCAAGACCATCCTGGGGAACATAGCAAGAGTTATCTCTACAAAAATAAAAAGCCCAGTGTGGTGGCACACACCTGTAGTCCCAGCTACTTGAGAGGCTAAGGTGGGAGGATCACTTGAGCGGTCAAGGCTGCAGTGAGCTGTGATCACGCCACTGCACCACAGCCTGGGTGACAGAGCAAGACCTTGTCTAAAAAAAGAAAAAAAAAGTGCCTACTGAATACATTAGGTTTGGAAATGTACAGATCCATTGAAAGGAAAAATATTCTTATAAACCTAGCTTAACTTAATAGGTACAAAGCAAAAGCCAGATGTGAACTCCTTATATTTATAGCTTTTTTACAATTAGAAAGCAAAAGTAATTTTACAAACTAAGTATAAGCCAAATAATGAAGCCAAAAAATTCAAATTAATGACATTAACTGAATATGAAAAATGATGTGTACCAAAGCCAAAACACTGCTCACTACATAAATAAAGCTCTTTGAGTTTATTTATGGCCTCCTATTTCTTCTGACTCAATTTCCCTATGATATTGTTCTGTTTCTTCTTTTAAAGGGCATGCCGTGATAGTGGTATGAATTCTCAATTTCTGTGTTCATCTTGCCCCTATTCTTTTCTTGTAGAAAAGCAAGTTATTGTATTTAGTGCTAACTTGTTCCTTAACACAAACTCAAATGTGGGCATGAAATCTTGCTCAACACTTGGATATAAAGTGCTCACCAAATGCTCCAAATTAAACTCACAGCAAGTTAAATATATTTTATTAGGAAACATTGCAAATAATAAAAATGTTATGCGATGAGCACCCATACACACACCTTCAAAGGGTTAGCAAATCACACACTTTGCCATAATTGTTTCATATTCTCATTTAAGTTATAAAATGTTACAGATGCTTTTGAAGTCCCTGATGTACCCAGACACAAGCCCAGTTGCCTCCCTTTGTCCACAGAATAACCACAATGGTGAAGTTGGTGTTGATCATCCACTTTCACGTTTTTACTATTTTATTACTTATATATATATTGAGTATTTCAGAACTCCATGCACATCCTGATATCTTATTTACTCTTTTAAAATGGTTTTGGTAGCCAGGCTTGGTGGTGTGTGCCTGTAATACCAGCTACTCAGGAAGCTAAAGCAGGAGGATCACTTGAGCCCAGAAGTCTGAGGCTGTAATGTACCATAATGGCACCTGTAAATAGCCGTAGAACTCCAGGGCAGCATAGCAAGAGCCCATCTCTGAAATGTAAATAAGCAAAACATTTTTTACCTGATTATGTAGTGTTTTGAGGTTTATCCATCTCAAAAAAAATTCATCTAAAAGCGGTTATATGAATACACCATTTTTATTCTCTCATTTGTTTGCCATTTAGGATATCTCCAATTTCTAATTTTCCACCATTATAAATAACACTGCCCTGAATGTTCTCTTGTATGTGACTTTGTGTGCTTGAGAAGGTGTGTCACCAGGCCGGGGCTGGCAAACCGCAGCCCTCAGGCCAAGTCAGCCACCTGTTTTTCTATAGCTTGCAGGCTACTACTGCCCTAAGAATGGTTTTCACAGTTTTAAATGTTCACAGTTTAAATGGTTATAGAAGTACCTGTCTTTATTCTTGGCCATTCAGGTCTCCTTTTCCGTGAATTTCCTATCGTAATTTTCTTACTAATTTGTAGCAGTTCTTTATAAATTTATTCATTCCTCCAACAGATACTTCTTAAGTACCTCTGTCATGTGGCAGCACTGTAAGTAAAGTGAACAAAACATTAAATCCCTGCCTCTGTGTCTCCTACCTTCTAGTTAAGGAAAACAGCTAATAAACAAATAAAATATTTAGTATAATAAATGTTTAGTATAATAGAAAAATAATGCAGGGACAGGGGATAAGACATATTTTAGAGGAACATACTTTTAAATAAGGTGATCAGGGTAAGCCCTACGAAAGTGACATTTGAGGGGGAAAAAAATCTGAAGGAGGTAAGAAGGATAGCTATACAGGTGGCAGAGGAAAGGGAGTTTAGGCAGAAGATATAGCAAGTCTTTAAAGCCCTGAGGAGAGGTTCAGGAAACAGCAAGAAGGCCAGTGTGGCTGGAGCAGAGTAAGCTGGGAAGACACGTGGAAGAGGAAATGTAACGAGGCTGCAGAGAGGCCACTGTGAGGACTTTGGCTTTCACCTGGAGTAAGATGGAAGCCATTGGAGCATTTCAAGCAGAGGTGTGGCATTTAGAGTAACGCCAGTCAGCATGGTTGTGTGTTTTTCCTAGTCACATTCAGCATTGTGGATGTAGGCATACACAAAGAGATGACTTTAAGCTGGGTTGAGATTTTTCCAAGCGAGAATCAAGCAAGAGGGCAATAATTGCTCATGGAATTTAAACTGGGTAAATAGGGATATGAGGGTGAAATGAGGTAGGATCAAGGATTATAGGGTTTCAAAGGATTGTTGAAGTTGGAAGCAAGCTAGGATAGGATGTAGAGGTCAAAGAATGGGATGCTTGAAATTGAGATTGGAAGAGTAGCAGTTATTGATAATGGCGATGTCTAAGATGTGGTCATGGGAATGAGCGGCCGAGGCCATTATTTGTAATGCTACCTTATCGTATATCAAGTTTCTATATATGAATGGATCTGTATCTTGTCTCTCTATCATGTTTCATGAGCCAATACCACAATATATTATTACAGTTTTATAATGAGTCCTGATATCTGATATGGCAAGTCCCTTCATTACATTGTTCTTTCTTAAAATTACCTTAGCTATCAGTTCTTTGCCTTTTGTGTGAATTTTAGATTAAGTTTATTAAATCCCACAAAAGGCTCTGTTGGGATTTTTATTGCAATTGCATTGACTGTATAGATCATTTTGAAAAAAGTGATAGCTTTGTAATATTGAGTAGTCCCAGGCATGAAGATACCTTTCTATATATTAAGGTTCTCTTTAAGACCTTTCAATAGCATTTGTCACTTTTCTCCAAAATGGTTTGACCTGTCTTTGATTAAATTTACTCCTAGATACCTTTAGATTTTATTGCTATTGGGAAAGTGTTCTTTACCTGAATTTTTTAAATTATATAAAGGAGTACTCTGTGTGTGTGTGTGTGTGTGTGTGTTTTGAGCTTGTATCCAGCAACTTTGCTGAACTTGTTTACTGATTCCAGTATGTATGGATTATCTTGGATTTTCTAATGTAGGCCATCATGTTATTGACAAATAAGGACAGTTTTGTCTTACTTGTGTAGTTCTCATGCCTCATTTTTTTTGACTCCAGTACAATGTTTTCCCAAATTTGATGGAAGTAGTTTGAAATTTTCACCACTATAAAACTTGATATTGATTTTTGATAGGTAGTCTTTATCAAGTAAATGTCATTCTCTTCTATTTCTAATTTTATTATTAATGAGTTTTGTGTTTAGCTGAATGCCTTATCTGCATCTTTTGAGAAAATCAGATGGTTTTTCTCCTGTAATCTATCAATGTGGTATTTGAAAATAATTTTTTTCTGCTATCAAACTATTCTTTTTTTTTTTAACTTCTGGAATACATGTGCAGAGTGTGCAGGTTTGTTACATAGGTATACATGTGTCATAGTGGTTTGCTGTACCTATCAACCCCTCATCTAGGTTTTAAGCCCTGCACGCATTAGGTATTCGTCCTAATGCTCTCCCTCCCCTCATCCCCCACACGCCTGATAGGCCCCAATGTGTGTTGTTCCCCTACCTGTGTCCATGTGTTCTCATTGTTCAACTCCCACTTATGAGTGAGAACATATGGTGTTTGGTTTTCTGTTCCTGTGTTAGTTTACTGAGAATGATGGCTTCCAGCTTCATCCATGTCCCTGCAAAGGACATGAACTCATCCTTTTTTATGGCTGCATAGTATTCCATTGTGTATATGTGTCACATTTTCTTTATCCAGTCTATCTTTGATGGGCATTTGGGTTGGCTCCAAGTCTTTGCTATTGTAAACAGTGCTGCAATAAACATACGCATGCATGTGTCTTTATAGTAGAATGATTCATAATCCTTTGGATATGAATCCAGTAATGGGATTGCCAAGCCAAATGGTATTTCTGGTTCTAGATCCTTGAGGAATCACCACACTGTCTTCCACAATGGCTGAACTAATTTACACTTCTGCAAACAGTGTAAAAGCATTCCTATTTCTCCACAGCCTTGCCAGCATCTGTTATTTGTCAGAATGGCAATTATTATCAAGCTATTCTTTTAATCCTAGGATAAGTTTTATTTGCTGTGATGTATTTTTATTCATACATTGCTGAATTTGATCTGCTAGGATTTTTGTCTTTTATTTGTTTATTTGCTTGCTTAGGATTTTCGTATTGATGTTTATAATTGATATTGGCCTATAATTTAATGTATTGCATTGTATATTTGAGTAAGTTAGGAGGTCCCCTTACCCACTATGTTTTTTTTTCTACTCTCTGCAATTATTTATATAAGAATAGAATTATCTGTTACTTGAATTTTTGTTAGAATTTATCTATAAAACCATCGAGACACAATGTCTATGAGTAGACGAACGTATTACTGATTCGACATCTGTCATGGTTATTAATTTGTTTTATTTGTGATTTGGTGTTGGTAATCAAAGTTTTCTAGAAAATTGCCAATTCTTTTTTTTTTTTTGAGATGGAGTCTCACTCTGTCACCCAGGCTGGAGTGCAGTGGCGCAGTCTTGGCTAACTGCAACCTCTACCTCCCGGGTTCAAGCAATTCTCAGCCTCCCAAGTAGCAGGGACTACAGGCACGTGCCACCATGTCCAGCTAAATTTTTTGTACTTTTAGTAGAGATGGGGTTTCACAGTGTCAGCCAAGATGGTCTCCATCTCCTGACCTCGTGATCCACCCGCCTCACTCTCACAAAGTGCTGGGATTACAGGCATGAGCCACCTTGCCCAGCCACCAATTATTTTAATTTAAAAAAATTGTATTGGCATAGAGTTATACATGGTATTCACTCATAATTTATTAAACCTTTACTCAATCTGTCCTTAATCTTCTTTTTGTCCCTAAGCTTATCTGTGTCTTTTTCTTATTGTCTTATACTGATCTGAATTTGCTTTTCTCAAAGATTAACTTTTGGTTAACTTGATCCAATCTATTTAATTTTTCTTTATTTCCCTAATTCTGCTCTTATCTTTATTATTTCTTTTTTTATGTTTTCTTTAAGTTTGCTTTTCTATTCCTTTTCTACCTTTGTGAGTCCAGTGATTATTAACTTGTTTACTTTTAGTCTTATTTATTTTTAACAAGTTCTCTTAAGGTTATACATTTCCTTTTAAGATCTCTTTATCTGGATCCTATTGGCCTTTATATGTAGTATCTTCATTATCATTCAAGTTCTAATGTTTTTCTAATTACCATTAAGAATTTCTCTTTAATCCATTGAGTTGTCTAGGATATTTAATTGTTCAAACATTAGAGTTTTTAGATTTTTTTTTTTTACCTGGGGCTGGGCATGGTGGCTCACACCTGCAATCCCGGCACTTTGGGAGGCTGAAGTGGGTGGATCACCTGAGGTCAAGAGTTGAAGACCAGCCCAGCCAACATGACAAAACCCCATCTCTACTAAAAAATACAAAAAAATTATCTGGGTGTGGTAGTGCGTGCCTGTAATCCCAACTACTTGGGAGGCTAAGGCAGGAGAATCACTTGAACCTGGAAGGCAGAGGTTGCAGTAAACTGAGATCACGCTATTGCACTCCAGCCTAGGTGACGAGACTGAATCTCAAAAACAAAAAAAAGCAAAAAACGATATTTTTTTACTGATGATCTCTAATCTAATTTCATTGTATTGTATCTATTCTTTTTTTTTTTTTTTTGAGGCGGAGTCTCGCTCTGTCGCCCGGACTGGAGTGCAGTGGCCGGATCTCAGCTCACTGCAAGCTCCGCCTCCCGGGTTTACGCCATTCTCCTGCCTCAGCCTCCCGAGTAGCTGGGACTACAGGCGCCCACCACCCCACCACCTCGCCCGGCTAGTTTTTTTGTATTTTTAGTAGAGACGGGGTTTCACTGTGTTAGCCAGGATGGTCTCGATCTCCTGACCTTGTGATCTGCCCGTCTCGGCCTCCCAAAGTGCTGGGATTACAGGCTTGAGCCACCGCGCCCGGCTGTATCTATTCTTTGAAAAGAAGGAGGGCAACTTGGATTCATTTCTAGGTGACTTAAGGACTAGCTACATAATTTGCAGGACTAGATGCTGGATGAAATGCAGAGCCCTTTTTAAGAATTTCATCAAATGGCCATGAATAATAGTTTGGGGTTTTGTGTATGTGGTTGGTTTCTTGTTTTTTCCCAGCCTCTTTTCATTAGCAAGGAGAGCCTTACCCAATCTCTGTCTTTAAAAAGTAAGTCTGGCCGGCCCTAGGGGCTCACACCTATAATCCCAGCACTTTGGGAGGCCAAGGCGGGTGGATCATGAGGTCAGGAGATGGAGACCATCCTGGCTAACACGGTGAAACCCCATCTCTACTAAAAACACAAAAAATTAGCCGGGCGCGGTGGCGGGCGCCTGTAGTCCCAGCTACTGGGAGGCTGAGGCAGGAGAATGGCGTGAACCCGGGAGGCGGAGCTTTCAGTGAGCAGAGATCCGGCCACTGCACTCCAGCCTGGAGGACAGAGCCAGACTCCGTCAAAAAAAAAAAAAAAAAAAAAAAGTGGGTCTGACCGTGATCTCTTTTTTGTCATATTAACTCCTTTGTATCTGAACTCCTGACCACTGCTGCCTGATGCTGAAAGCAGATCCCAAAGACCTACTATTTCAGGCCCCATCCCCTGAATGCATATTCATTTATTTCTTTTCTTTTTAAAAAATTGTTTAATTCAAGAAGTATCAACAAACTAAAAACATTGATTTCTAGTCCACAGAGATACATATCTAGTTTTTGATATAGGCTATGTCTTTTTTCCATCTTTTATCTAATATTGCTATATGCTTGGAGCTCAGGATGTGCTAAAGTATGAATTCACAAAGTTGTGTTGATTGAGAATGTCTGTGATAGTTTTCCCAACATTTTATTATGAAAATTTTCAGACATCCAGAGAAGTTTTAGAAGTTGCACACTCACATATCCACCACTTAAATTCTATCCACCCATCAATCCACGTTTTAGATCAGAGAGAAATCACAGTTTTAAAACCTTCTCATAGAGAACATATGGACCCCTCAAGAATCAAGAACCGAAATCTGAGAAACAAGGTTATTTGCCCATCTGTATCATGGTTTTTTCACTTAACATAATCATATGATAATTTTCCTAATGGCTTCACATCCGATCACAACAGGAAAGAAGGTGGAAAAGATGAGGCAACATGAAGTTATCATATTTATCTTTTCAGCATTTGAAAAATAAAACAAGTCTTTACTATGAACTTTTTTTGCTTTAATGCTACATAGTCTGGAATTTTATGATTTTAACTTTAATAGCCACTTTTAAAAGTGCTCTTCTATTTTTCTAACCACACAATGACTTTTTATAATTCTCCAAGTTTGCTAAACCAAATCTGTAATAATCCGGTTTTTAGGACTATAGGACATTCACTAAGCCCATCATGCGTGTTATTAGAGAGTTGGCAGCATTCCAGCCAAGCACATAAAGTGTTGGCACCAGAATGACTCCAGACTCTCATGTCCACAGCAGCTGTTAGGTCTGTAATGTCCCCAGAGAGTCTGTGAAATTCATCTGGATGAGTGCCAGATTGAGGAGGACTTTATTCAGTTTCCTGCATTGAGTATAGAATGGTGCTTCTGGGCACCTTTTTTAAACAAGTGTTCTAAGCACTGAAAAAAAAAATCTACCTACCTATATACCTCCCATAAGTTTCCATAAAAACAGTTTTCAACCAGGAGTATAATACACTTTACCAACAAAACACCCATAATTTCTACCACTTCTTACACCAGATGTAAAATTTCACTTCCTGAATAGCAAAACTGGCCTTAACTAGTACCACAGAACTGTAAACAATGCTCATTTTTTTAAAATGTCCTAATAACCTAGTATAACTAAACAAGCTTTTCTTCCCTTCTAGATTTATTTTAAGAAAACACATCTGGGCTGAAGCCTGATCAACAAATATTAATGTTTGAGCTCTATGTATATGAAAAAGAAGCGTTGGAAAGCAGCCAAAGAAAGGTCATCAAACAATAGACCTATGTATGCTCTTCTAGGCTGAAGGGTTAAAGAGAAGAGCATTGTATTGGGGAACAGTATATGCCGTTTGGAGTTCCATTAGGTTTTATTGCACAGTAGTTACTGTACTCTTCTGCTTTGTGGAATTATCAAAGGCCATAGGCTATTCACTTAGGTTACTACAATTTCTTTTCTTTCTTTCTTTCTTTTTGGCAGAGTCTCACTTTATTGCCCAGGCTGGAGTGCAGTGGCACCATCATGGCTTACTGAGCCTTGACCTCCTGGGCTCAAGCGATCCTCCCTCCTCAGTGCCACCAATGCTCCCCTCCACGAGTAGCTGGGACTACAGGCGCATACTACCACACCAGGCTAATTTTTTTTAATTGCACATAACTCCTTTATTATACTCATCTGGAGAAAGGATTTAGTACAATTATGCTCAAATGAACACTAGACCCATGTGGCAGGGCCAAGCAACTTAGGACATGATTCAGAAATCAGTCAGTGAAAGACACACGTGGACAGGACCAAGAGGCATTTCACTGCCATGAAACAAGGCAGCAGAGGGATTCTAAAACACACAGCAGGAAGCACTCCTACTCCTCTGAGGCCAAGAGGCTTATCCCATGTTGGTGTGAGGAATGGTTTATTTTCTGATGACCACATGTGGGACTATTTCAACTGCCACGAGAGACCCCAGAAGGGTTACTGTTTTGTATTATTTACATATACTATACTTCTTTTTTTTATATAAAAGTAAATGTAACACCTAAACCAAATTCAGGATTGATCCCAACCTTCTAGAGCCAGCTCCTCTGGGGTCAGGGAGGAAACAGCTGTCACATCACAATGCAGGTTACATTCATCTTCCACTGGAATGACTAGAGCCCCCAGGCAGTGGCCTGACTACAGAAGAGCAGAGGACTGGCTCTTGGGGACAGACAGGCTCTCTTGCTTTTCCTCATTGGTCATAGCTTAGTCTGCTTCCTCTCCACAAGTTCTTAGTAAACAAAGCACCCACAAAAACCCAAGTCACTACTTTTAAACTCTCTTGGACTAGGGGAGCTTTTCCACAGCTTGGGCTGAGAACCCATGCCCTAGAAGTGCTATTCTGACTAGAATGTACAAAGGGAGTGGGTGCAGGAGACAAAAATGGCTAAAATGAAAATGGGAGCCACTGGTCCCCATCTGCAGCTACAGCTCAAGATGCCTACACATGTGATCAGTGCGGTGTGTGCAGAAGGGAGGGGCAGAGGGACACGCTGGGCAAGGAAGGTGCTGCTGGGGACAGTAGTCTGCCCGCCGGCCTTCACTTCTTGGCCTTGCCCTGAGCAACCACAGCTTCTATGGCTTTACGCAGAGTCCCTTCATCCCCCAGGAACTGCATGCTCCTGATGGGCTTGGAGGTCTTGTCCAATTCATAGACAATGGGAATACCAGTCAGTAGGTTCAGCTCCATGATAGCCTCTTCAGAGAGACCCTCCAGATGCTTGATAATGCCCGAGAGGCTGTTGCCATGGGCTGCAATCAGTACCTGTTTCCCTTCCTTGATCTGGGGAACTATTTCTTTATTCCAAAAGGGCAGAGCTCTGGCAATAGTGTCCGTCAGACTCTCACAGGAGGATAACTGATCTTCTGTGAGGTCTACACACCTGCGATCCTTACTGATGTTGCTGTAGAAAGGATGGTCGGGCTCCAACAGAGGTGGTGGAACATCATAGGAGCGCCTGCAGATCTTCACCTGGGCCTCACCATGCTTTGCAGCAGTTTCTGCTTTACTGAGATTGGTCAGATCCCCATAGGGCCGCTCATTGAGGTGCCAAGTCCTCATTACAGGCGGGCCACATCTGATCAATGACATCTAGCACTGTCCAGAGTGTCCGGGTCGCTCCCTTCTGCACTGAGGTGAAGCAGATGTCAAACTCATAACCAGCATCTCTCAGCGCCTGCCCACCGCACTTCACCTCCTGGCGGCCCGCTGGGCTCAGATCGGAGTCGTAACAGCTGCTGAAGTGGATCTCCAGGTTCCATGCGCTCTCACCCTGCTGGATCAGCACCAGTTTGTAGGCGGCCATGGCGGCGAGCTTGGAAGCAGTGCGGGCTGGGGTTCACAGATTCCAGAGTCACAGCCTGTCCCCTGCCGCTCCCCCAACCTGACCACTGCGCCTGCGTGCTCGACAATTTTTAATCTTTATTACAGAGACAAGGCCTTACTATGTTACCTAGTCTGGTCTTAGACTCCTGGGCTCAAGCAGTCCACCCATTTTGACCTCCCAAAGTGTGAGGATTAGAAGCATGAATCACCACACCTGGCTGCTCACTCTTTTATCTCTATATTCCTACCAAATTTCTACCTATGAGAATCTTAAATGAGTAAATAAATGTAAAATGCTTAAAACAGCCTGGTATACAGCAGGTGCTCCTCAGTAAGCACTAGCTGCTGTCCTGACCACTCAGTGCTTATGAAATACAGTACATGAGGGCAGGAGGGGAGAGGAAAGGGGGAAAAGTATATCTAATTGTTAAATCAGTAAGAGTGAAAATCCTATCCATGCTAGGCTCCGGAAATGTAAAGTCGATAAGATATAACCATTGCCTTGAAGGGACACAGTCTAGAGAGGAAACGAATATATAAATGAGTATGAGAATGCTATATATCTGTGATCCCCAACCTTTTGGGCACCAGGGAGCGGTTTCGTGGAAGACAGTTTTTCCATGGATTGCAGGGGCAGGGGATGGTTTCAGGTTGAAGCTATTCCACCTCGGACCATCAGGCATTAGATTCTCATAAAGAGAGCATAACCTAGAGCCCTCACACGCACAGTTCACAGTAGGGTGGGCACTTTTATGAGCATCTAATGCTGCTGCTGATCTAACAGGAGGCAGAGCTCAGGCGGTAATGTGAGTGATGGGAAGTGGCTGTAAATACAGTTGAAAATCGGCTCACTCTCTGGCTGCTCACCTCCTGCTGTGCGACCCGGTTCCTAACAGGCCACAAACCAGTACCAGTCCGCGGCCAGGGGTTTGGGGTCCCCTGCTACACATAAACTATGGACAGGCTGGATGCAAGTGGCTCACACCTGTAATCCCAGAACTTTGGGAGGCTGAGGCAAGTGGATCGCCTGAGGTCAGGAGTTTGAGACCAGCCTGACCAATATGGTAAAACTCCGTTTCTACTAAAAATATACAAATTAACCAGGCGTGGTGGTGTGTGCCTGTAGTCCCAACTACTCAGGAGGCTGAGGCAGGAGAATTGCTTGAACCTGGGAGACAGAGGTTGCAATGAGCTGAGATCAAGCCACTGCACTCCAGCCTGGGCAACAGAACGAGACTCCCTCTCGATAGATAAATAAGTAAATATATACATACATACATATATAAAATAAACTATGCACAAAGTCATTTTGAAAGTCTTCCACACGGCCTGGCAAGTCTCTCACACGTAATAGTGGCAATATATAATTTAGACTATTGGGAGAAAATACTCAACTTACTCTTCAAAGTCCCTTTTAAATCCTTCTTGATCCAAGAAGCTTTTTCCCATCTTCCCAAACATATGTGACTCTTCCACCCAAGTAGATTGTACCTCTCCCAGACCACTTATCACTTTATCACTTTTTATACATTTGGTTTCTTGCAATTCTTACTGAATTGCAAGCCTTAAGGCAAGAATTGTATCTTGCTTATCTTTATGGTGCTGAAGTGCGAAGCACCATGCCTTGCATACCAAAGGTGCTCAATAAATACTTTTAAAATGGATAACAACAAAAAAATTGGACAATATTACCTTCAAGGGACTGCCCAGTTTATTTAATTTCACTTTTGTTATAGTGAACATTAACTGCAGAAAGACAACTGTTTTCCATTCAGTAGTTCCTTTCTATTAGCACAGAATATTAATACTAGACTATATTTATCACAACATCAATTACAAGCATTGAAATATATCATTGTTTCTACCTTCTGTATTTCTCTTGGGTGAATACTTTATTGGAAGATAACTAATTTAATTTAGAAAGAGACTCTACTTCTTTTGAATGACTTTCAGATTTTCTTGGTACTTACAGATTATGTTGTACACAGCACTCTAGGCTTAAGGGATGTGTTATCTGGATGCACTTGCTGATCTCTTGTTTTTTCTTTCTTTTCTAATAACTAACACCATTTTTTGTTTACTTTCTGTAGGTAAATGCGAATGTAAGGAACAGATATTAGGAAACGCCAAGGCATTCTGTGGAATGAAATATTCATATGGTGAGTCTGAAATCCTTGAATGCTTCTGAGAACCTATTCACACTAAGTTCAGAGAATTTTTTAGAAAATGGGAGGCCTGACTGATGACACTGTGTATAAATGAAAGCACAAAGCATTAGTCTTACATAATAACACTAAACACGGTGTTCTGGTCTTGAGCTAGATTTTCCTGATGTAGATGGTGATGGATGTCTCAGGGAGGACAGGATGCTTGTAGAGCAAAGGTAGGGTTACTATACCATAAGAAAAAGAGGCAGAGAGCAGAAAGAAGAAATCATGATATGAAATCCTTTCTCGTGGGTCCTTCTTGCCTTATTCATCTAAAAGGGATGTTTCTAGCCACTTCAATGACTCTTGTGTTCATTTGTCACGCAGTAATACTGAGTAGAAATCAGTTTAAGGCAGGATTTCACTATGGTTGAGAGCACAGGCTTTGGACTCAGACCTATGTGAGTTTCATTTCTGGCTTATTGGGTGGGAGACTTAACCTCTCCAAACTTGTTTCCTCATCTGTAAAATAGGGATCATGCCACCTTCCTTGTGGAATAAGATGTTTGAAAAGCATGCAGCACATTACCTAGCACATATTCAATGCTCGGTAAATGGTAGAGGGAGGGAGATGATGTCTATTTGTGAGGCACTGAGACTAGCTGTCCACCTGGGTCTCTTCCCTACCCTCTCTGTATACTCTAGACACCCCTTTCTTTCAAATAACTGGAAAATACATCCTATACAAAAAGAGAAATGGCACTGCCTAAGTAAAGACTGTTACTATATTCAAATGGCTTTATATTTACTATTAAATATATTAAGATATCATATCTTGCTAACACATTCTTGCCTAGTGTCTGAGACTTTTTTTTTTTTTTAGACAGAATCTTGCTTTGTTGCCCAGGCTGGAGTGCAGTGGCACAATCTAGACTCATTGCAACCTCCACCTCCTGGGTTCAAGCAATTCTCCTGCCTCAGCCTCCCAAGTAGCTGGGACTACAGGCATGTGCCACCATGCCCAGCTAATTTTTGTATTTTTAGTAGAGATGAGGTTTCACCATGTCAGTCAGGCTGGTCTTGAACTCCTGACCTCGTGATCTGCCCACGTCAGCCTCCCAAAGTGCTGGGATTACAGGCGTGAGCCACCGCACCCGGCCTAATTTTTGTATTTTTAGCAGAGATGGGGTTTCACCATGTTGGCCAGGCTGGTTTTGGACTCCTGACACCAAATGATCTGCCCGCCTTGGACTCCCAAAGTGCTGGAATGACAGGTGTGAGCCACCACACCCAGCCTGAGATTTTTTATTGATCTATAATATATATGGCCTGAAATATACACAATGAGGAGAAAATTTTAAGTCATGATTTATGAAACCAAATATTTAGGTTCTCGATAACATTGTCTCTAATCTCATACAAGATTTAAAAAAGTAAATAACTGGTAAAAAAAAAAAACCTCATGAATCTTATCTAAAATTACATGCACACTTCCCTCTCTACTATCCAACTTGGCTAAATAATAGAAGAAAACTTTTTAAATGTACAGCGCTCAATAAAGGAAAGGCAGTTTAGAGGGAATGGCATTGACTATTAAGAGCAAATATGATAATTTAATTCAAAGTCAGCTCATTCAGTGAAAATATCAACTGGCTCTCCTTATCACATCAACTTTGTAGCTCTCTGAATTTACAAATAACCAATCTTTTAATACAACTGCATTAATTTTCTACTTAAGAATTTGAACGTTCTTAATAATGTAATGAAACATCTTGGTCTTATTAAGTGCAATACTGCTACAGTCTTGGAAAAAATTGGTTTCCTCCTCCCCATTCCCTGGCTTAATAGAAAAAAAAAAAAAAACACTTGAGTTACTTGCTTACTCCTTTAGCAAATATCTATTGAGCAACAGAAGTGACAGACAAGATCCCTGCTCTCTTTGAGCTTGCAAGTCTAGTGGAATAATAATAGTGAACATTTACTGAGCATTAGCCACACGCTGGGCACCATGCTCCCTGTCCTTCATGTGTTTATCTCATTGGGGTTCTAGTCCAAACTCTACCTCTAGCCAACCAGCTATGCGAACTTGAACAGTTCATTTTATTTATTTGTTTTATTTATTTATTTTTGAGAGATGGAGTTTTGCTCTGTCACCCAGACTGGAGTGCAGTGGCGTGATCTGGACTCACTGCAACCTCTGCCTTCCGGTTTCAAGCATTTCTCCTGGCTCAGCTTCCCAAGTAGCTGGGGCTACAAGCATGCACCACCATGCCCAGCTAAATTGTTTGTATTTTTTAGTAGAGATGGGATTTCATTGTATGTTGGCCAGGCTGGTCTCAAACACCTGACCTCAGGTGATCCACCCACCTCAGCCTCCCAAAGTGCTGGGATTACAGGCATGAGCCACTGCACCTGGCCTTAATTTCTTAACACTTGCTTCCTCATATATAAAATATGTGAGCTTTTAAGACCCCTTAGAAGTCTAAAATGTGATGACTCCATAAACATAGCTGTCTGACAGCTGTATTCTCAGAGTATGAGACCAGCTAAGATAGGGTGCTCTCATTACACACACTCTTCCATGGAGATGTGGATAAGCTGATAAGAACTTCCCTGTGGGGGGGGGGAAAAATACACACACACACACACACACACACACACACACACACACACACATATATATGAAAATTAGCCAGGCGTGGTGGCCTGTAATCCCACTACTCAGGAAGCTGAGGCAGGAAGAATTGCTTGAACCTCGGAGGCGGAGGTTGCACTGAGCCGAGATAGCGCCATTGTACTCCAGCCTGGATGACAGAGTGAGACCCCATCTCAAAAAAAATAAGAACTTCCCTATGTTTCCTAGTGTTCCTGAGTAGCTCAGTGATCCTTAGCTTTACTTTCTTTCCGACCCCAACTTATTCCATTACTTAATCCCCAGCCACATCAATTTCATCAACGGGAGGGCATAATAGAATCATGAGTCATACAGAATACTGGAGCTCCATCGTCATGCATGGGTGTCCAGCCCTTTGAATGTGAGGACTTTTCGGCTTATCTGGAGTGGCGGATATCACAAAAATTATGCACAGACATTTTTTTAGTTTATCAGCTATCATTAGTGTTAGTGTACTTTATGTGTGGTCCAGTGTGGTCCAGGGAAGTCAAGAGGTTGGACACCCATGAAGGGATAGCTTCCCTAACTCCAGTCAGCTTGCATTTTGTGCCAGGAGAAGAATATTAAGTAGTGAATCATATCATTTAATCTCTTTAGAATATGCAAAATACATTCTAGCAGTAGCATTTTGCTCTCTATCATAACATTAAACACAATCAGCCACAAAAGAATAATATAGTCAGAACCTAAATAAAAGCCAGGATAATTCTACTTCCTATGTTTCTTCTCTCTGTTTGGATGTGGTAGCTGAATGTATTTAAGATTATAATTGCAATAGGCAAAATGGTTGCTATTCTCTTAGGATAATGATATTGCAGGGAGTCACATTTGAAATTGCCTAAGAAATAAGAATATAGTTAATGTAGAGAAATGAGATAAAGCCAGTGCAAAACTGAATGAGCCTATGACTTTTTTTTAATTTAGTGTTTATATTTTATTTTATTTCAATAGTTTTGGTGGAACAGGTGGTTTTTGGTTACATGGATAAGTTCTTTAGTGGTGATTTCTGAGATTTTAGTACACCCATCACCCAAGCAGTGTACACTGTACCCAATATGTAGTCTTTTATCCCTCACCTCCTCTCACCCTTCCCCAACCCCATACTAAGTGTTATATCATTCTTAGGACTTAGCTCCCACTTATAAGTGAGAACATAATGAGGTTTGGTTTTCCATTCCTGAGTTACTTTCCTTAGAATAATGGCCTCTAACTCCATCCAAGTTAATGCCTAATGATTTTTAAAGCAAATTTTCACATCTTCATCATCAATTCACCTTTCCATTAGATTCTGAAATGCATACTTACGTGTTGTTCAAACTTCAAATGATAATATGAAATTCTATGTGTTTTGACTTCTGTGTTGTTAACAGTGCTAAAAATAAAGATTTTATCAGCTCATGATAAAGGTACTCATGTTGAGGTCAATGTGAAGATTAAAAAGGTCTTAAAATCTACCAAACTGAAGATTTTCCGAGGAAAGCGAACATTATATCCAGAATCATGGACGGACAGAGGATGCACTTGTCCAATCCTCAATCCTGGTGAGTATTAGACTTTCCTACCTTAGTACCTGCCTTGTCTCTGCTGATTTGCTGCTTGTCTTACTCTGAAGCACAGCATAAATAAACTCAGCAAGAACATCTCTCCTTTTCATCATCTGACTCCTGCGGAAAATCCAAATGTAATTCTTTGAACTAACATCGAAAAATTATTTCTCTTCCATGTGCTCTATAAAAGTTTAATATTTTAAAATCCAGAAATATAACACTCTCTATCCTAAAAGAGGAGACTCAGATTGGTTCCAGGTGCCAGTTGCATAGAAAGCACTTTCATGACTTTATCTGCCACTTACTCTTTATCTGAAAGCCAGGTCCTATTACAGTAGAACCTGTTCCCAAAGGAAGTTCAAATGCAAAATTCCATCTGTGGAAATAATATTGAATTCATTTTGACTATTGCTTGAAAAGCGTCTGTTTCTCCTAGAGAGAAAACAGCTCTCAAGTTCTCATCATCTTGTTTTTCATGAAATGATATTTCTGGTTTCAAATTAGAAACAGCAGAAATAAACAAAACAGAAACTGTAGGATTTTAGAGCAACTTGAAATGGAGAGAAATTTGATTTGCACCTTTAAATGTTATAGCAGAAGTAAAGACGAATAAATAAGCACCAGGGTTCTTGCCCCAAGCACATGCGTTATCCTGGGTCATAAGCTGCTTCTTTCTCTGTCTCCCTTGTCAAATTTGAGGATGGGGTTTAGGCTTTTGGTCACAGTGTCTTCAATACCTACCATTACTACCCAGACAGTGGTAACATAATACTTAGCAGGTTCTAATAAAACAAATCATAATTCAAAAAATGCTCTGCATCTCCCTGCTTGTGTGATTGTCATCTGTGTCTTAGTCACACTGATGAAACAGGTGCATTATTTATGTTCTTGGTCTAATTCCTTTCCCATATAAACCCGTTGTTAACGTTAATAAGAAGTCTTTTGCACCCAGCCTGGCCAACATAATGAAACCTCGTCTCTACCAAAAATACAAAAATTAGCCTGGGGTGGTGGCAGGCACCTGTAGTCCCAGCTACCCAGGAGCTGAGGCAGGAGAATCCCTTGAGACCAAGAGGCAGAGGTTGCAGTGAGCTGAGTTCATGCCACTGCAGTCCAGCCTGGGCGACAGAGCAAGACTCCGTCTCAAAAAAAAAAAAAAAAGTCTTTTGCAGTCTTTGATTAATAAATTTGAGAGAAACAGACAGATAACTGAGAGAGAAAGAGAGACAGCATAAACTAACAATAAAATATCCCCTCAGTCTAAACAAACTCAACATTGATACAGAACTTTTGATTTTGGCCAAGTGTTGACCAGTCTCTCACATCTTTTTCTACCCTTTCGATAACGTATTTAAATCAATTTAGATTTTAGTAAGGAAAAGATGAAAACTAATGTTTTAAATTACATAAATAAATAAACAAACAAACAGACTGGGCATGGTGGTTCATGCCTGTAATCTCAGCTTTAGGAGCCCAAGGTGGGAGGATAGCTTGAGCCCAGGAGTTCAAGACCAGTCTGGATAACATAGTGAGACCTAGTATCTACAAAATTTTTTTTAAAAATTAGCTGGGTGTGGTAGCACATCCCTGTAGTCCCAACTACTTGGAAGGCTGAGGTAGGAGGATCACTTGAGCCCAGGAGGTCAAGGCTGCAGTGAGCCATGATTGAGCCACTGCACTCCAGCCTGGGCAAACAGAGCAAGACCCTATCTCAAAAGAAATTAAAAATACATAAATAAATAAAATTCCAAAGAACAAATTGAATAAGAATCTTGGGCTTTGAATACAGGAAACTAAAAATAATTCATGTAAGTTCTATTTCCCAGTGATTTGTGCTTAGAGGCATCTCTTATAAGAGCTTTCCTACTGTCTTGGCAAAAGGAAAAAAAAAAAAAAAAAAGTCTGCCCAGTTTAGTGAGACATTAAAAACAAGAGCTTTGACCATCTGAGCCACCCTCCAGGAAGTGAACCATACTTCCTAATCAGGTTTCTGCCAAGCCAAGTCAAAGAATCAACTGAGTTCATCACAATTGAAAACATAAGCGCAATTATTCAAAGAATTCTTGAAAACATGTTTACTTGCTTTGAAGAAAAGCCTGGAACTTGCCAAAGCAAAACCAGACACTCTTTCATTTTACTTTGTTTTTCCATTTTTACAAGTTCAATAGCTAAGGCCAAAGAAAGCTGATAAGAAAACTGAAACCTTACACGCCAACCTGCTTCCTTGGCTACTTTGGAAAAGAAACAATCCTATTGGGTATCCCTGCATATTCATTCATTCTTAATTCATGCATACATGTACTCATTCATCAGTCATATATTTTAGAATACCAAGACTAGCACTAAAGTATTATATTTTCTTTTTCTATGGATACAAAATAAACTTTGTGTTCTCAAACATGTAGCACAGAAGATGTCAAAACCCCAGAGATAGGAAAATAAAATATAAATGCTAATAAGAGGTGTAAAAGAACATTGTTTTGCATGTTTATTTTTGGTGTGATGCTGCTTCATAATTTATGGTTTTATTCAGTATTGTTTTTATCAATTTAACTTATATTTATACTTTAATGGTAAATTCCTGTTTATTCTATTTGTAGTTTCAAAGTAAATTCATGTAAAAATACCAGACTTAACCCTGAGATTTCTTTCTTTCTTTTTTTCTTTTTTTAAAGACAGGGTTCTCTGCTTTTTTGCCCAGGCTAGAGTGGTGGTACTATCACTGCTCACTGCAGCCTCGACTTCCCAGGCTCAAGCAATTCTCCCGCCTCAGCCTCCCGAGTATCTAGGACTACAGACGTGCCACCACACCTAGCTAATTTTTGTTTGTTTGTGTTTTTGTAGACAGGGTCTTCCTATGGTGCCCAGGTTGGTCTCAAACTCCTGGCCTCAAGCAGTCCTCCCACCTCAGCCTCCCAAAGCACTGGGATTACAGGCGAGAGCCACTGCATCCAGCCCTAACCTTGAAGTTTCTTAAAAATTGATTACTGTGGCCGGGCGCGGTGGCTCAAGCCTGTAATCCCAGCACTTTGGGAGGCGGAGACGGGCGGATCACGAGGTCAGGAGATCGAGACCATCCTGGCTAACACGGTGAAACTCCGTCTCTACTAAAAAAAAAACTAGCCGGGCGAGGTGGCGGGCACTTGTGGTCCCAGCTGCTCGGGAGGCTGAGGCAGGAGAATGGTGTGAACCCAGGAGGCGGAGCTTGCAGTGAGCTGAGATCCGGCCACTGCACTCCAGCCTGGGCGACAGAGCAAGACTCCGTCTCAAAAAAAAAAAAAAAAAAAAAAAAATTGATTACTGTATTTTTAAATGGGGACTTTATTATTTTAGATATTATACAAACAATTTTAAGTTATATTTTTAACTAGTCAGTTAATTAAATACTGAGGTTCTTTTTCATGCAGAAGCTAAGGTTGCCTTTTATAATTTAAATGCCTTTTCATTCATTTACATTGTACTCTCCAGTGTTTGAAACATCTGTCATTATTTTCCTTTTTCTCTTTTTCTGAAAACACCAAAATAGCTTTTTTTAAAGTTTAGGATTAGTTTCTTTTTATAATCTTTTAGCGGGGTGCAGTGGCTCACACCTGTAATCCCAGCACTTTAGGAGGCTAAGGTGGGCGGATCACTTGAGCCTAGGAGTTCGAGGCCAGCCTGGGCAACATGGTGAAAGTCCATCTCTACAGAAAATACAAAAATTAGCCAAGTATGGTGACATGAGCCTGTTGTCCTAGCTACTCAGAAGGCTGAGGTGGGAGGATTACCTGAGCCTAGGGAGATCGAGGCTACAGAGTTGAGATGGTGCACTGCATGTCAGCCTGGGTGACAGAGTGAGACTCTGTCAAAAAAAAAAAAAAGAAGAAGGGAAGGAAAGGAGAGTGGAGGGGAGGGGAGATGTTTAGGGGAAATTTTTAAATTTCATATTTCTATCCCCCAGAGATCATCTCTGTTAATAGCTTAGGAAATCCTTTCTAATTTTCCTCTGTGTATATGTATTATATTTTTAACCAAAATGATATCATAGTATATGCTCCATTCTGTAACCTGCATTATTCTGTTAATAAGCTGTACCTTCAATTTTAGTTTATTTTCATATTACCTAATACTCAGGTCATATTTCTATTTCCCAACTGATCCCAAAATGTCCTCTAGAGCTGATTTGTCCTTTCCAGTATTCAATCCAGGATCACACATCTAGTTTTTCAGTCCCTCAAGTCTCTTTTATTCTGGCACGGTTCCTTTTTTATGACTTGTTGAGGAAACCAGATCAGATGCCCTGTCCCTTATCTGACCATCAACATTTGTGTGGTTGGTTCATTTATGGTAGTGTTTAGCTCTATCTCTTCTATCTCCTGTAATCTCTGAAGAAAGGCTTGATTGATTCAAGACAAACATTTTGGCTAGAATCCATTATAGATATCATCGTGTGCTTCATGTTGAATCATGTCGAATGCACATGGTACCTGGATAACCTCCCATCAGTGTCTCTAAGCTTGACCTTTGGACTACAACGAAGGCAGCCTGATCTCTCCATTGCCAAAGTTTTGTTTTACCTTTAGAGATAGAAAAGAATGAGTGTGATATTACGTAGCATTCTACGAGCATCCAGCTTTCCATTCACCATTCATTTAATGACTTTGTCGCCAATTGATAATCCTTTCCTGAATCAATAACTTCATTAGAGTCTGAGAAATGAAGTTTTTCTAATTCTTTCGAATTCTCTTATTAGCTGGCATTCTTCTGTAAGAGGGCTTTCTCACCCAAGCTGGGCAACTAGGTTACCATGAAATACAGTTCTTATTGTAAAGACAGGATAAATGCTACATTCTTTCCCTTTAGTTTCTAATTTTCAAAGTAAGAAATGGTTTTAACAGCTGCCTCTAAAGATGACAAATTAATTTTTCTCTGACTTTCTCATTTTTGGTGTCATTTTGGAATTATGGATTTCTATGGATTTAATGTGTTTTCATACACAGAATTATTGTGTTTCTTGGTGCTCAACTTATCACAGCTTTGACACATTATAACTCTGTCCTGCTAGCTGCTATGTCCTTTTAAAAAGACACACATTCATCTTTGAAAGCTTTCTTGTTTTTAACACAATAAGATGTCCCATGCTCAACTTCCTGCCCTGAACCTGGAATAAGCCATTTTCCAAGAAGCCTGTATGGTTGTTATAGGTGTTCATACTACTTGGATGACATTTTTTTCTCAGTCATTTCAGTGAAAAACGAGCAATGAAATCAATTTAAATTGTGAAATTAAATTGATATTTTCAGTTGAATTTTAGCATCTAGCTTTCATGTAATTTAGTTTTTAAAAGTATATCTCTATTTTATATTGGAAAATTTTTATTTTATAAACATAATTATTTTATCTAGCCTATAATTTTTAAAAACTTTTCCTAAATACCAAAATCTACATTATTACAAACATTAACTAAGGGCAATTATTGTATTTCTTTTTACTAATCTATAGGTAATGAGACTGTCCTTTCATTTCTTGGGTATATTAGCTAAAATTTGTTATCTAAAGCTTGAAAGGAATTTTGAATACAAAGTCATCACAAGATCTAGGCAAGTTTTATCATTTATTTAGGTTTTTTTTTTTTTTTTTTTTTTTTAATGTATGACAAACAAACATCCTATTCCAAAAACACATAGGCTTTATATAGGGAATATGTGTTATTTTCTATAATTCATAGCTTCTTTCCTATATGTTTTCCTAAATGCTTGTTTCACTTTTATAAAAATCCTCCTTAGGCTGGGCATGGTGGCTTATGCCTATAATCCCAGCACTTTGGGAAGCTGAGGCAGGCGGATCACCTGAGGTCAGGAGTTCAAGAGCAGCCTGGCCAAGATGGTAAAACCCTGTCTCTACTAAAAATATAAAAGCCAGGTGTGGGGGTGCACACCTGCAGTCCCAGCTACTTGGGAGGCCAAGGCACAAGAATTGCTTAAACCCAGGAGGCAGAGGTCGCAGTGAGCCAAGACGGCACCACTGCACTCCAGCCTGGGCAACAGAGTGAGACTCTATCCAAAAACAAAACAAAACAAAACAAAACAAAAAAACAAAAAAATCTTAAAGATACTACTATACACGGTGAGTCTCCAAGATGTACTGTTCTAGGGCAGTATGGTGAGTGTCCTTAGAACCCTCAGTTCTTTGCCACAGAGTGTGGTATAGTACAAAGAAAAGGTTCTAGAATCAGCATGATCTGAGTTTGAGTCCAGGTGCTGCTATACTTACAAAAAGATATCAAACAAGTTTCTTAGCCTTGCTGAGCCTCAGTTTCCTCATCTGCAAAACAAGAAGGAAAAAATATCTACCTCACAGGGTTATTTTCAAAGCTAAATGAGATCATACATGTAAAGCATACATGTGCTAAGCATAGTAAATGCTTACTAAATGGCAGCTATTAATGTTTCTTACTCCTTATTCCAACCCTGAATATATAAAAGCGCTGGAGTCAGCCAGGCGTGGTGGCTCACACCTGTAATCCCAGCACTTTGGGAGGCCGAGGTGGGCAGATGGCTTGAGTCCAGGAGCTCAAGACCAGCCTGGGCAACATGATGAAACCCCATCTCGACAAAAAATTTGAACAAATTAGCTGGGAGTGGTGGCGCACACCTGTAGTCCCAACTGCTTGGGAGACTGAGGAGGGAGGATTACCTACTCCCAGGATATCAAGGCTGCAGTGAGCCAGGATTATGTCACTACACTCCGGCCCACGACAGAGCAAGACCTTGTCTCAAAATAAATACAAAAGAAAACCTGCTGGAGTCACATCTCTCCCTTCAATAAAGTATGATACTATATAGCCCCTAATTTTGTTCTCTTTTAGGTTTGGAATACCTTGTAGCAGGACATGAGGATGTAAGAACAGGCAAACTAATTGTGAATATGAAAAGCTTTGTCCAGCACTGGAAACCTTCTCTTGGAAGAAAAGTCATGGATATTTTAAAAAGAGAGTGCAAGTAGCATTAAGATGGATAGCACATGATGGCACTTCTCTATGTACAAAACACACATTTTAGAGCAAGAAGACCTCAGACAGGAAACTGGAATTTTTTAAAGTGCCAAAACGTATAGAAATGTTTGAATGCATGGGTCTCATCTAACTTATCTCTTCTGGACCCATGTTTAAATGTAGTTTTATTTCATGAAGAGAAATGAAAACCCCTACACTGATATCTGTTTTCTATGGGACTGATTCTGAAATTCTTAACTATTAAGGTTATTTTAATAGCAGCATGACATTTAGCAGTAATCCATTAAGGGCAGTACCTCTAACAAGGACGCCTTCCAGCTTCAGCTACGTTACTTACATTTGATGCTAAAGTAATGAATGAGATTTTAAGGAATTCCCAACCCTACTATCAGAAAAGGTGTTTCTTAAAAAAGAGCCTTCTCTTGTGTGTTATGCATGAACTTTGGTCTGTAGGTGTTAAATGGAGCCTCTCCACGTGTATATAGTATTTCCTTGTATAAAGCACTTTACTACGTACCACTTGTGTTGTGAACGTTTGGAGACTGCTGTTGGAAGAAAGAAAAGAGTGTGTGAGAAAGCCTACTGAAGCAAAAGCGCTGCCACTACAGGTGGACAAAAGTGACCATATAAAAGAAGTTGTGCTATTTAACTCTGAATACTTGGAGAAACTAGGTGAAGATGCAACCAGAAAGGAGAATATGTATGCATGAAGACTCAGCTTCGAGCTGGAGGCTAGATTCCAAGATGACAGCCATGATGAAACTTTTTAAAAAACTAAACCAGAAGAGACTTTAAAATAAGAGAAAGAAATCATAAATGTAGACATATGCTTGGCTAAAGTGGAAATGGACTTTAAATTTTAAAAAGCTCATTTGCAATGCACTTGTATACACTTCAAAAATTATTGTAGACACAGAATTTGTTATATTTTTGTGCTTAGTATTTAAATCTGAACATTGAAACAGTTTTCCTCCTTGTCTTTCTTAACAGTAAGTCATTATATTTACCTGTTTTTTAACACAATGTATGTGATAGTAAACAAATCACAGTTTTTCATTATTATTCATCTTCTATACCCATGTGTAACCACTATACATAGTTTCTTTTGTACTTGAATATACAAAACATGAACACAGTGCCATATGAATAATTTCACATACAGAACCATTTTTTCCCTGAAGTCCTGTGGACTTGCAAAAATATATATATATTGCTTTGTTAATTTGTTTTTATATTTCATATATGTAATAAAGGAATATGATCTCCTGATTTTTGTCTCATTTCTTGATTAACTCTTTCAGTGATGCTAAAGATTATCTTCTCATAATGAGGGAACTCAAATATAATTCATTAATTTAAGAAAATGAAAGAAGGCCCAACTTCTGCTCTGTTACTCTGGGGTTTTGGAATGGAGTGGAAGCTAACTCAGATGGATTTATTTTCTGTAGCCTTTAGACACAAACTTTTTTCATCCGATACATTGTGATTTTTATATTACATTAATTTTAACTAATTTTAAAAGTAATAAATGTTCATTGTGGAAAACACAGAAAAAGCATAACAGGAAAAAATATTTATACTCCAACCATCCTGGGATAAGAGCCATTAGCACTGTGGTGTCTATAATGTAGACTGTTTTCTGTGCATACATATATATGTTTTATATAATTGGAATTATACTAAACATAGTCTTAAGAAATCTGCTTTTTCACTGGAATTATACTGAACATAGTCTTAAGAAATCTGCTTTTTCACCTGGAGCATGTCTCTTAGCTTCTTACCTATCCTATCTTATCCTGGTTGGTGGACCATTATCTAGTATGGTTATCATTTAGAAGCAACTCATAAAACATGTTGGTAAGTATAGCATACCAATACAAATATTTTAAATACATCAGATACAGAATTTTCCATTTCACTTTATTCAAAATAACAAATACCCACTTTAAAAAGAGTAGAAATTTTTTAAAAAGAGTAAAAAAAAGTCCATAAAACATTAAGTTAAAAAAATTACAGAACATACATAATTAGCCCCACCCCAAAAACACATTTATAGTATATATAGTGTTTTTAAAGTTCTGAAAGAGGGCCAGGCACGGTGGCTCACACTTGCAATCATAGCACTTTTAGAGGCTGAGATGGGAGGATTCGTAAGGCCAGGAGTTTGGGACCAGCCTGGGCAATGAGTGAGACCTCCATCTCTTAAAAAAAAAAAAAAAATAGCCAGGCATGATGGTGCACACCTGTAGTTTCAGCTACTCAGGAGGGTGAGGCAGGAGGATGTCTTGAGCATAGGAGTTCAAGCTTACAGTGAATTCAAGATTACAGCAAGCTATGATGATGCCACTGTATTCCAGCCTGAGTGACTGAATAAGACCCTGTCTCAAATAGACAAATAAAAGTTCTGAAAGAGAGACCGATTGTAACAGTATTGGTACCTGTCTGGCAAAGAAGGAAGGAGATTTTTCCCTTCTTATTTTACATGCATTCGTATTGCTTGACTTTCTTTCACTAATCATATATTACTTTTGTAATTTTTTTTTTTTTTTTTTTTTTTTTTTTGAGATGGAGTCTTACTCCACCTAGGCTGGAGTGCAGTGGTATGATCTCGGCTCACTGCAACTTTCGCCTCCCGGGTTCAAGCAATTCTCCTGCCTCAGCCTCCCTAGTATCTAGGATTACAGGCACCCGCCACCATGCCTGACTAACTTTTGTATTTTTAGTAGAGACAGAGTTTCACCATGTTGGCCAGGTTGGTCTCAAACTCCTGACCTCAGGAGATCCACCTGCCCCGGCCTCCCAAAATGCTGGGATTACAGGCATGAACCACCACACTTGGCCTGTAATTTATTTTATAAAACAAAATTTAACCAACCAATTGTTTTTAAAGTATGTTCAAGTAAAATCAGAACTGAAAGTTTAGTTTTGTCTAGTTTACCAAATTGTTGGGTCCCAGTGTCTTCCCAGTCCTCTATGACTAGAATCTGCTTCCTTCATGGCTCTTTCAAGTACCTTTTCCAGCAACATTCAAAAAGATAGGTTACTATTAGAATCGTTTCTTAAGGTCTTGATTCTCAAATCACTTGCAGCCTTCCAGTGCAGTTTGAAATTTCCTATGAGCATCATTTGGCTTCCAAAGTGGAAAAAAAAGGAAAAGGAAAAGAAAGAAACCTTATGTTCCCCATTTTGTAAATGTAAAGAAGAAGGTGGAGCTGGCCCCCTCATGACCCCATTCCCATTCCCATCATCCTGTCATCCCAACATGCCATCATCCCAACATGCCATCATCCCAACATCCCAACATCACATCATCCCATCATCCCAACATCCCATATCCCATCATCCCAACATC
>NC_045443.1:93017012-93126694 GCF_002776525.5 Piliocolobus tephrosceles | reverse complement strand
CATCACATCATCCCATCATCCCATCATCTCAACATCCTATCATCCCATCATCCCATCATCCCATCATCTCAACATCCCATCATCCCATCATCCCATCATCCCAACATCCCATCCTGCCATCCTGCTACATGCACTTTGTCCTCCTTAGCCTCTTTCAAAATAACCACCTCGGTACTAAGACTTCCATCTGTGACTTCAGTGGAACCTGAACACTTCCTTCGAGAGCTACTGGGAAAGTCTCTGCCCCTGGACCTTTACTCTGTGTGCCACTGGGCTTTATTAGGCAGTGCTGAGTTTCATAATTGCCACATACCTATCCTTGTGATTTGCCTGAGGTCAACACAGTCTTGCCCTCTTCTTACATCATTTTCTCTGTAGAGGAATGTTACTAATATTTACTATTTGATGCAATGGAAATTCTCAATAATAGGATAATCTTTTAATAGTGTCCTCTAAATGAGGTCAAATCTGTGGGGATATGACCATGAGCCAAATAGCAGTGTCCATCTGGCTATGTTAAACAGAGAGCAAGGCCTATTATGGGTAAACATAGTTCTTGGGGACACTTTGGGTTCTTGCAAAACAAATCCTTTTCTAAACGATCAGAGACTTACCAATGCTAAAGGGTGGGAAAAAGAACCTTGAAAATGTCTCGTGCTGGCCGTCCCTCTGCCACTCCCCTGGAATGCCTGAGAACAAGAGTGAGCAATGCCTGGCCCGCTGAGTTTTGTGAGAAGTCCCAGAACTGAATTGCTTTTGTGCTCATTGTTTCAATGATAAGCAGTCCCTGAACCTAACTTTATCAAAGGGCCAAACTCACATCTTATTTCCCACAGTTTGGAAGGGAAATATTTATGAATAACCTCAATTTTGCAAGAGAGATTAGTATGATAAAAATGGAATAGAAGCAAAAGGGTGCACCTCAAATGACTGACAGTTTCTTTTTTTAAGTCTCTCAGAAAATGATTTGTCTGAAAATATTTTTTAAAAAGTGATTCCCAAGTCCCTGTGTTCCTACACTTTCACCAAAGAAATGTAAACATGTCTCTACTTTTTGAGGATTACTGATTGTGTTTGAAATATGCAGTTTTTAATGACAAATGCCCAGATTTATTATTCGTCAGTTTATGTATGTGAATAGCTAAAAAAGCAGAATGTTAGTCACAAGAAAGAAAGAAATATGCCCCGGGGTAACAGATATTTCCAGAATCTGAGATGTATGTTCCATTAAGAGAGGGTTTTGGCCAGGTGCGGTGGCTCACACCTGTAATGCCAGTACTTGTTGAGGCCAAGGTGGGTGGATCACTTGAGCCCAAGCGTTTGAGACCAGCCTTGGCAACATAGGAGGACCTCATCTCTACAAAAATCACAAAAAATTAGCTGGGCATGGTAGTGTGCACCTGCAATCCCAGCTACCCGGGAGGCTGAAGTGGGAGGATTGCTTGAGTCTGGGAGATCAAGGCCGTGATTGTAACACTGCACTCCAGCCTGGGTTACAGCGTGAGACCCTGTCTCAAAAAAAAAAAAAAAAAAAAAAAAAAAAAAAAAAAAAAAAAAAGAGAGAAGAGTGTTTTGGTAAATGCCGAATACATTTCTAGTTTCTTAGTATGTTACAGGTAGGGGACCATGTTCCAAAGTGTGATCATTAGTAACGAATTTATTATTAAATCCAAGATTTACTAGGAATGATTTAATCATAGTGTGCCCATGTGACCAAGAGGGAACAGCAGCCAGACAAGGAACCCTGCTTCCCAGAAAGAAAAACAACCACTGTTAGCAGATTTTCACAGTATCAGTTAAATTTTCTGTCCAGAAACTCCCTGGATGCCTCCTCAGCTAGGATACTACCAAAGATTTCAAACTTGGTGAATAAAAAATAATCCCAGCACTTTGGAAGGCCAAGGTGGGAGGACTGCTTGAGCTCAGGAGTTCGAGACCAGCCTGGGCAACATAGTGAGACCATTTCTCTCCAAAAAAAATTAAACAATTAGCAGGGCATGGTGGTGTGTGCCTATAGTCAGTCCTAGCTATTCAGGAAACTGAGGTGAGGATCACTCGAGCTCAGGAGGTCGAGGCTTCAGTGACCCATAATCTTGCCACTGTACTCCAGCCTGGGCAACAGAGCAAAACGCTGTCTCAAAAAAAAAAAAAAAAAAGATAATATCAATGGTAGCAAGCAGTAATTAAGAGTTTACTACATGCAAGGCACGTTTCTTAGTGCTTTACAGGAGTTATCCCCATTTTATGCTCCTAACCACCCCTGAGGTGCGTGCGTGCTATTATTATTCCCATTTCTTAGATGAAGAAACAGAGGTGCAGAGAGACTGATTAAATTGTTCAAGGACAGTCAGATAATAATTGTGACGTCTGAATTTGAACCCATGCATTCTAACTCACAGTGTTCATATTTTAGCCCCTAAAAGGGCATTCTTGCATTCAAAAGGAGTCCACGTGAGGTGATGCCAACTGCACCATTTTTCTTCATGCCTGTTCCTTTAGTTAAGGGAAGAGAATTCAAAATCAGCATTTTCTGCTAGTTTTTTTTCTCTTCACTCTCCAAATTGTAATTGTATTCTATCATGCCACTGTGCGGCTGTGTCATTTTCTACTCTTTCCTGTGGTTACAGCGCCATAGAGTAATGCTGCCTAATGTCATTTATATTAAGAGGAAATGGAAATAGTAAGAGACCCTTCTCTTTTTTTTTAAATTTTTTCGAGACAAGGTCTCACTCTGTCACACAGGCTGGAGTGTGGTAGCGTCATCACAGCTCACTGCAGCCTCAACCTCCTGGGCTCAAGCAATCCCCTTGCCTCAGCCTCTTGAGTAGCCTGTGGTCCCAGATGGATGTGTGCCACCACACCCAGCTGACTTTTTTTTTTTTTTAATTATTTGTAGAGACTGGGTTCTGGCTATGTTGCCCAGGCTGGTCTCGAACTCCTGGGCTTAAGTGATCCTCCCTCCTCGGCCTCCCAAAGTGCTAGGATTACAGGCGTCAGTCGATGCTCAGCAAGAGTCTCATCTTTACCTTTGCCCTTTTCCTCTTGGTCTGGTTTTCTGAGGTCAATTTCAGCAGAAGGTCTACTTTTGCATGCATCAGTAATGATCCTGAATGAGCAACTATGAAATTCAACAGCATTTCAAATCAGTCTTGTTAGTTCTGACCTTTGTTGTATACAGAAATTCTGCTTGCAAGATGAATGAGAAGGAATTACACCAGAGAGAGACAAGGAAATAGGAAAAAATAAAGAATGTAGGCACTTTGTCAACCAAGGGGAGAGAGATAGGGGCAGGAAACAAAAGATAACGATATAAGAGAATCAAGGAAAGCAACAGATAGAAAAAGGCAGTTTGCAGGTGGTGGAGGCTGCAGTGAGCCAAGATGACACCACTGCACTCCAGCCTGGGCAACAGAGCAAAACTCTGTCTCAAATTAAAAAATAAAAATAAAGGGCAGTTTGTTCTAGCAAAAAGATGCAGAACATTTCAAGGTAGAATATATTCAGTTAATCAATTCTTCCATTGCTAGACACCATGATTTATGTAAGGTATTTCTGAATATTTATTACAAATTTTTCCATCTAACTCTCTTGCTGTTAGTTGTGTTTGAAGAGCCAGAAAAGCTACAGAAGATGAAATAATACAGAAACTGTAAACAATGGTAATCAGGAAACTAGGGAAAACCATTATTTTTACCATCTACTAAAATTGATTTTTTTTTTTAGACTGGGTCTTACTCTATTGCCCAGGCTGGAGTACAGTGGTGTGATCTTGGCTTACTGCAAACTCTGCCTCCCAAGCTCAAGTGATTCTCATGCCTCAGCCTCCCAAGTAGCTGGGATTACAGGCAAGTGCCACTGCACCTGGCTAATTTTTGTATTTTTAGTAGAGGTGGGGTTTCACCATGTTGGCCAGGGTGGTCTCAAACTCCTGGCCTCAAGTGATCCACCAGCCTTGGCCTCCCAAAGTGCTGGGATTACAGGTATGATCAACCACACCCAACCTGAAATGGAATATTTAATTTACCCTTTAGAGAGTAACTGGTCAACAAAATATTGAATATCAGTAAGCATTGCTAAAAGTTGTTTTCAACATACATGCTCATAGCAGTAATGGTTATCACTTTTGCTCTTGTTATGTGCCAGGTACCATGCCAAACCTCACATGTATTTTCTCCTTGGACCTCACGTAATTGCCCTATAAATATTATCAGGCCAAACCTGAGGGCCAGAGTGGTCAGATAACTCATCCAAGGTCACAAAGCTAGTAAGAGGCAAAGCTAGGATTTGAACCCTGATTTACTTGCCTTTAGAAGCAATATTTTTAACTTCTGTACTCTACTGAAGCCTTCAAATCAATGAATCTCAAATCATATGCAAAAAACTGGCAGACAGCTGTTTTTAAGGCAGAGATCCAGGCCTCTACCTCAGAGAGTCTGTTTCCAAAGGTCTAGATGGGGCCCGGGGAGGGACATTTTCATAAGCACCAGTGGTAACTCAGATAGAGGTGGTCTACAGACAAGACTTTGAGAGCTCTGCTCTGGACACTTTCACAGAATAGTCTCGACAAATCCACATGGATATAAATCTACTTGACCTTTGTCACAAATATTATTTTATGAATAACAGAATCATTAGTCCTGTTATGGTTACCAAAAAACGAAGACGGTGGAAAAGGAAAATTGAAAGAACCTCACATAACAGCCCTGTAAAATTGGTGAGAGAGAATTCCTTAAAGTCAGTCAGAAAGGGGATTCCTCCAGCAATTATGTACCCTTACTTCCTAACCTGGCCTTAAATAGACCTGTGAAATATGTAAATTTGTCTTTGCTATCTCTACCCCTCAATCCACTTTGGATAATCTCTCCCCGGCTACCTGTCGACTTCATCCTGCACGGGGTCCACACCAAGATGCTGGACAAAACTCTCAACTCCCAACTTTCCCTCCAGCCTCAAACAGTCTACTTATTTACCAAGATGTTACTCTTGACCAAGAGATTGACAGGTTCATAAGATAAAATAAATCATTCTAATGCAATTCTTTCCCATTTTCCCACTTCCCAATTTTCTCCTAACATAATGTGTTCATGACCCAAACAAGCCAGGCATGTCTGCAAACTTTTTTTCCTTTTTTTTTTTTTTCGAGACAGTCTCACTCTGTCACCTGGGCTGGAGTGCAGTGGAACGACCTCAGCTCACTGCAACCTCCACTCCCCAGGGTTTAAGCAATTCTCGTACCTCAGTCTCCCAAGTAGCTGGTATCACAGGCGCCCACCACCATGCCCAGTTCATTTTTGTATTTTTAGTAGAGATGGAGTTGCATCATGTGGGCCAGACTGGTCTCCAACTCCTGACCTCAGGTGATCCGCCCGCCTCAGCTTCCCAAAGTGCTGGGATTACAGGCGTGAGCCACCGTGCCCAGCCTGCAGAAAACATTTTAATGGGTGATTCTAATCATAGGTATTTCAGGCACTGGTGGCAGGCCAGTGGGGGAGATATTTTTGGTCATTTGTGCCTTTCAATGCCTCATAAATCAGGCTGCCTAGGCAGCTTCCTAATTTTCCCTTAGGCAGTGGCAGCCCTGCACACACACCCCATTGTAGCCCTCAGAGGCTTAAGAAGTAAGGAGAAAGGTGAACAAGAAGTGACACTGAGAAAGGAAAACGTGGAGGGTGGCTTCACCTACCCTCTCTCAGAAATGTAGATTCAAGCCACAAATAAAATAAGAGAAATCCGCATGGACTCCACACTTTTCCTTCCCATTCCTGTGAACGAGAAATAAAATAAAATCCAGGATAACATTTTTTTGGTTACATATGGGGAGAAAAATCAAGGAGATGTACACAACCCGTATCACAGCAAACAGAATTCCTTAACATCAGAAACACTCTTACATACCAACACTCTCTTACACACGGAGACTTGCTGGGCAGTGACCTTCAGTGACCTAGCTTTTGATACCAACTGAGAATACACAACTGGATATTTTTATCCACATGTTCTCTGCCTCTCTGATAAATGTTATACTAAACAGTGGGAAGCAAAAAATACAGTGAATGCAGTTTTTCAAACCATATTTACAAGTACACTTAATTTGCATGCCCCCAAATTTTATAGTTTTCACCAAATGCTTCAGGAGAGAAGATTAAGTTTAGGAACAACCTGCCTCTCCAAGTTTTCACTTGCCCCAGGATATTATCCTACCAGAACTGGCTAAGGCTCTTTGAGAAGTAGTGTTTAAAGCCTCATATTGGTCAGGCTCACATCTATAATCCCAGCACTTTGGGAGGCTGAGGCAGGAGGATCCCTTGACCCTAGGACTTCAAAACTGGCCTGGGTAACATAGGGAGATCCCACTTAATTAATCCAAAAAATTTAAAGTTAGCCGGGCATGGTGCCACGCACCTATGGTCCCAGCTACTTGGGAGGTTGAGGTAAGAGGATTGCTTGAGCCTGGGAGGTCGTGGCTGCAGTGAACCATGATTACGCCACCTAATTCTAGCCTGGGCAACAGAGTGAGCCCCTGCCTCAAAAAATAAAAATAAAATAAAAGTTGACTTTTCAGGATTCAAAGGCTTTATGAAATGTCTTTTCCTTTGTAAACACAAAATAAAATACACATGTAAAAACAAAACAATAAAGACCTTAAAACATGAAGAGTAATTTGTAATCTACAAATCTATAAATGAATAAATAAATTTATAAACTATCACCCTTTTTTTGAGACAGGGTGCTGCTCTGTCATCCTGGTTGGAATGCCGTGGTGAGATCACGGCTCATTGCAGCCTGGACCTCCAGTGGCTCAAGTGATCCTCCCACCTCAGCCCCCTGACTAGCTGGGACTACAGGCATTCGTCACCATGCCCGGATTTTTTTTTTTTAGAAGATACACGTTCTCCCTCTGTTGCCCAAACTTAACCTATACATTTTTTTAGGCAATAAATAGATGCTTCCACTTTCTAACTCTCCCACTGAATAGATAGTTCATTATGTAAATTCCTTACTGAACTGATATGATTTAAGGAAAGATAGTGTTGGGATCAGCATTTTCAGAGTGTCAAACACCATCAGAATCATCATCTCAAGGAATCCTTGAAACAACTTTGAAGTCGGGATTATTATCTCATTTTACAGATGAGGACCACGAGATTAAGGGGAGTAAAGTAACTTGCCCTAGGCCAGATGGCTAGCAAACTAGCAGAGCCAAAACCCATAGGTGCTAAGTTAACAAATGAACCTATAGGTGCTAAATTAACGAATGAAGATCTACAATCCAACAACACTATGTCTGCCTGATTCCACACCCTGTGCTCCTGCAGCTACATCATACTGCTTTAAAGCTCTGAGCTCCCAAATGGCATCATTTGTTGGATTGTAGATCCTCATTCATTACTTTAGCACCTATTTCTTGTCAGCCTCCTGTGCAATAGGTCCAGTTCTAGGTTATGGAGATACGACAGCGCACGACACAAAATCCCTACTCTGCATTCTACACTCTCCATTCTAGTCTGGGAGGTCCTTCGGAAGATTACTCTAATAATCCCTGCTCTTTCTCTCCATTGTAGGGCTTCTTTAGGGAGCGCTCAATGCCCTAAATGGATTCAGAGAAATATTTTGTTTCCATCACTAAAGGGAAAACTGAAAACAAGAGACCCCATCCTCTTGATTGTACTGAATACTGTTTTCCCCCAGGTGATCTGAAAGCAGTCAATGACTAAATTCTCCAGAGTAGAAAGCTGTTAAAATTGGACAATGGCCACAGAACAGGAGTTTTTGAGTTATGCTTAATGCCCACGAGGAAGCGGCAGAATTCTTCCTCTCACCACCCATTACCGAGCTGACAAGGTCCTGCTCTGTGCTGTGTTCATTAATTTTCCTGTTGGCTTTAAAGATTTACAACAGCTCCTGTCTGTCCCCCACATGAGAGAAAGTCAGGGATCCCTGCCCGCCCAAGCCACGGAGCACTGGCTGGCTTTGTTCCCCGCAAGCCTGCTGGGGGCTCCTTGACTCCCGTCATGGTAGCTTGGGAAGATTCACTTGCCTCTGTGAGAAATAACAGTGACCATAAAAGAAAAAATAAATTCTAGGCATTCTTTCAAGTCTTTGGGAAGTTCCGGCACATTCCAGCTGCGAAAGAATTCAAGTCCCTCCACTCATGTCAAAGCTCCAGCCTCATGCATGTGTGCTTTGCACATTTAATAGACCCAAGCCTAGTAATTAACTCTATAAATTCTCTCCCTGCCTTATTTGTCATGAACTGCAAGCTGATTCTATAGGGAGGTCAACCGGGGATTTAGTGAGTTATTCTCAGGCTTTGGGCAATGACAGATTTCAAAGGTTTGAAGCTTCTCAACATTAAGCATTGTTAATTCCAGAGCAAGGAGTCAATCATCTGTGACCCAGAGATTTTGCTGAATATTTTATTCCTTAAACTTCAGAAATTCACATCCATAACTAATTATGGTTGTTGTAAAGAGAAGTCTTCACTCCTTTCGCAGTCCAGACAGCCAAATGTTCTTGTGTCTTTTTCTAGACCCAAGTGCGTCCTCCAGATCACCCGTTTGAGCCTGTCCTGTAAATCTCAAACTCACCTATGATTCCATTTAAAAAGACTCACTTCTTGCTTACCTCCTAGCTTTTCTTTGCCTATTTCTTCCTCCATAAAGGAAGGGAGGGCCAGACACAGTGGCTCACACCTATAATCCCAGCACTTTGGGAGGCTGAGGCAGGAGGCTTGCTTAAGCCCAGGAGTTTGAGACCAGCCTAGGCAACAAAGCAAGATCCAATCTCTAAAAAAAATTTTAAGGCCAGGCATGCTGGCTCATGCCTGTAATACCAGCACTTTGGGAGGCCAAGGTGGGCAGATCGCCTGAGATCAGGAGTTCGAGACCAGCCTGGCCAACATCGTGAAACCCTGTCTTTACTAAAAATACAAAAATTAGCCAGGCATGGTGGTGGGCACCTGTAATCCCAGCTACTCAAGAGGTTGAAACAGGAGAATTGCTTGAACCTGGGAGGTGGAGATTGCAGTGAGCTGAGATCGTGCCATTGCACTCCAGCCTGGGCAACAGAGCAAGACTCTGTCTCAAAAAAAAGAAAAAAAAATTTAATTAGCCAGGTGTGGTGGTCCATGTCTACAGTCCCAGCTACTCTGGAGGTTGAGGTAGGAGGATCCCTTGAGCCCAGGAGTCTTTGACGTTGCAGTGAGCTATGATCATGCCACTGCACTCCAGTCTGGATGACAGAGTGAGACCCTGACTCTAAAATAATAACAATAGTGAAGGAAGGGAGAAGAATAAAAAGACAAACAAAAGAAGTTGCTTCAAGTTTTCTTAAGGCAAGAAAAAAAAAAAAAAAAACATCATTAAGAAGTATTCCTGAGGCCAGGCACAGTGGCTCACGCCTGTAATCCCAACACTTTGGGAGGCCGAGGCGGGCGGATCACCTGAGGTCAGGAGTTCAAGACCAGCCTGGCCAACATGGTATCACCCCATCTCTACTAAAAATACAAAGATTAGCTGGGCATAGTGGCGGGCACCTGTAATTCCAGCTACTCAGAAGGCAGGGGAATCACTTGAACCTGGGAGGCGGAAGTTGCAGTGAGCCGAGATCACGCCACTGCATTCCAGCCTAGGTGACAGAGCGAGACTCTGTCAAAAAAAAAAAAAAAAAAAAAAAGTGTCCCTGAGGCCAGGCATGGTGGCTCACACCTATAATCCCAGCTACTTGGGAGGCTGAGGCAGGAGGATCACTTAAACCCAGGAGTTTGAGACCAGCCTGAGCAATATGTGAGACTGTCTTTATTTTATTTCATTTTTTATTTTTATTTTTGAGACAGAGTCTCGCTCTGTTGCCCAAGTTGGAGTGCAGTGGCACCATCTCGGCTCACTGTGATCTCAGCCTTCCAGGTTCAAGTGATTCTCCTGCATCAGCCTCCCAAGTAGCTGGGATTATAGGCACCCACCACCACACCCAGCTAATATTTTTGTATTTTTAGTAAAGACAGGGTTTCACCATGTTGGCCAGGCTGACCTTGAACTCCTGACCTCAAGTGATCTGCCTGCCTTGGCCTCCCAAAGTGCTGGCATTATAGGCATGAGCCACCATGCCCAGCCAAGACTCTGTCTAAAACAACAACAACAACAAAAAAAAACACTTAAATTAGCTGGGCATTGTGATGTGCACCTGTAGTCCTCCTACTGGGAAGGCTGACGTGGGAGGATGGCTTGAGCCCTGGAGCTCAAAGCTGCAGTGAGCAGTGATAGCATCACTGCACTCCAGCCTGGGCAACAGAGTGAGACTCCAGAAGGAGGAGGAGGAGCAGGAGGAAGAGGGGAAAGGAGAAGAAGAAGGGGGAAGGAAGGAGAGGAAGGAGGAGGAGGAAGAAGGGGAGGAGGAGGAGGAAAGGAGGAAGAAAGGAGGAGGGGAGGAGGAGAAGGAGGAGGGGAGGGAAGAACAGAAGAGAAGAAGAGAGAAGAAAGAATAAGTAGTGTTCCTGAGCATCTAAAACTGGTGCAAATTTAGGCTACTAGTCCTAGGAATCCAAAGCGCTGACCTCGCTAACATGGCAGAGATCATTACTACACCCTACAAAGAGAAACCATTTCTTTATGGCACCACAGATTTAGCATTTAATTCCTTCCACGCAGAATGCAAGTGTCCTCACGCCAACAGTTGGGAATGAAAAATGAAGGGGTGGAAGAGGAGAAAAGACTAATATAATTCAAACACTAGCCAAGAGAGGCCTGACTCGGCAAATAATGGAAACAAGCAATAATGTGGTGCCCTGGGAGAAATGCTATCGATGAGTTACAAGTCAGCGCTGCAAGAGCCCGGAATGAGACTGTGGAAGACATTCCAGAAAAGGCGATCTGAACTAGGTCTAGCATCAACTTCCCGGCTTTTGAATCTCACTAGGCAAGGGGGACAGAGCTCCCTGTTGTGGTTTATAACAACTGTGTTAACACCCAGACTCCCCTGCAATCCAAATACTGTTGTCGCTGAGGGCTGCTTTATATGAGTTACCTTCACAATCTGATGGTGACCTCTGAGGCGGGTGCTATTATTATTACACCCATTCTACACATGAGGAAGGGAAGCTCAAGTAAGTAGGCTGCTGTATCACTGTGAGTAAGTGACGCATCCAAAGTGCAAGCCCAGGTCTGCGCCCCAGAGTCCGGGCTCTGTCATCACACTGAAACACCTCCTCCTGAGTGCACGCTTCCTTGGTCTGCAGGCAGCTAACGACCCTGGCTCCCCTTGGATCTCTCTCTTCCCTCAGGATCATTTGCTGGAATCATTCAAGAATTGAGGCCTGAGACAAAGAACTGGGTTAGGAGCTGTAGGTGACTCCCTACAGCAGCAGTTCCCAACCTTTTTAGCACCAGGGACTGGTTTCATGGAAGACAATTTTTCCACAGACACAGGGCAGGGGTGTGTGGGGGTGGGGTGGGCAGTGGGTTGGTGATGATTTGGGATGATTTGAGTGCATTATATTTCTTGTGTACTTTATTTATATTATTACTGCATTGTAATATATAATGCAATAATTATACAACTCACCATAATGTAGAATCAGTGGGAGCCCTGAGCTTGTTTTCCTGCAACTAGATGGTCCCATCTGGAGGTGATGGGAGACAGCAACAGATCATCAGGCATTAGATTCTCATAAGGAATGCACAACCTGGATCCCTCGCATGCGCAGTTCACAGTAGGGTTCACGCTCCTGTGAGAATCTAATGCCACCACTAATCTAACAAGAGGCGGAGCTTGGGGGGTGAATGCAAGTGATGGGGAGTGGCTGTAAATACAGACGAAGCTGAGCTTGCTTGCTGCCACTCACCTGCTGCTGTGTGGTCTGGTTCCTAATGGGGGTTGGGAACCCCTGCTCTACAGCTAGTCACCATCAGCAAGAGAAGCTTCATTGTTCCCATTCTCTTCTTCCTGCTAAGGCTGAGAAAGGTGAGTGCCCTTCGATTTTTTTTTTTTTTTTAAATCACTGACTGTAGGAAATGCTGTCACCATGGTCCTGTTACCTGATAGAATACTCTATAGAAGAGGTCTGGGTGAATGAGTGGTACTCCAATTGCCTAAAAAGGAAACCATGCATTAGGATAACGGCCAGTAGGTAGCAATGTGCAATAATATAATCGCTGTCATATATAGTCTATTCTCTTCCTTCATACTGTGCAAGCTCTTTGAGGGAGAGGTCCCATTTCCTTGTTCACCTTGCGTCCGCAGGCAGATCACAGTGTCTGGCATATTGTAGGTGCTCAAACAATATTTGTTAAATGAATAATTAGATGATGTCTTCAGATTACAAAAGCATGCCTAACTATTTTTTATTTATTCAATCATTTAACAAACATCTACTGAACAGCTGAAAAAAAAAAAAAACAAAAACACACACACAACCTGCATAATGGAGCAGTTATATACATTTAATCTAGAGCCAGATTGCTTGGGTTCAAACACTGGCCCTGTCACTTACCAGTTGTGTGACCCTGGGCCAGCTAACTAAGCTTTGTGAATTTTAGCATCCCAGTCTCCAAGTGGAGAAGATACTAGCACCTACCTCACAAGGTGGTTGTGAAGATAAAGTGGATGAATATAGGTAAAGTGTTTAGAACAGTGTCTGGCATATAATCAATACTAGATGTTTGCTACAGTGATGATGACGTACCAGGCTGGTCAGGGCACTAGGGACACAGGAGAAAAGAAGTCAGATAAGTCCCTACATGCATATAACTTAGATTCTAGTAAGAGAAAAACAACCAACCTATAAACAAAATTTCAAAGATTTGTAAATACCGAGGAGGAAATGATGCTTCATTGCTGTCAAGAAACCCACACTGAAACGGAGTTTAGCATGCAGAGTGTTTATTACGGAGTGTCAGTCTCAGTGGAGACGGGGAAGAGGAACTGGAAGTGAGCAGAGAGAGAAGGTGAACTGCAAAGCATGCCTCGTGATAGCCTCAGCCAACCCCAGGAGGAATGCAGAAGTGAAATGACCCTTCAGGGTCATCCCAACTTGACCTGAGGCAGACAGGCCTTCAAATACCCCACTGGATGCTGGCCACCCTAGGATGGGGCATGGCATTGGGGAAAGCTCTCTGTGGCTGAAGCAATTCCTACAGGGGCTAACAGCTGGAGACTGTCTGCCACCGGCCCTCCCAGCAGCTGGAACGGCCAGGCCTCCATTGCAGGAGTATCGGCCACACACACAGTTTGCAGATAGTGGAAGTGGGAGCTACCTCATATAAAATAGTCATACCTTAAATATGACCTCTTTGATGTCATATTTAAGCTGATAACCATATGGTGAGAAGGTGGTAGACTTCCAGATAAATAGATAGATAATAGATAGATAGATAGATGATAGAATAAATAGATGGGAGAAAACACTCTTATTAAAGGGAATAACAAGTGTGATATCCCCAGGTTAGAACAAGCTGGCAGCACAAGTGCAGACAGCAAGAAGACCCATGAGGCCAGAGCATGGCGTAAAATGAGGTCTGAAGAGGCCAGCAAGGGTTAGAACACGAGAACCTTGCAGGAGTTCAGATTTATTCTAGAAAATGATGAGTAGCAATGGGAGGGATTTATTCTTTTCACAGGTCACACTAGCTGAACGGATTGAAGAAAGAACCAAAGTGAAAGCAGAAAGGACAATTAAAAGGTTACCGAAGTTTTCCAAACACGAGGTGGCATGTGGGTGAAGATAGAGAAAAGTGGCTATGTTTATATGCGGTGCTCTGCAGGAAAACCCACAGGGCTTGCTAATGGATTAAATGTGGGAAGTGAAGGAAAAGGGAATCAAGACTGACTCCTAGTTTTCTGGCTTGGTAACTGGAAGGATGATGGTATAAGAGCAGATTTAGGGATGAAAATAAAGAGTTCCATCATGGATTCTTTCGGTTTGAGATGCATGTTAGCCAGGGAGTGGAGTTGCCAAGTAGCCAGATATACAGGTCCAGAGCACAGAAGAAGCAAGGTCAAAGGCTGAACATCTGTACTTGGGAGGCATAAGTAAACCGATGCTATGTTGATTTGCTATCGCTACATGACCATTCCCAGCACTCAGTGGTGTAAAACCATTGATTTTTCCTGCCATCTGCAGATTGCCTGGGGTTCAAGTGAGGCATCTCTGCTTCTGTCTGCAGGTCTGTGGGTCAGGTGGGCAGCTCTACTCTGTCTCTCATCCTCCTGGGACCAACAGGCCAGCCAGGCAATGGCAATGGCTCAAGAGGAAGTACTTGAGACCTTAAGAAAGACATGGGGGCCAGGCATGGTGGCTCATGCCTGCAATCCCAGCACTTTGGGAGTCGAAAGGAGGAGGATCATTTGAGCCCATGAATTTGAGACCAGCCTGGCCAACATGGCGAAACCCCAACTCTACCCAAAAATACAAAAATTAGCCGGACCTGGTGGCACACGCCTGTATTCCCAGCTACTCGGGAGCCTGAGGCAGGAGCCCGAGAGGTTGAGGCTGTAGGGAGCCATGATTGTGCCACTCCAGTCTGGGCGATAGAGTGAGACCCTGTCTCAAAAAAAAAAAAAAATTAAAAATTAAAAATTACGATAAATAAAAGGTGGGGCCTCATGATACACCTGTACTTCTGTTGCTATATTATTACCCAAAGCAAGTTACACATCCAAGTCCCACATCAACGGCAGGAGAAGTATATTCTGCCTAAGATGACACGCTGGATGCAGGAAGTGGGAGAGAGGATAAAACTGGGATCCATGATGTAGTCCACTATAGACGAGATGATCAGGATAAGAATGTAGGCAAGGCTGGACTCGGTGTCTCACGCCTGTAATTCTAGTACTTTGGGAGGCCGAGGCCGGCAGATCACAAGGTCAGGAGTTCGAGACCAGTCTGGTGAAACCCCATCTCTACTAAAAATATAAAATATTAACCGAGTGTGATGGCACATACCTGTAGTCTCAGCTACTCAGGAGGCTGAGGCAGGAGAATCGCTTGACCCCGGGAAAGGGAGGTTGCAGTGAGCCAAGATCACACCACTGCACTCCAGCCTGGGCGACAGAGAGTCTGTCTCCAAAAAAAAAAAAAAAAAAAAAAAAAATTGTAGGCAAAAACAAGGCCTTGGACAAATCCCTAAGGTATCTCTGCATTTGCTGCTCAAGTACAAGAAGAGAAACAAACAAGGATTTAGAAAGAGAAGCAAGTGCCATTGGAAAATAATTAAGAGAAGGTTAGAGAAATAAGAGAGAGTGAGATTTCAGGAAGGAGACTGTCAAATGTTGCTGAGAAGTGAAATCACATGTGAGCAGAGAAATGGCTACCATAACTGGCAGCCTGATCGAGCAACCCAGATTTCCTATGGCAAGACAAGAAAACAGGGTTTTCATGTCATCCTGGGTTCTCAGACAGCAAGAAAGCAAATTCTGTGTGGACAATGAAAAAAGACCACTCTGTTCAGAATAGGAGGATTAGGAAAGTGGATAAGGTTGGAAAGGTTGTTGAAGGCAGATTGTCAAAGCTCTTGAACACCTGGCTAAAGAGTTGGAACTTGGTCTGTTGGGCAAAAGGGAGTCATCCAAACCTCTCTGAGCACAGAGTGATTTTCTCGAGTTTTGTTTTAGGAAGAAAAATCCAAATGCAATACAAGATGGCTTTGAGAGAAAAGAAAGTTGTGGCAGAAAAAAGCCAGTTATCCCGTTCTGTTGGTCTGGCCTCTTGCCCAGACCTTAACCTCTCCAGACGGCCTGGGGTCCTTTGACACTAAGTTGCTGGTGCTTGTAGTTGTTTGTTTGTTTATTTATTTATTTATTTGACAGAGTCTCACTCTGTTGCCCAGGCTGGAGTGCAGTGGTGTGATCTTGGCTCACTGCAACCTCCGCCTCCCGGTTTCAAGCTATTCTCCTGCCTCTGCCCCCCAAGTAGCTGGGATTAGAGGCATGCGTCACCACATCCGGTAAAGTTTTGTATTTTTAGTAGAGACGGAGTTTCACCATGTTGACCAGGCTGGTCTCGAACTCCTGGCCACAAGAGATCCACCCCCCCCCCTCAGCCTCCCAAAGTTCTGGGATTATAGGCGTGAGCCACCGCGCCCGGTCAGTTGTTGGTATCTCTCTTGCCTGCTTCCCCCTTGCCTGATTGACCTTAGTTGCTTTATGATAACTTTCTAATTGCAATCTGGGTCCTGACCCTCTGCTCCACTTTCCATCCCAGCACTCGCTCATTTAGGAAAAGCAGAGGCATCTCCTTCCCTCTTGTGTTCATGTAGGAAACATCTCCACCCATGAGTTGCACGTGGTCATAAGGGAACTAGAGCCTGGCCTGTTGGACCAGGCTCACAATTTCAGACTGCTACTCAGACCTGTCCCCCCAATTTCCTGCTGTTCCCCTTCCCCAGGTCCCGTTCCGGGCCACCCTCTCAGACTCCTTACAGCCTGCTAAACGTCCGTGGAGTTCAAAGCATGGTGACAGCACCTGACTTGCTGGCGTAGCCTCTTTTCTTCCTCCTGCCTCACCTCAGGTGTGGTATTGGAGAGATCTTCCACCTTGTGCAAATGCTGGTCCTATCTAAAGTCTCACTTGGCTCCTCCAGTGACTCTTAGCAGAAAGTTGAGGTGGGGAAAGCATGTAAGCAAGCCCTGATTCCGAGAAGCAGTCACTACCTCCACTATGTGACACCATCTGCACCATTTTGCAAGAAGCCTAAAAGGAAAATACACCAAGTGTCTCACATAATGAAATATCACTATTAGTATTACATAGTAATTTGGCTTGGAAAATTTTTCCTGCATTCTCATGCCTGGGCTTCCAACAGATCTACAGCACGATGAACAGATGTTGTTTCTAGAACATAAGGATTATGTGAAATGAATTATAGTTAACATTAAGAAGTCATTATTTCATCTGTGCTAGGAATTTTCCTTGTTGATTTTATAGGGCCAGGAGATTTTTTCCATAGCACATACATCTTCAGTTGCTATGCATGGTATTTTCCTGTTGTCCACCAGCCAAATATTCTTTAGCTGACTGGTTCCAGTGGGAAATACAGAAAAGCATAAAACTGGAAATGAGGAAGTAATGACATCAGTGTTCAAATCACAAAAAACAACGTGAAAACAAATATTCCACTTTAACCTGGTTTATGCTGTTAACAAAGGATTGGATTTGGCAAAATCAGAAACTGCTAACTCTTCTGTGTCACTGCCATTAAGTAACAATTTGTTTTCCTCAATTTGGCATCTCTTTTGCCAACAGGGCTCACTGGGAAGTCTTTTCCCATGTAAAGGGACACGTGCACGCTCTCGGATTCCACCACTGGGTTCTAGCTGCACTCCTTACTCCTGAATCCTCTTGTGATCTCTGCCTCTGAGAGCAGCCATGCTACCTGCCTCGTGACAGAGCCACTCTGAGCTGCCTGTTCTCACGTTACATTACGTTACGTTACGTTACGTTACGTTACGTTACGTTATGTTATATTAGGCAGGTACAGAAACAGCTTGAACTCCAGACTCTGCTCTCTGATTATTCCATTATTGGATTTATTTCAGTTTGTGATAACCAGACTGCATTACTGTGCCCAACAGGGACCAGTCTCTTTAGTCTTAGGCTCCATGCTGTTCCCTCCCACCATGGCCTCCCCTACTGGCAAAGCTTCACGTGCTCTGATGTCCCTTGTTGCCTTGGCAGTTAGTCACTAACATCTCATAGTCACTTCTTTGCCATTGCGAATAGTGCTGCAATGAATATTCGTGTGCATGTGTCTTTATGATAGAATGATTTATAGTCCTCTGGATATATACCCATAATGGGATTGCTGGATTGAATGGTAGTTCTGTTTTTAGCTTTTTGAGGAATCGCCACACTGCTTTCCATTGCAGCACTATTCATAATAGCGAAGACATGGAATCATCCTAAATGCCCATCAATGACAGATTGGATAAAGGAACTGTGGTGTATATGTATACCACAGAATACTATACAGCTATAAAAAAGAAACAGATCATGTCTTTTGCAGGAACACGGATGGAGCTGGAGGCCATTATCCTTAGCAAACTAACACAAGAACAGAAAACCAAATACCATATGTTCTCACTTATAAGTGGGAGCTAAATAATGAGAAATTGTAAACACAAAGAAGGGAACAGCAGACACTGGGGTGTCTTTGAGGGTGGAGGATGGGAGGAGGGAGAGGAGCAGAAAATAACTACTGGGTTCTAGGCTTAGTACCTGGGTGATGAAATAATCTGCACAACAAACCCTGTGACACAAGTTTACCTATATAACAAACCTGCACAAGTACCCCGAACCTAAAACAGAAGTTTTTTTCTAAAAAAAAGAGTTATTTCTTAGAGGTGCTCTGCAATACCTTTGTCAAAGGGTAGCTCCTAGCCGTTTCTCCAGTGAGTCTCCATACTGCTGGCATAGATTATATTTCATAGCTCTTTCCAAAAAGCCTTTTTGAACTAACTTGTGTAAGTCCCTAAAACATTAGTAGGGGAGGCCGGGCATGGTAACTCAGGCCTGTAATCCCAGCACTTTGGGAGGCTGAGGCAGGCGGATCACCTGAGGTTAGGAGTTCGAGACCAGACTGACCAACGTGGAGAAACCCCAGGCGTGGTCGTGGGCACCTGCAATCCCAACTACTCGGGAGACTGAAGCAGGAGAATCGCTTGAATCCAGGAGGTAGAGACTGCAGTGAGCCGAGATCATGCCACTGCACTCCAGCCTGGGCAACGAGAACAAAACTCCATCTCAAATTGTCACACTCAAAGCTGCCACTTAGACTGTGTCCTTCGGGTCCCTGAGGTGGGATATGGGCCCACTGACTCTCTTGTAGCCTCATGTCCTTGATGTGTTATTGGCCTTTCCTAAATGAATCCTATCCCTACTGTCACCTCCAGATGAAACAAGGATGCATCAGTAACACTAGCCCCCAGTCTCTCAGTTCCCCAGGTGTAGCCCTACCATAGCCTGGGTTATATTTTTAAAGGAATGGAGTCCATGACTATAGGCTGTGTAAGAGTCAAGTCACTCAACTATTTATTAAGCGCCTTTTTATGCCCAGTACCAAGGAGTTCCTGGCACCCAACTATCGTCACTAGTCTCAACAGGAATCCCTGGAAGGGTGATTACATCACATGCTTTTCACAGCCCCCTTGACCTCCAATAGCTGTGGTGTAATACTGGGTGATCATGGACACAGAATAGAACAAGTCTATGCTGCAGATGACCCCAAGGCAGACGCAGTGCAGCTGACTCTCCCATCCTCCTCCATCCTTCAAAAGGTTCAGAGTAAACAGTGCCTTTACGTTAAGGTCATTATTCTGTGATTCCCTTCTCTGGTTCATTACTTCATGTCTGTTGCTTTGACTATAAACACAGACCAAACGCCAAGACAGAGAGTAAAGTCACCAGGAAACCCAGCTCCAGTGCCAAACCCACCTTTGCGCCCTTGGACTGCAGCTATGTTTGTTTAAGGATGGCAGGAAAAAGGTGCACACATGGCTCAGTGCTCATTTGCTTCCTGCTTTGTTAGCTATTAAACCTCAGAAACTAGGGCAAGTCTCAGTCTCCCTCGCTATAGCCAACTCACTAGAACATTAACCTCCAGTTTAACATCTGATATGGTTTGGCTGGGTCCCAACCCAAATCTCATCTTGAATTGTAGCTCCCATAATTCCCACATGTTGTGAGAGGGACCTGGGGGGAGATAATTGAATCATGGGGGCAGTTTCCCCCATACTGTTCTCTCGGTAGTGTAAGTCTCATAAGATCTGATGGTTTTGTAAGGGGACACCCCTTTTGCTCGGTTCCTATTCTCTACTTGCCTGCTGCCATGTAAGACATGCCTTTCACCTTCCGCCATGATTGTGAGGCCTCCCCAGCCACGTGGAACTGTGAGTCCATTAAACCTCTTTTATAAATTACCCAGTCTTGGGTATGTCTTTATCAGCAGCATGAAAACAGACAAATACAACGCCCAATGAGTGTTTGCCTCCTCTCCTCTTCTCTTCTTTCTTCTTATCTCCTCCCAAGTTCCTGTGAGCTAAACACCATAATGTAATAAACAAGAAGTATATGTTGCAGAGATTTCTCTTGTTTATGGTTCCCACAGAAAAAATATTGTTGATTATCTTAACCTGCATGTAACTTGTAATAACAAAAAGATTTCTGTCAAATAATTCTCCCTTAATAAATTCCCTTTGCCATCATAAACTAAGACATGACCTTAAAGAATTAATACCCAGACAATACAACATTTGTGTGTTATTTAATTAGCTTACTGTTTTTGTTAATGTACATTCCTGTGGTCACACACCACTTTCCACTCAAACCTGAAAAAAATACTACATGGGATGAAAACATTTTTTACCAGTGTGTCCATATTTGTGCTCCCTTAAAAAAATTGTTTTTAACCTCCTAGCCAGGAATTTTGAGGTTATTTCAGGACAATAGCTGATTTATTAAGTCCTACACAATTATAACAACAATAAGTCTTTGTGCAAACTTTTGGCATACTAGAGATTTGGGGTTAAAAAAAAGAGAGAGAATTTGTCAGATCCAGCAGAGACCACTGTCATTTTGGTACCATCTAATCCCCATTATGAAGTGATTTTTATCAAACTGGGAAGTGATCACCTGGCAGCATAAACGATGCTGGAGAAACGAATTCAGTACATCAGAGAGGTTATTCCATGTCATCTACATGCTCAGACAAGAGAGACAGAGAACCCTGGCTCTCATAAATCCTTAGTTTCCAGCCAAAGGCCTCTCAGAGCTCTCGGCTGCCTCATCAGATGTCTGGGATTGTGAAAGCAAAGAAAGTTTATGGAGCTGAGGGGGAACTTCTGATTTACCATAAAAAGGAGGTTTGAACTGGATAACTTCTTCAGTATTCTACATAATTATCTGATAATTATGTAATTATCTAATAATTATTATCTCCATTTTACATATGACACAACGAAGACTATAGAGAGTTGAGAAACTGGCTCACAGTCCGGCAGCAAGGAAATGATGGATTCAAAATGCAAATCTTCCCACCACACCCGCATCACAGAAGGGGCTGCAGACCTTTACTGGTGATTCCATTTCAACCCCACCAGGTTGCCCAGTCTGGGCATGATGTAGTAACCCGGTGACTCACAGCACAGCACTCATGAGGTTGAGAGTCATTCAGTGATTCAGCAAGTATTACTGAGCAGCTACTATGTGCCAGGCACAGGTCTAGGTGCTAGGGATACAGCAGTGAATGGAAAAAACTTCTGTCCTCACTGAGTTTACATTCTACTCAGGGGTGATAGATAAATAAATAAGTACCTAATAATGTCAGGTAGTGATGAGTGCTATGAACACAGATAAGGAAGGGCAGGGGGCAGTGGCTCATGCTTGTAATTCCAGCACTTTGAGAGGCCAAGGAGGGAGGATCATTTGAGGCCAGAAGTTCGAGACCAACCTGGGCAACATAGCAAGACTCTGTCTCTACAAAAAATAGAAATAAAAAAACAACTGGATAGGATGGTGTATGTCCATGGTCCTAGTTACTTGGAAGGCTGAAGACAGAGCAGCAGGAGGATCATTTGGGCCTGGGAAGCGGAGGCTGCAGCGAGCCAAGATTGTGCCACTGCACTCCAGCCTGGGCTACAGAGTGAGACCCTGTCTCAAAAAATAAATAAATAAATAAATAAAATTTTAAAATATATATATATATTTGAAAAGAAGAAGAATACATTCTCGCAAAGACTGAAGGAAATGAAGGGAGGGGGAAGAAAGTGACCCATGTGATATCTGGGAAAGAGCACTTCAGGCAGAGGGAACATCAAGGGAAGGACCTAAGCAGAAAGCTCAGACAGTTAAGGAAAAGCTCTTAGAACGCTGCGCCAGGCTGCAGCAGAGCGAGCAAAGTGGCAGTTGAAAGAGACGAGGGGCATGGGGTGGCAGGGATGGAGGGGATCAGGAAGGGCCCTATGGCTTCTGAAAAATAATTGGGATTTTACTCAGTCTGGAAGTCATTGGCAGGTTTTCTGTAGAGAAGTGACATGGTCTGATTTACATTTTAAGAGACTCACTCTTAGTCGCCAGCTGACTTGGCTGTCACTAGTTAGCAAGGCCCCAAACCACAAACAGAATGAGAGGTAAGATGATAGTGCAAAAACCTCAGGTTTGGGAACTAGATCTGTTTCCAAATCTCAAGCTTCACCATCTGCTGGCTCTATTAAACTTGCACTTGTTACTGTAGCCTCTCTGAGCCTCAGTTTCCTCAACTGCAAAAGGAAAATAAAACAACCCCTTCTATAGTTATTAATTAAATATAAAGCACATGAAATATAGTAGTTAGCACTAAAAAAAAAAGAAAAAAGAAAAAAACCAGCCATTGTAGTTATTTGATTTAGTGATCAACTATTGAGTTACTTTATCATTATTAAAAATAATGCAGGCAAAAATTAGCCAGGCATGGTGGTACACACCTGTAGTCTTAGCTACTTGGGAGGCTGAGACACATAATTGCTTGAACCTGGGAGGCGGAGGTTGCAGTGAGCCGAGATCACACCACCGCACTCCAGCCTGGGTGACTGAGGGAGACTCTGTCTAAATAAATAAATAAATAAATAATACAGGCAAGACCTGGATTGAATAATATTTCTTCTCTGCCAGAAGAATAATCACAATAAAAAATCAACAGTGTGGAAAAAACAAAAGAAAGATGTGCTCTTTCTTGCTCTTAAAAAACAACCCAGAAAATTGTATCCTGGGAAATTTTTACATATATACAAATAATTGTAAGGCAAGTAATGAATCTCAGTTCATTGTACATAGTTTCAGGAATTAGCATTTATCCAATCTTATTTTATCTTGTTTTTCTGGAATATTTTAAAGCAAATACCAGATATATTATCATTTCAACTATAAATCCTTCAGTTTGTATCCCTAACAGAAAAGTTTTTGTTACCATAACTCCAATACAATGATTGTGTCAAACAAAGCTAGCAATCATTTCTTAGTATCATCTAGTTAGTACCTAGTCCATGTGAAATTTCTCAACTGTCTCTAAAGTATCCTTTTACAATTATTTTGCTCAAATCAAAATCTAAACTAGGCCCATCAATTGCAGTTAGTTGATAAGGCTCTCAAGTCTCTATTTATTTATTTATTCATTATTTATTATTTTGAGACAGAGTTTTTTTGCTCTTGTCGCCCAGGCTGGAGTGCAGTGGCACGATCTCAGCTCCCTGCAACCTCCGCCTCTTCAGTTCAAGCAATTCTCCTGCCTCAGCCTCCGGAGTATATGGGATTACAGGCATACGCCACCACTCCTGGCTAATTTTTGTACTTCTAGCAGAGACAGGGTTATACCATATTGGCCAGTCTGGTCTTGAACTCCTGACCTCAGGTGATTCACCCACCTCGGCCTCCCAAAGTGCTGGGATTACAGGCATGAGCCACCACGCCCGGCCTCAAGTCTCTTTTTATCTGCAACAGTCTCTTCGTCTTCTGCCCCTTCCCCTGCCTCTCCCCCACCCCCACTCCCTCTCTTCTCTCCTCCTTCCCCATCAACTCTCCCCTGGCTTTTGCTTTGAAAAAACTGTCCCTCTCTATGCAAAGACAGCAAATACTATACTGGGAACACTCTCCAGTGCTTCAGAGAGGAGTAAGAGGAATGCTTTTTTTGTTTCCAAGAGAGGAGATGAATACTGTCAACTCCTGTAAAGAAAATACCATGTAATATGGTGAGGAGATGACTTAGAGCCGACTTAGACTTTTTAATATGGGTATAAAGGGCTGTCATGGAAACAGCCCATATGATCTGAGGTTTCTCTTCCAGTCTTTGCATTATCTGGGATCTATCAAGAGATAGGTATTTAGATGATTACCATGGGAAAATGACCAACAGAATTTCCTGTTTTCTGTTAAGGAGCAACCAGAAAATGTTTCCTTGTTGGTAAGAAATGACAAGAGTGTTTCCTTCCTGACTGGCAGAAAGGGGACAGGCCAGTTGTCACTCTGGAAGGCCGATGCTGCCCTTAGCACTGATGGCCTAATTGGGCTGGGTTAGCTAATCCAACTCTGGAGTCATAGCTAAAGCTAGTCTGCCTTCATTAATTCTGTCAGGTAATTCTTAGAACAAGACTCAAAAGAATTACAGGAATACTGATAAATTCTGAATGAGCAGAAGTGGTTTTTTGAGATGAGAGAAAAGAAAACCAGCTGAAGATAGCTCCTTTTGATTCCATACCATGGTATAAGTAAGCTTTGCCAAAGGATCACTTGTGGAAATAACTACCAAGGTGCTAAACTTTCAAGATCTTGTCCAAGAAGTGACTTCTGAAAGCAAGTCCAAAAGTCACATTTAGATATTGGTTCCCACACAGTTTTAAATAAAGTGTATTTATTTAATTACTTAATTTAACTATCAAGTACAAAATCCTTTTGCAAACCTTAATAAAACCCAAGATCGCGCCACTTCACTCTAGCCTGGGCAAAAGAGCGAAACTCCATCTCAAAAAATATACACATATATGGTGATAAAGTTTCTCATTTTCCAATGCAGCTTCACATTTGAACAGCGCTAATTGATACAGCATTATGGCAGGGTTTTAGTGTGTGAGTAGGATCCAAAACAATCCTGTAAAAGGGTACAGTCCTGTTGTATGTTAACACACTGATCACGTGAGCCTATGAGATGAGCCAATCACCAATTATGTTATATTCGAATCTGCTTTGTGTTGGGATGCTTTAATGTAGGGTTTCACTAAATAAATGAATTTTCACATACTGAACTAAAAAAAAAAAAAAAGACCAAATTAGAAATGAAGTATTTGTATTCATTGCAAATTATTTTCGACTTAGGGATCTTTTTGAAATGCCCACGTGAATCAACGAGCAGTGGGAGGTAGAAAAAAAGAGCGTGGTCTCCCACTCAGAGCTAATTCTGGCTCTGGTAGTCAGAGAAACACAAGAGGCAGCCAAGTAAGGACTGGCAGCTCCAACCAGCTGGTTTTGTTATTTTGTCTTTGACTCAGTAGTCAACCTTCCTTTGGCATTCATTGAAGTGTGACCTAGCACTAGGCCCACTGTGTTCTGAGTATAATAATTCCTCATCAAAACGTAAAGCCAGGAGTCTAGTTGAGAGGGAGGGCCTATCACATGGCTGAAAATGATGCAGGACAGGCAAGCCCCAAAATTGGGGTTTAGCCTGGGAGGGTTCTTGGCTTCACCCAGGAAAGAATTGTGAAAGCAAAATAAATCCTGGAGTCCCAAAATCATTAAGCTAAAGGGAAAAGTCAAGCTGGGAACTACTTAGGGCAAACCTGCCTCCCATTCTATTCCAAGTCACCCCTCTGTTCACTGAGATAAATGCCTGATTGCCTCCTTTGGAGAGGCTAATCAGAAACTCAAAATAATATAACCATTTGTCTCTTATCTACCTATGACCTGGAAGCCCCTCTCCACTTAGAGTTGTCCTGCTTTTCTGGACCAAACCAATGTTCATCTTACATATGTTGATTGATGTCTCATGTCTCCCTAAAATGTATAAAACCAAACTGTGCTCTGACCACCTTGGGCACATGTCATCAGGCCCTCCTGAGGCTGTGTCACCTATTTATAGGCAAAATTAACTTTCCAAATCAACTAAGATCTGTCTCAGATATTTGGGGTTCACAGAATTCAAGGGTGAGTGGTGGCGTTAGAAAGCAGGGCTGCTCCATGGGCTGTGTGCCCAGATGAGCAGCTCAGAGGCAGTTCTGTACTCGTATCTATACCTACTTTTAATTATATGCAAATTAAAGTGCCATTTATGCAGCCATTTCTAGGATGAGGGTGGTAACTTCTGAGTTGTCAGAGTTGTTGCCACAGAAAGGGGCAGTAGCTTCAACATGAATGTTGCCATGGCAATGGTAATCTGACATAGCACACTAGTGGATGTGTCTTATGGAAAGCTGCTTCCACCAGGACCTGTTTTTTGTTTTGTGTTTTTTGTTTTCTGGGAAGGAGTTTCCCTCTTGTTGCCCAGGCTGGAGTGCAATGGCGTGATCTCCTCTCACCTCAATCTCCACCTCCTGAGTTCAAGCAATTCTCCTGCCTCAGCCTCCCGAGTAGCTGAGATTACAGGTATGGGCCACCACGCCCAGCTAATTTTGTATTTTTAGTAGAAATGGGGTTTCTCCATGTTGGTCAGGCTGGTCTCGAACTCCCGACCTCAGATAATCCAACCGTCTTGGTCTCTCAAGGTGCTGGGATTACAGGCCTGAGTCACAGTGCCTGGCAGGACCTATTTTAACTAGTCTTTGGTTTGGTCCAGTGTCCAAGCCCCACCTCCAGAGTCGAGTCCTCCTCCTGCCTCACTCCCTGCTCAGAGATTAGATACTATTTATTTATTTATTTATTTATTTATTTATTTATTTATTTAGAGACTGAGTCTCGCTCTGTCGCCCAGGCTGGAGTGCAGTGGTGCGCTCTCGGCTCACTGCAAGCTCCGCCTCCCGGGTTCACGCCTTTCTCCTGGCTCAGCCTCCCGAGTAGCTGGGACTACAGGCGCCCGCCACCATGTCCAGCTAATCTTTTTTTTTTTTTTTTTTTTTTGTATTTTTAGTACAGACGGGGTTTCATCATGTTAGCCAGGATGCTCTCGATGTCCTGACCTCGTGATCTGCCTGCCTCGGCCCCCCAAAGTGCTGGGATTACAGGCGTCAGCCACTGCGCCCGCCTAGATACTCCTTCTTAATCTCAAGGGGGCTGCAGAAGGGCGGAGGTCCAACTTCTGTAACTGCTTCCTACTGAGTTTATAGGCAGTCGGCCCCACCTAGCACTGGAGGAGTAAAAATCTCTGGATCCCTGATCTAAGGGGCCCAAAGGCAGGACTCGTTCACTCTTCAGATCAGCGGACCAGATGGTTTGGAACTAGCTGGTCCTCAATTTGGTCCAGTGTCCAAGCCTTGCCTCCGGAGTTGAGTCCCCGCTCCCTGCCTCAAAAAGAAGGCACAAATCTCACTACGTAGGAAGGAAGCGAGAAGTGTTTGCAGATAAAGGGAATAGGAGTGGACCACAGCTCTCCACTCGAAAATATATCTCTCCATCTCCTGTGTTTGTCTTACCGCTGGGAATTAAGTTTCTGACAATAAAGCACACGCTAGAGGTAGCACATGCTGTGCGAAGGTTGCCACTTTGGTTTCAGTCCCCCATAATTAAAATACATATATTTTTTAATAGCCGTATCTTTTAAGGTCCAGAATTGATAGAGCAAAATTTTTATTTTTTTCCATTTTAAATTACAATAGGAGGAATTTTGGTTAGATTTGACCAAGACTCTAGTTTATAATAAGTTGCTTTTAAAGAAAAAGAAAGAAAGAAAAGCCAGCCACTGATAAAGGCTGTTCTTTGGAAAAAGACATAATGTACTAATCCCATTTCTTCAAACTAAAATCAGTAAGACCAATGGGAAAATACAGGGAGACAGGTTTCAATTCAATACAAGGAAGAACATTGTAACACTTTTATCTGCATAAAACATATCACTCCCTGAAGACACACATGGAAATAGTCACGCTTCGATGACTTCTTTTTGTTTTTGTTTGTTTGAGACAGAGGCTCACTCAGCCACCCAGGCTGGAGCACAGCGGCATGATCACAGTTTGTTGCAGCCTCGACCTCCCTGGGCTCAGATGATCATCTCACCTCAGCCTCCCGAGTAGCTGGGGCCAGAAGCATGCACCACCCTGCCAGCTAATTTTTGTAATTTCTGTAGAGACAAGGTTTCACCATGTTGTCCAGGCTGGTCTCAAACTCCTGCAAGATTGGATGACTTCTTATTAAGAAATAGACTACCAATGATTTCCAACCATAGTAGGTCTGAAGATCCTTAGCATAAAGAATTTTGAGACCCCACCCCCCAGGGTAGTATTTGCACTCTTAGAATCTATTTAGAACCAGTATGACATAATAACTGTACACTTAAAAATGATTAAAATAGGGCCGGGCGCGGTGGCTCAAGCCTGTAATCTCAGCACTTTGGGAGGCCGAGGCGGGCGGATCACGAGGTCAGAAGATCGAGACCATCCTGGCTAACACGGTGAAACCCCGTCTCTACTAAAAAATACAAAAAACTAGCCGGGCGAGGTGGCGGGCGCCTGTAGTCCCAGCTACTCGGGAGGCTGAGGCAGGAGAATGGCGTAAACCCGGGAGGCGGAGCTTGCAGTGAGCTGAGATCTGGCCACTGCACTCCAGCCTGGGTGGCAGAGCGAGACTCCGTCTCAAAAAAAAAAAAAAAAAAAAAAAATGATTAAAATAGTTTTATGTTATATTTTACCACAATAAAAAATATGATGACAGCTGGGTGCGGTGGCTCATGCCTGTAATCCCAGCACTTTGGGAGGCTGAGGCAGATTGATCATCTGAGGTCAGGAGTTCGAGACCGCCTGGCCAACATGGTGAAACCCCATCTCTACTAAAAATACAAAAATTAGCCGGGCGTGATAGCAAGCCAGCTACTTGGGAAGCTGAGGCAGCAGAATCACTTGAACCCGGAAGGTGGAGGTTGCGGTGAGCCATGACAGCACCACTGCACTCCAGCCTGGGGGACAAGAGCAAGATATCATCTCGAAAACAAAACAAAACAAAAAAATTAGCTGGGCTGTGGTGGCATGCCTGTAATCCCAGCTACTCAGGAGGCTGAGGCAGAAGAATCACTTGAACCTGGGAGGCTGAGGTTGCAGTGAGCCAAGATGGCACCACTGCACTCCAGCCTGGGAGACAGAGGAAGACCCTGTCTCAAAAAAATAAATAATAACAAGGCCAGGCACGGTGGCTCACACCTGTAATCCCAGCACTTTAGGAGGCCGAGGCGGGCGGATCAACTGAGGTTAGGAGTTCAAGAGCAGCCTGACCAATATAATGAAACCCCGTCTCTACTAAAAATACAAAAAGCAGCCGGGCCTGGTGGCATGCGCCTGTAATCCCAGCTGCCTGGGAGGCTGAGACAGGAGGTTGAGACAGGAGAATCGCTTGAACCCAGGAGGTGGAGGTTGCAGTGAGCCGAGATCACGCCATTGCACTCCAGCCTGGGCAACAAGAGCGAAACTCCATCTTAAAATAGATTAATTAATTAATTTTGTATTTTATTTATTACAGTAGCATTTGTGGATAGGAAACTCATGTTTATTATTCCTTTTATGAATTTACTGACTTATGGAATGCCTAATATGTAGCAGGCACTGAGGCAGGCACTGAAGACACAAAGGTAAAACCAATATGGTGCCTGACTTCATCTAGAACAGATATATGCAAGACGTGCTGTTTATTGAGTCTACAGACAATGCTCACAGGTGGATTGGGGCACCCTGTCTCTGACTCCTCAGAATTAGCCATCACTTCCTTCTTTAACCAGCAAATTTCTACTGTATACGTTATAAACAAAACCACAGTCAGGAATAATAATTGGTTACCTGTAATGTGATGAAGTGTGAACACCCAAAATGCCCTTGACAATGAAAGTAATTGATACATATTGATTTGTCACTCTAGGTCTGGATTTTTATGTCTATTGTTCAAAAAGAAAAAAGAAAAGCCTGCTTTTCAAAGTTCTTAGCATGGAATTTTTAGGGTTCTCTAAAGCAAGACTATGAACTCATAATTTAAAATAAAGAGGCTTTGCTTTAATATCACACTCAATTTTGCTTTTGTAAAAGAATAGTTGGATAGTTAACAATTTACCTGATATGCTGGGTGCTTGCCAAGGTACTTGCCAGTTTTATTCTAAAATATGTCCTGCCAGAGGGACAAATGAGAGGGATTCCTCCATTTTGCATCTGTGTTTCATACCTGTATTCTTAGCCAAGGAGTAGGGTGCACGGTAGAAGGAGGGTCTTTTATATTCAGTTGTATGTACTATTTGACATCAGAGACCCCATGAATAATCACTCTTTTTTCCATTTGGATACCAACTAGCAGGTTGTAATTCTTTCCTACCTGGAGCACTGCAGGGGTTGGGGCAAGTGGAGACATTACTGGACATTTGCATTTAAAGAATTAATAAAAATTCCTCATTTGCCTGAAAGCCCCATGAAGTTTATAACCTTGACGCTTTATAGCCCCCTGCACTGGTTTCTCTGCTGGTATGGCCCAATGAAGCAGCATAAATCTGTATTTTAAAGTATGCAATTAGTAATGTGCTACTGGACCGCATACTGGAACTATGCAGTTCCCTTGGCCACAGAATTTCACAAAAGGGAAACAAACAATACAGAACAATGAAAGGCATTCCCTGGGCGATACTAACCTTGAGGTCACCCATATTAATGGCAGCTATTCCATGCGAACATTTCTTACTTCAAGCAAACAATGTGTTGAGGACAAAAAGGTCAAAACTGCCTTTCTTTGGGTTAACATAAAAGAACTTTTAAATTATTCTTGCCTAGAAATGGACATTACTGGGACTTCCGGGGAGTGATTTTCAGGGTTTAGTTTGCAGACCTACCTTAGGATGCTCTGAGATCCACCCTTACAGCAGTATCTAGCCCAGGCAACCTCTAGGGTCCTACACCCTTCTAGGGGCAACACAGAAAGACGAGATTAGGGTTGTTACCAAGACCTAGATGCCTGAGAATGGGTCCCGCCAGAAGAAGGTGGGATTCTCCACTGCCAACACCCTGTAGGTGCAGGGAGGAGGTGGGAGCACTGGAAAGGGAGTACCTGTGGAAAATTCAAGAATATTTCCTAGGTTGGGTACAGTGGCTCACGTCTGTAATCCCAGCACTTTGGGAGGCCGAGGCGGGTGGATCACTTGAGCTCAGGAGTTCGAGACCAGCCTGACCAACATGGTGAAACCCCGTCTCTACTAAAAATACAAAAATTAGCCAGGCATGGTGGCGGACACCTGTAATCCCAGGTACTCGGGAGGCTGAGGCAGGAGAATCGCTTGAACCTGGGAGGCAGAGGTTGCAGTGAGCCAAGATCAGGCCATTGCACCCCAGCCTGGGTGAAAGAGCGAGACTCTGACTCAAAAAAAAAAAAAGATTTCTTGACCTCAAGGAGAGAGAAGGAACCCAGCCCTGGGCTTGGCAACTGAAGAACACTAATTAGGGCTCCACAGGCCTGCCTGTCTTGTGTAACCTTTAAAAAGGAATTTCTTGGAATGTAAATGAAATCTCAAACTAGTGAGGCCACTCAGGGATTTGGTAGAGACTCAAGTGCCCTCTAGGGGCGACGCTGTGGTGTCTGGTCATTGGGCTGCTTGAGGAGGTTTGAGGAGGCGTAGGCGGTAGAGGGTAGGGGTTGGGGTGGGGTAGTTACCAAACACACAAACAGGAGAAGGTCGTCAAGACACAGCACCACTGGGAGCTGCCAAGGCAGCCCTAGTTAATAAGAGCGGTTCCCAAAAGCAGCAGTGTCTTCTCTTCCTGGTTGTCACCCTTAAGGGAAACTGAAATTAGTCTTTATTGGCTACTTAACATCTGGGAATAGAGTGGGGGAGGAAGAGCAGTCTTGCTTTGTTTTTTGAGACAGGGTTTCGCTCTGTCGTCCAGGCTAGAGTCCAGTGGCATGATGACAGCTTACTGCAGCCTCGACCTCCCAGGCTCAAGCAATCCTCCCACCTCAGCCTCCCAAGCAGCTGGGACTGCAGGTGTGCACCGCCATACCTGGCTAATTGGCAGTTTTTCCATCTTTTGGAGACCACTTTGTGCTCTTCAGCCCTTTCATGCTATACTCTCTGGATCCTTGACTCTAAAATTAATTCTTCTTATTTCCTCCTCTGAAAAACCTTTGCGGACTTCAACTTTCCCACCTCCCCAGGAACCTGACTCAGGCCACTGCCTCTCACAATGTCCCTAGTGAGATAGCCATCCTACAGAACATAGCCTGCCTCACCTTGGGATGAGGCATCGTCCTCCCTGTCGCCACACCTATGTAACCCCACGACAGGCCCCTCTAGTGACTCATCACGGCAGAACACCACCTAAGGCTTCCACAAACGTTCAAAAGCAACCAACTAGAGACAATGTAAGATCATCTATCTTCTAAAATGTGAACCAAATGAATTAGAATTATCTAGGGTGTTTGTTATAAATAAGGTTAAGGACCACATTCAGAATTTTATTTATTATTATCATTATTATTGTTACTGAGACGGGGTCTCACTCTGTTGCCTAGGCTGGAGCGCAGTGGCACAATTTTGGCTCACTGCAACCTCAACCTCCCAGACTCAATCTATCCTTCTACCTCAGCCTCTCAAGTAGCTGGGACTTACAGGTGCACATCACCATACCTGGCTAATTTGTGTATGATAGAGACAGGGCTTCACCATGTTGCCCAGGCGGGTCTGAAACCCCTGACCTCAAGTAATCCTCCCACCTCAGCCTCCCAAAGTGCTGGGATTACAGGTGTGAGCCACCACACCCATTCAATACTTCAAATTTTAATTAGAATTTCTGGAAGTGGATCAGATATCTGCATAGATGGCAAACTTCCCAGGTGGTATTTATGCACATTAATATTTGAATCACTGACATGAAGAGTAATTTTTAACTGTTATAAGATGTGGTTCTTCTTAGAGCCTAGAGAACCAGGTCCCAACATGGGAGCCCTTCCATGCATAGATTTCAACCTGTATTATTCTATCAAACATTGTCCCACCCCCACCACTGGAAGTATACTGGTATGTCTGTTCAGTAAAGCCCTCCCAGGCAAAATGCCAAAAGACCCAGAGAAAGAGTTCTCCTTTTGTCCTTAGGCTGAGGCTTGCTCAAGTCCTTATTTCCAGTCCCAGGAATTGTTTCTTCCAAGATGACTGACCTGGGAATTACCACTGCCATGATGGAGACCACCTCTGAAATCCACAAAGGTATGATCTTGCTCTGAGAGACTCAGGACAATCACTTTAATATGCTTCCAAAAGTCGAGATTATTCTTTTCCTAAATAACACCTCGGGTCAGGCCTTGACAGTCCAAGCTGAGCTGTCAAGTCTAACCCAGTTTTTTTATAGTCTCTCCTCTACTATAAGATAAAGATGATGCCTAAGGCCAGGTGTGGTGGGTTATACCTGTAATCCCAGCACTTTGGGAGGCCAGGGCAGGAGAATCACTTGAGTCCAGGATTTCAAGACCAATGTGGGCAATATAGTGAGACCCTGTCTCTACAAAAAGTTTTTAAAAATAAAAATTACCCAGGAATGGTGGTGTGCCCCTTTGGTCACAGTTACTTAGCCTCTTAGTGTTGTAGGAAGTCAGGGACCCCAAACGGAGGGACCGGCTGAAGCCGTGGCAGAAGAACATAAATTGTGAAGATTTCATGGACATTTATTAGTTCCCCAAATTAATACTTTTATAATTTCTTATGCCTGTGTTTACTGCAATCTCTGAACATAAACTGTGAAGATTTCATGGACATTTATCACTTCCCCAATCAATACTTTTATAATTTCCTATTCCTGTCTTTAATCTCTTAATCCCATCATCTTCGTAAACTGAGGATATATGTCACCTTAGGACCCTGTGATGATTGCGTTATCTGTACAAATTGTTTGTAAAACGTATGTGTTTGAACAATATGAAATCTGGGCACACTGAAAAAGAACAGGATAACAGTGATTTTCAGGGAACAAGGGAGATAACCATAAGGTCTGACTGCCTGTGGGGCCAGGCAGAACAGTCATATTTTTCTTCTTGCAGAAAACAAATAGGAGAAATATCACTGAATTCTTTTCCCAGCAAGGAATAACCCTGGGGAAGGAATGCATTCCCAGGGATAGGCCTATCAACAACTGCTCTGGGAATGTCTGTCTTACGCGGTTGAAGATAAAGGATGAAATATGCCCTGGTCTCCTACAGTGCCCTCAGGCTTACCAGGATTGGGAAATTCTAGCCTGGTAAGTTCTAGTCAGACCAGTTGTCTGCTCTGGAACCCTGTTTCCTATTAAGATGTTTATCAAGACAATGTGTGCCCAGCAGGACATAGAACCTCATCAGTAATTCTAATTTCACCCTCTGCCATGTGATCTTTTATTGCCCTCTGAAGCATGTGATCCCTGTGACCTACTCCCTATTTGTACACCCCTCCCCTTTTGAAATCCCTAATAAAAACCATCATTTCTGTTTAATGCTAAAGCTTAAAATTGAGGACAACTAATATAAGAAAACCTCATTTTAGTTTTTCTTTAGAAATGGTTCTTTCATTTTGAAAACACTAGTTCTTTCATACCTCTGAGGATTTCCGAGAGATAATTTTCTAAGTGATATTTTAATGACTTGAAAGAAATAGCATTCCAAAAGGTGAACATGCTGTCTTTTTTCAGTGCCAGATGGTTATTAGCATGATGGAGGCAGTATTTTGTATTAGGAAGAACACAAACCCAGAAATCAAGAAACTGAATTCTGGCCAGGTGCAGTGGCTCATGCCTGTAATCCCAGTACTTTCAGAGGCCAACATGGGTGGATCACTTGAGCTCAGGAGTTTGAGCCCAGCCGAGGCAACATGGTGAGACACCCGTCTCTATAAAAAATACAAAACTTAGCCAGGCATTGGTGGCTCACGCCTGTTGACCCAGCTACTCGGGAGGCTGAAGTGAGAGGATCACTTGAGCCCAGGAGGCGAAGGTTGCAGTCATCTGAGATAGCACCACTGGACTCCAGCCTGGGTGACAGAGTGAGACTCTGTCTCAAAAAAGAAAGAAAGAAACTGAATTTTAATCTTGGTTTTGGTGCTAACTAAACAGAGGGAAGAGTAGAGCCTCTTTCTCTTTTTTAAATAAATTATTAGATAGTTTTAATAGAGACAGGGTCTCACTGTGTTGCCCAGGCTGGTCTCAAAATCCTGGGCTCAAGTGATCCTCCTGCCTCAGCCTCCCAAAGTGCTGGGATTCTAGGCATGAGCCACCATACCCGGCCCTAGCCTCGTTCTTAAAATCAGTAAAATATGGATATTGGACCAGTTACTCTAAATTCCCTTCCAGTTCTGACTATGAATATGTCCATTTGTCTCGAACAGTAAGGTATGTGAGATGGTGGTAAGCAAAATCAAAAAGCAAAATGTAACCCCCAAGTGAAAGAAAAGCATTTTAAAACTTCCATCCAGTGGCCTAATCATCTGAATTAAGATACAGCCTACTCAAGTACCAAGTAATAGCCAGATGGTCATTTGAATCCTGGAGGTACTTATAATGTAACACTATCTTATTGAGCTTCTTGGGGCTTGGGAAAAGTTGGAAGTAATTGAGGAGAACTAAAGCTGCGGAGAGGAGGACACTATAATCAGTGGTTCTCATCTTTGTTATGTATAAGAATCACTCATTTGTCTCATGGAAAACACAGCTGCCTGAGCTCCACCCTAAAAATTCGGATTCAGGAAATAGACTCAGCTGCCTTCTTCAGAAGCCCCACAGATGATTTTAGTGCACACAAAAGTATAGGAACTGATGCCATCAGGGAGCCACACCAGCAGATTTCCCTGTCATTTTACTTGTTGATTAGTAACAGAATTGTAACCACATGTCTACAATTATTTATTTGTCATTGACCACCTCATATTATCTTTTTTCTTTTTTTTCTTTTTTCAACAGGTCCAGGATTATTCAGTCTGATACTGCCTTATATTGAAATTAAAACACTGAACCCAGGAGTTTGAGACCAGACTGGGCAACAGCAAGACCTCATCTCTACAAAAAAAAAAAAAAATTAGCCAGGCATGGTGATATGTGCCTGTGGTCCCAGCTACTCGGGGGGCTGAGATGAAAGGATTACTTGAGCCAGGAATGGAGGTCAAGACTACAGTAAACCATGATTGCACCACTGCACTCCAGCCTGGGAAACCGGAGTGAGATCACATCACCAAAAAAAAAAGAAAGAAAGAAAAACCAAAAACTGGTGTAATGATGATGATAATGATAACAATGATGATGATGTTGATAGCAACTAGTATTTATTAAGTATATACTGGGTGAGTGCGGTGGGTGGTGCACTTTGGGAGGTCAAGGCGGGCGGATCACCTGAGATCAGGAGTTCAAAACCAGCCTGGCCAACATGGCAAAACCCCATCTCTACTAAAAATACAAAATATTAGCCAGGGTGGTGGCACAGGCCTGTAATCCCAGCTACTTGGGAGGCTGAAGCACGAGAATCACTTGAACCCAGGAGGCGGAGTTTGCAGTGAGCCAGGATCGCGCCACTGTACTCCAGCCTGGGCAACAGAGTGAGACTTCTGTCTCAAACAAAAAAACAAGCATATATTATGAGCCAGACATCATACTACTATTATATTATTATTACCATCAACTGGCCCAATTTAATACAGTTAATGAGTGACCATGCCAGAATTCCAACTCAGACATTCAGAACCCATACTATCGACCACTACCTTATACCTATAGCTGTTGGTAACAAGAGCTACCATCATATAGTGCACCAGCTATGTGCCGACCTCTGTTAAATACATACATTATCTCACTTAATTCTCAAGGTGTTCCTGCAACGTAAGTATTTCTATTCCTGTTTTACAGATTGGAAAACTGGGACTGAAATTAGGGAACCCCAGCTATGAAGTGGTGGAACTCCAAGTTGAGGTCAGATGTGCTGACTCCTAAGCCTGTTCTGTTTTGGCTACGTCAAGCTGCCTCTCTAGCTATCAGTGACTACAGCCACTATTCTGTCCAGGAATTTTATCCTGGTCCTATCTGCGTTGGTCATGTGACTCTAAAAGTATATTGTTCATTATATTTGCTTCTGAAGGTCAAACATCACTTTTGGATACCTGCCTCTTAAGGATAAGTTTTCATTTTTCAAGCCCTCCAAGGTAGTGGTTCCCAGACTTTTTTTTTTTTTATTTGACTGCTCAACTCTATCAATAAGACATTTTGAGCACAAATCCCACTATATGTATATTTATTTCTAAATTATATCATATAATATGGCCTCATATATTATGCATTTGATAAAATATCAAAATACACAACATTTTAAAGGATGAGGTTTTTGTTTTTTGTTTTTGAGATGGAGTCTCATACTGTCACCCAGGCTGGAGTACAGTGGTGCTATCTCAGCTCACTGCAACCTCCGCCTCCTAGGTTCAAGCAATCCTCCCACCTCAACCTCTCAAGTAGCTGGAATTATAGGCGCCCACCACCATACCCGGCTAATTTTTGTATTTTTAGTAGAGGCAGAGTTTCGCCATGTTGGCCAGGCTGATCTCAAACTCCTGGCCTCAAGTGATCCGCCCTCCTTGGCCTCCCAAAATGCTGGAATTACAGGCGTGAGCCACCGCTCTTGGCTAAGGATGAGATTTTTAAATATATAAATATTTCTCCTGTTTTCTTCCAACATCCTTTGGAGGCTGTTGTTTTAAGAAACCCCCACTAGGCCAAATGGCCATAGTCACTGATCTAACAATTTGAAAATGGGAAAGCTCCAAAATAGCAGCTTCTAACCTGGCTGAGTTGAAAACTGGTTGCTGTTTTGTTTTTTGAGACAAGGTCTCACTCTGGTACCTAGGCTGGGGTGCAGTGACGCAGTCATGGCTCACTGCTGCCTCAACCTCCTGGGTTCAAGAAATCCTCCCACATAGCTGGGACTAGAGGTATGCACCACCATGCCCAGCTAATGTTGCCCATAGGGAGGCCTCATCTCTACAAAAAAAAAAAGAAGTGCTGGTCTTGAACTCCTGGGCTAAAGCCCTCCCAAAAATTCTGATCCTCCCACAGCCTCCCAAAGTGCTGGGATTACAGGGGTGAGCCACTGCACCCAGTGAAAAGTTTGTTTTTTAAAGATTCTCAAGTCCCATTCCCAAAGATTTTGACTTAATAGGTATTAACACCTCTGTGTGTCTGACGCTTGGATGTGGAAACTGCTGCTCTACAAGATCCAATCCTGGCCAGAAGACCAGAGTCAGTGACAACAGTGACTACATCTGTTGGTCCTAATAGCATTGCCTCTCCCTGCCTGGCCTCCTCCCTGGCCATCTCGTCTTTCTGACAAACTCTGACTCACGAGATTCCAATTATCCTCCTGATGTCTGCTTTAACTTGGGAGGACGGATTTATTTCAGCCGTTTGATTTTGAGATGGAAGAAAATAGTTTCCAGGCTAGGCACAGTGGCTCACACTTGTAATCCTAGCACTTTGGGAGGCCGAGGCGGGTGGATCACTTAAGGTCATGTGTTCAAGACCAGCCTGGCCAACATGGTGAAACCCTGTCTCTACTAAAAATACAAAAATTAGCCAAGTGTGGTGGTGGGCGCCTGTAATCCCGGCTACTCGGGGAGGCTGAGGCAGGAGAATCACTTGAACCGGGAGAAGGAAGTTGCAGTGAGCCAAGATCACGCCATTACATTCCAGCCTGGGCAACAAGAGCAAAACTCCATCTCAAAAAAGATAAAGAAAAAAAAAAGTTTCCAGAGGATTTTTACCACCAGGAAGACTATCCTAGGTAACAACAGACAACTTTCTCAGTGGACTGGTCCTTTATCCCTTTTAAAGAAAACTCCCAATCCCAGCATTCTGGGAGGCCGAGGTGGGCAGATCACCTGAGGTCAGGAGTTTGAGACCAGCCTGACCAACATGGAGAAACCCCATCTCTACTAAAAACACAAGATTAGCCGGGCATGGTGGTGCACGCCTGTAATCCCAGCTACTCAGGAGGCTGAGGTAGGAGAATCACTTGAACCCAGGAGGTGGAGGTTGCAGTGAGCCAAGATCATGCCATTGCACTCCAGCCTGGGCAACAAGAGCAAAATTCCATCTCAAAAAAAAGAAAGATTAATTAATTAATTAATTAAAACTCCCCTTTTCCCCACATTATAGCACAAGCACAAAATAGCCTTTAGAGCTTTTGGCTAGGCTCAATGCGGAACAGCTTTTAATTATTTCTTGTCCACTACCTATGGATTACCCTCAAGATACTACCACTTCTAAAATAAGAATTGTTGGTAATTAATTATATTCATACAGCTGTATTTATGGACCTGTATGTGTACTGTAAATGACTAAGGAGGACTGTAGCTGTGCAATCTGTTCCCAGGGTCATGACTTAATGACTAACACACCTGAGAATGCTTTATCAAATGTTTGCATAAGCCATTGTGTTTTGGCATATCAGGAGGAGATTTTCACTAGGCCAGCTGATTAGCATTCATTAAAATGAGAAAAGTATCTACTCTGCTTCTCAGACCTACTCTAACCAGCCTCAATTCTCGTCATTTACTTCATTGCTTCTTTCCTGATTTGGTATTAATTCCCAATGTATCTCTCATCACCCTACCACTTTTCTAAGGTCTATGTCCCTACTTCCACCCTCCAGACACCTGCCCAAATGGCAGGAGTGATAACATCAAGCCTACAGCTGTAGGTGGATTGTTATGATGGGAACAATGGGGCATTCATTTAAGGGGGACTCCAAGCCATTTCATTCCACAAATACATTTGCAATATTCACAAAATCAGCTTGGCGCAGTGGCTCACACCTATAATCCCAGCACTTTAGCAGGCTGAGGCGGGTGGATCACTTGAGGTCAGGAGTTCGACACCAGCCTGACCAACATGGTGAAACCCCCGTCTCTACTAAAAATACAAAATTAGGTGGACATGGTGGTGCACGCCTGTAATCCCAGCTACTCTGAGGCTGAGGCAGGAGAATCGCTTGAACCCAGGAGGCAGAGGTTGCAGTGAACCATCGCACCCCGGCCTGGGCAACAAGAGCGAAACTCTGTCTCAAAAAAAAAAAAAAAAAAAATTTTCAAAAAATCACATACACACAACCACTGATAAAGCATCATCTATTGGACAAACTAAAACTATCTTTCACATTTTTTAAAAAAGAAGATTCTTTTGAAGCTGAAAGAAATTTTAGACTTGAAAATAACAATTTTGGGGGCCAGGCATGGTGGTTCACTCCTATAATCCCAGCACTTTGGGAGGCTGAGATGGGCAGATCACTTGAGCTCAGGAGCTGGAGACCAGCCTGACCAATATGGTGAAACCCTGTTTCTACATAAAATGCAAAAATTAGCTGGGGCATTGTGGCACATGCTTGTAGTCCCAGCTACTTGGGGGACTGAAGTGAGAGAATCACTTGAGCCCAGAAGGCGGAGGTTGCAGTGAGCCAAGATAGCACCTGGGCAACAGAGGAAGAGCCCATCTCAAAAAAGAAAAAAAAAAAAGAAAAGAAAAGAAAGGAAGGAAGGAAGAAAGAAAGAAGAAGAAAATAACAATTTTTAAATTATTTCACCAGTTAAAATTGAAGTAACTCTGGGTCCCATAATCTTAGATTTAGGAGTTTATCCTAAGGAAAGAATCAAGATGAATTCAAAGATTTATGTTCAATGGTGTTCTGCCGAATGTTACTATAAAAAGAAAAAGTTGAACCCAATCTGAATGTTCAACAATAGAAATTTTGCTTAACAAATTGTGGTATGTTCATTTGATTAAGCTTCAAAATCATGTAAGCAAATAATATTTAAAGAAATAACAAAATGTACAAAATATCAACATATGGTAGGAGGAAAAGCAGACAGTAAAACACATGAGTTTATGCTGATTTTGATATCAAAATGTTCTAATTATCAGAAGTAATTATCTGATGCAATTTCAGGTTATTTTTTTCCAAATTTTCTATAATAAGCATTATTTTATTTAAATACATACATATGCACACATATATTTTGATTTTAAAAGAAAAGGGTGAAAAAATGGCAGGTGTAGTTGTTGAAAACCTACAAAATAATTTCATCCTGAAAGTATACTTTGATTCCTAAATCAATTTAATTTGAAATCAGTATAAATTAAGTTTCCACATTTTAAAATTTTGACTACTCAGTGCAGACTAATTATTATTCAGAGCACTAACTTAGCTATCACAAAATGTTTAAGCCATGTTATTTGCATAAACACATGGATAATATTCTTCTGTTGTTTTCATCCCATCTGCTTTTCTTATTGCTTTAGGAACATGAGAATAATAGAAAGACACTATGACATTCAGTACTAAATAAATGATAATATGCATGCTAAGCAGCCTACTATCATAATATTGTTTCTTTTGTAGAAAAAGATACATTTTTAGACAATTACTCATAACTAATAAATGACCTGATTGTTCCTAAGTACTGATACAACTCATATTTTCCAAGATCGTATATTATCTGTGTTTGTATTAAATGATGTCACCTTATATATTCTTTTATTTTGAGACAGAGTTTCACTCTTGTTGCCCGGACTAGAGTGCAATAGTGCAATCTTTGCTCACTGCAACCTCTGCCTCCTTCCTGTCTCAGCCTCCCAAGTAGCTGGAACTACAGGCGGGTACCACCACATCCAGCTAATTTTGTACTTTTTTTTTAGTAGAAATGGGGTTTCACCATGTTGGTCAGGCTGTTCTTGAACTGCTGACCTCAAGTGATCTGCCTGCCTTGGCCTCCCAAAGTGCTGGGATTACAGGCGTGAGCCACTGCACCCAGCCTTACACAAATCTTTAGGCTATAAATTACTAACTCTAAAAATGATCAAAAGGAGACTGAGAGCTCTTTATACATAACTCCTCAAGATTCTTAGTCTTTTAGAAACAGCAAAAGAGGAATAAAAATTTTCAAACACATAGTTGAAAGTGTTGACTATGGGAATACTTTTTTGGTTTGTCTGTTTGAGACAGTCTTGCTCCATCGTCCAGGCTAGAGTGCAGTGGCAAAATCTTGGCTCACTGCAACCTCTGCCTCCCAGGTTCAAGCGATCCTCCTGCCTCAGCTTCCTGAGTAGCTGGGATAAAGGCGTCTTCCATGAAGCCTGGCTATTTTTTGTATTTTTAGTAGAGACGGGGGTTTCACCATATTGGCCAGGCTGGTCTCGAACTCCTGACCTTGTGATCCGCCCGTCTCGGCCTCCCAAAGTGCTGGGATTACAGGCATGAGCCACTACGCCCAGCCGACTGTGAGAATTCTTAATAGCCCATCTCTTCATGGGAGTTTTGCCTTTAAAAACACCGATAAATCACAGAAGAAAAGCACCATTCATCTAATTATTCCAAAGGGGATGGAGCAGAGGAAGGAAAGGGAAAGCTTTTACGCAGCAGCTTGGCTTTGAGCCTTCATGTGTTTTTCGTCTGAAAAGGATCCCACTGTTGTTGGGACATGACGACATGACTAGTTTAAACACACCCAGGAAACAGTATTCCTCTGACAAGATATTTAAAAGATTAGTGCCAGATATTGAAAGGTGGGTGTGAATGTGAAGGCTGAGCTCAGTTGGTTTAGCGTGGGTCTTTAAATTGAGCCATCAGATAATGATATTTTTCTCCAGTCATCTAAGCAACATAGAACAAAAAGGGCAGGGAAGCTTAAAAGAGCTACTCACAAGAACAAAATTAGAGCTGTGAGTCAATGATTTACACATTGCAAATATATTTCATCCACATGAACGCAACATGACGCCTGACGGTAAAGCTTGCCAACCTTGAGCCCGTGAGCCTGTTTTAAGTAGTGGTTAAAGGAGCCGGCCAGATGCGGTGGCTCACGTCTGTAATCCCAGCACTTTGGAAGGCCGAGGTGGGTAGATCAAGAGGTCAGGAGCTCGAGGCCAGCCTGACCAACATGGAGCAACTCCGTCTCTACTAAAAATACAAAAATTAGCCGAGCATGGCGGCAGGCACCTGTAATCCCAGCTACTCAGGAGGTACAGGCAGGAGAATCTCTTGAACCCAGGAGGCAGAGGTTGTAGTGAGCCAAGATCACGCCACTGCACTCCAGCCTACACGACAGAGGGAAGACTCCAACTCAAAAAAGAAAAAAAAGAGCCAAAGAAGCTGACTGTGTGCTTTAAAATGTCCCAAAATGTACTGTTCTTCCCAGCGAAGAGGGAGCACCTGAATTTTGGATTACCCGTCTCATAAACCTACTGTATAAACTCCTAACTTGGAATCTCTTAGTATATCAATGCTATCGTAACTGGAAAGGGTTTCCCAGATAAAAAGCAAACACGGTTCAAGGTTGAGACCTTATTAGCATTTCCAAAGAGCTGTGAAAAGCCTCTATTCTCTCTCCCCTGCCAAGTAAATTTTGTTTTGCTGAGCTTTGGCACGGTTCCTCTGCTGTCATGGGGTGGGGGGGTGGAGGGCGGCATTATTGTCACAGCTGTCTCAGGAGGCGCTGCCTTGAATACATTTCGAAAATAACACACGAATAAGGAACATGACATTGGCTATACCAAACGAGCTTTTATAAGACAAACACACCTGCTACTGTAAAACTCCAAATTGGCAGTATAAACATCACTTTGCACGTATTTAAAATTATAGGACCAAAGGATGACATTAGGTAAATGAATAATTAGGTAAATAAATGTTCTTAGAGATAAGAACTTAATAAGTTAGAGAAGTTAGAGATAAGAACTTAGAGAATAATTACTTATTAGGTAAATAAATAAAGTAAACACAGATGCCTTTGCTAAAAGGACTAAGGAAAGCAGAGAAGATACTTGGAAGATATATTTTTAATATGAACAATTGATGTAAACTTTCTCAAAAACAACTGCAATCCATTCTTTCCAACTGCTTCATTTAGTAAATTTCTTCTTCAAAATGACCAATTATTTTGTTTTGATTACCCTGCTCTTTAGAAAATAGTGGACTGCCATCAATATGAAAAGAATTTCACTATTCTTCTTAATTTTATATTGATGATAAATTTAAAAGGTGGTTAGGGAAACTGACAATAGCACATGCAATGCCTTGAATGATGGGCAAAGTGTGAATATGTTATGCAATATATGGAAATTTTCTTTACAAGTATACTGCCTTTAGGATATTTATGTTTAACCATAATTGCAGATTAAAACCTGCAACTAATGCAAGTTATTGATTATATCCTTACTAGTAAAAAACTGGTTCCGAGGTCATTTAACATCTCCTAAATGTCAAGAGGTCATTCAACCTCTTTACAATAACTTCAGGTTAACAACAAAAGCAAAGAAACGTTATCTTTAGTTGTTACTTCCAACCGGCATCTTCAGAATCAAGGGATACAGCGCTACGTCAGCACCATGTCAGACTTGCTACAGGATTTTGAAAAGATGAGTTTCCCAATCATCACTCTTTTTTCTAGAACTAGATTAGTGACTAAAATAAAGTAATAATACTCCCAGGGGACTGTGATCATCCATATTTAGATACTTCTCACCAGAAGATACAGTTGCATTAACATATTGGTTTGAACACCTTAACAGAATCCAAAATAACAGTGACTTAAACAAGAGTTAAAAACTTATTTCTCAGGCTGGGCACAGTGTCTCATGCCTGTAATCCCAGCACTTGAGGAGGTCAAGAAAGGAAGACTGCTTGAGCCCAGGAGTTCAAGACCAGCCTGGGCAACATGGTGAGACACCGTCTCTACAAAAAATTTTAAAAATAAAAAATCAGCCAGGCATAGTGGCAAATGCCTGTAGTCCCAGCTACTTGGGAGGCTGAGGTGAGAGGATCACCTGAGCCAAGGGAGGTCGAGGCTACAGTGAGCTGTGATCCTGCCACTGCACTCCAGCCTGGGCAACTGCGTGACATCCTGTCAAAAAAAAAAAAAAAAAAAAAACACCTTATTTTTCCTTCAATAAACGTCTGAGCTAGTAGGTGATCTGGAATGTAGGGTGGCTGTCTTTCCAGGGCATCCAGGGAACCAGAGTTCATGGATGTTATTGTTCCACCACAGCAGAAATGCAGAGATAAACAAACTATAGTTAGCAGGCACTGGTTTTGGTAAATAAAATTTTATTGGAATACAGCCACATCCATTGTAGAAGGCTTGTCAGTGGCTGCTTTGGAGCTACAAGGTCAGAACTGAGTCACTGGAACAGAGACCCTATGGCTTGCATGGCAAAATATTTCCTATCTGGCTCTAAGAAAAGGTTTGCTTGGCTGGGCGTGGTGGCTCACACTGTAATCCCAGCACTCTAGGAGACGGAGGTGGGTGGATTGCTTGAGAAGTTCTAGATCAGCCTGGGTAACATGGCAAAAATCCACCTCTACAAATTAAAAAATTAGCTGGGACCAGGTGCAGTGGCTCACACCTGTAATCCCAGCACTTTGGGAGGCCGAGGCCAGCAGATCACTTGAGGCCAGGAGTTCAAGATCAGCCTGGCCAACATGGTGAAACCCCCTGTCTACTAAAAATACAAAAATTAGGCAGGCATGGTGACACATACCTGTAGTCCCAGCTAGTTGGGAGGCTGAGACATGAGAATCCCTTGAACCCGGGAGGCAGAAGTTGCAATGAGCCATGATCGCACAGCTGCAGTCCAGCCTAGGCAACACAGCAAGACTGTTTAAAAAAAAAAAAAGAGAGAGAGAGAGACTGAGAGAATGGATATCAGAAGCCAATTAGCAGGTTCTATAGACCACATTTCTGGCCACCCAAGAATCAGTGCATAACCTTCTGAGACATAAGAACACATTCATCTCCTTCCCAAGGAAACCAATCCAAAGTCCTACCCAGTTACCCCTCAGAGTCCAAGACCTCTCCATCAAATTTGGATGTGGCTCCTTTTGGAGAAGTGACTCATCTACTAAACATCCACTATCCACTTCTGTGACAAAAACAGGATAACCACAAGTAAAACTCCAACTCAGACAAGGGAAGAATGGGAAATATACAGTTATCACTCATCCTCAGCAACTGTGAAATCCTAATGAGCAGAAGCTGCAAAGATTCCCTGCCCTGGCAGAAAGTAAGTTCCTTGGTTGATCCACCTGATCGCCCCCAATTCTATTGTCTGGGAGGATCTTTTGTGTCTATTACTTTCTATAGCAGCATCTGGGTCAGTATTGGAAACTACATCCTTCTTGCTTTATTTATTTTTATTTTTTATTTTTTTGAGACAGAGTCTTGTTCTGTCACCCAGGCTGGAGTGCAGTGGTACCATCTCGGCTCACTGTAACATCTACCTCCCGGGTTCAAGCGATTCTCCTGCTTCAGCCTCCTGAGTAGCTGGGATTACAGGTGCCTGCCACCACGACCAGCTAATTTTTTCATTTTTAGTAGAGACAGGGGTTTCACCATGTTGGTCAGGCTGGTCTCGATCTCCTGACCTCGTGATCCACCCGCCTTGGCCTCCCAAAGTGCTGGGATTATAGGCATGAGCCACTGCGCCCAGCAGACTTCCTCATTTTTAAAGTCAGTTTGAGTTGCACATTACATTAATTGCATCAACATCAAGCTTTTATTAAGTAACTACTGCTGGGCACAGTGGCTCATGCCTGTAATCCCAGTCCGTTAGGAAGCTGAGGCGAGTGGATTGCTTGAGCTCAGGCGTCTAAGACTAGCCTGGGCAATATGACAAAACACTGTCTCTATAAAAAATAAAAAAAACTAGCCAGGTGTGGTGGCACAAGCCTGTGGTCCCAGCTATTCAGGAGGCTGAAGTGGGAGGATTTCTTGAGCCAAGGAGGTCGAGGCTGCAGTGAGCCAAGATGACACCACTGCACTTCAGCCTGTGCAACCGAATGAGAGCCTGTCACAAAAAAAAATAAATAAATAAAAAAAACAACTACTGTGTCAGGGACGATATTAGGCACAGAGAATATAAAAATGAAGAAGACAGCCAATTGGCCCAAATAAAAAAAATGAAGAAGACAGCCAATTATCTCAACATAGAGTTTTTATTCTAAAGGAAGACATGAATACCTAAAGAAATAATTACGATATATGCTATAAGCAAGACAGGTGTAATGTGAGCCTAATAGAAGAAGCATTCCTTTTGCCTGTCTGAGATATTGAATCTGTTTCCCATAGTAGATTCCTCAAGGGCAGAGAATCAAATCATTTTCTCCTTCTCATTCTCAATATTTGGCATAATTCCTTACACACAGCTGTTCCATAATATTTAATTAATATAGTATACTTATCAAAAGGATCAATTTTACTAAGTTCTCTAATGTGGTTGTTGATTTTTAGAGGGTAAAGTTGAGTCCAAACGCAATGCACAAATTCATTAATATTTCTACCTAGTTTGCCAGAAGTCTCCAGCTGTATCCAGCATGTATGTGTGTATTTGGTGTATCTCCAAAATATGTTTAACATACCTTAAAATATAAAATACAGATAGGATTTAAACTGAAAATCACTAATCAAAGTGAAAAGACAAAATTAAAGTAAAAAGGAGGAAAGTGAAGAAATAGGAAAAAGGAGACATTCCGAAATGTCTTGGAAAATCTGAAAGTGGATGATGCCAGTTTGTTTTGTAAAGATAAAAATGCTTAATTACAAAGCTTAGAGTGAGAGACAAACTAAAAACAAAATTACTAATTGTCTGTGCTTAAAGCGTCCTTTTCACTGCTCCCAACACACCCAATAGAAAATAGCTTACGCCCAGTGTATTCATCCATCATACTGTCAGTACATCTTGAAATCAACAGGCATTCCTAAGGAGATACATGGGCCACAGCTCCTTTACTCCAATTATTTCCTTGGGTCCTATATTCCCAATATTTTGGGACAGAGTGAAGCAACAACTCTTTTCCCTGAGCTAAAACCTCCCAGTAGGTCATAATACTCTTTTTTTGAAAGATTTGGATGGAGAATCTTGTCAGACAAGGCTCCACCTGCCTGGATTAAGGCAACCACTCTCACCTAAAAAAATTCTCACCTTCCAAAAAATTACCAAATTGTATGAAAACCTGTTCTAAAGTTTCAACAACTGTGATTTACATTTCTAAGAAAGAAGCTATTTTTAAGGTTGCATGCTTTTTTTTAAAGACTAGATTGATGTTAATTATGACTGGATTGCAAATGAGACAAACACAACTTAAATGAGCTAAAGTAAAAAAGTAAATGAATGTCTTAGAAGTTCAAATATAGCTGTATCCGGGGGCCAAACCAATATTGGCACTTCTCATCTTCTGTGTTTCCACTCTGCTCCCATGTGTTAGTTTTCTATTTATTTTTTTATTTTTATTTTTATTTATTTATTTATTTATTTATTTATTTATTTATTTTGAGACAGAGTCTAGCTCTGTCATCCAGGCTGGAGTGCAGTGGCGCAATCTCGGTTCACGTCTACCTCCGCCTCTCAGGTTCCCGCAATTCTCCTGCCTCTACCTCCTGAGTAGCTGGGATTACAGGTGGCCGCCACCACACCTGGCTAATTTTTGTATTTTTAGTAGAGACAGGGTTTGACCATGTTGGTCAGGCTGGTCTCAAACTCCCGACCTCGTGATCCACCCGCCTTGGCCTCCCAAAGTGCTGGGATTACAGGCGTGAGCCACCACGCCCTGCCTATTTTTATTTTTATTTTTATTTTTATTTTCGAGATGGCATCTCGCTGTGTCGCCCAGGCTGGAGTGCAGTGGCGCGATCACGGCTCATTGCAAGCCCCGCCTCCCAGGTTCACACCATTCTCCTGTCTCAGCCTCCCGAGTAGCTGGGACTACAGGCGTCCACCACCAGGCCTGGCTAATTTTTTTGTGTTTTTAGTAGAGACGGGGTTTCACTGTGTTAGCCAGGATGGTCTCAATCTCCTGACCTCGTGCTCCGCCCACCTCAGCGTCCCAAAGTGCTGGAATTACAGACATGAGCCACCGCGCTCGGCCTAGTTTTCTCTTAATATAAGGCAGATTTCACGTAGCTTAGGACGATTACTATGTGTGGTTGCATGCTGCATTCTAATGTAACAACTTCTGCAGAGGAATCTTCCACCATTATCCATCTATCATTTCAGCCAAGTATCTGATTGGCCCTGCTTGGATCAATTGCCAACACCTGAACCAATCCTGGTATTGAGACAAAGAAGTTACCATGACTGGTCAAGCCTGGATCATGTGCTGTTATTAATGGCGAAATAAGTGAAGCCTGGAAATTGTAGCCCATCAGAATCACAGGATGTAGAGGAAAGACGCTTCCTGAAAAGAAAGGATGCTGAACAAAAACAACAACAACAAAGACAAAAAAGACCCACTACGTAGGAAAGCACAGAGTCATGATGTCTGGGGTAAATCATATTACCCCCAGAAAGTGTTTAGGCAAATGTTTAAGGGGCCGGTGACAATGAGTGCTCTTCCAATTGGAGCGGGTTGAGGAGTGAGTTGGAGAAACAGTGGCCTTCTGCCCTAGAACTAGTGACCCTGCACCATGGGAAGCTGTGTCGTCTGAACCTTACAGTCTGCCTGCCCCACAGATCAAGGCTTCTATTTTGTTGTTGCCTCAGGTAACATGTTTAGCTCCTAGTCTATCATCTGTAAGAAAGGATAGGTGGGCCCTAAAAGGCATGCAGTTCTTTTCAACAGCACTTTTTGAAATCCTGGGAAGTGGGTGTTATGGCATATGCTCCAGTGAGCCTGTTAAGATTACTCATGATGACTCTAGGCTATGTTTGGAACTCCTTCTAAACTGAATAAACAGATGGCCAGCAGTGGCTAAACCTGAAAGTAGTTTGAAAAATGCTGAGAATCAATTACTTTAATGCTCTCTGAGCTTAAAGGTCCTTCAAAAATGACTGGACAATATTTATTAGGAAACATGTTCCTTCTGGAATAAATTCAGCTCAAGGAGAACAGATGTGCTATAATAATCTGAGACATGAATTCAACGTGATGTGAAAAAGAATCACATCCCTATCATAGAAGTCTTGAGGCATAGTTAATTGATGATGATTACTTCAGGAATATTCTGAGTCAAGACTTCACCAAAAAACAGAAGTATTTTTCTCATTAACTTCCTAATAGCACATGTTATTCACAAGAAATTCACAGGAATGGGCATGCTATATCTTGGAAAAAAGACCAATCTGGGAATATGCTTGAGCCAGAAACAGCAAAATGGATGGGAAAGGCAAGTTTCAGGGTATTGAATCCTAGAAACTCTGCCAATAAGATTTTCTGAGGGCCAAAAAGGACAGCAAATCTGCCAGTCCAGCTGTGAGAACGCAGCTGTGAGATTTCTGAAGGAAATGATGAAGGAGAAGGCAAGCTCATAAAGTAGACACATCACCAAGCTGGGAGCAGTATTAACACACCACAGGACGGAAACCAGTGCCTAAAATACCGCTTTAAAATGATTCTGGCAAGTTAGAGACTTGAATCTAAGGGGGAAGAAAAAGAATAAATTTCAACAAGCCTCGTCACAAATTGGTGTCAAATAAGAATATACAGGACCAATATCAGGTTGTAGGCAGAAGCTGAGCAGCAATGGAAGAACACAGACTACACTCTAAATAATAGGTGATAAGAAGTAGAGATTACCTTGTCCAACTAATTCAGTTTACAGGTGAAAAAAAGAAAGCCTTGCCCAGAGAGAGTGTTTCAAGTGTTTCAATTATTTCACAAATTACTCCAAAAAATACTGTCTTATATAAATGATTTGTTCACAATTCTTCAATTTGTGCAGGGCTTGGCAAGGAGAGCTTGTCACCGCTCCACATGGCGGCAGCTGGGATGGCGCAGCTATGACCAGACAATCTACTTCCAAGATGGCCTCATTCACAGCCAGGCCAGTGGGTGCTAGCTGTCCACTGGAAGATCGGCTGAAGCTGTTGGCCAGGGACTTTGTTCTCCACCACATGGCTTCTCCATGTGGCTAGGTTGGGCTCGTGGAGAGGCCATGTGGAGGACAACTGCTCACAGCATGGCAGTCTTAGGATGGACATATTACATGGCAGCTGGCTTCCCCCAGAAAGCTGCTAGGTCTTCTGAAGGCTTAAGCCTTCCTCTGTGTTCTATTGGTTAAAGCAGGCCTCACGGCCAGTCCAGATTCAAGAGAAGACCACAGAGGGGTATGAGTATCAGGAGATGTGGTTCAATCTGCTGCAGAGGAGATACGACTTGTGCAAAGTTAATTACATGCTACTGTCAATTACAGGAAAATTTTATAACAAAAACTTTTTTCTTTGAAAAAAAGAAGAAATAGGAGAGTGGGCAGAAACAGTAAAAATAATCCTATTATAAGAAACATGGTCAAATCTCAGCTTCACAGTGTAAAAGAAACCTGGAAATCCTGGAGATAAGGTAGACGAGAGCAATGATTATAACTGAAAGATAGGAAAAGAAAACAGAATGAATTCTTATTTTTATTTTTATTTTTTGACGACAGAGCAAGACTCTGTTGTCCAGGCTGGAGTGCAGTGGCACAATCCTGGCTCACTGCAAACTTTGCCTCCCTGGTTCAAGTGATCCTCCCGCCTCAGCCTCCCGAGTAGCTAGAACTACAGGACTGCGCTACCTCGACCAGCTAATTTTTTGTATTTTTAGTAGAGATGGGGTCTTACTATGTTGCCCAGGCTGGTCTCAAACTCCTGAGCTCATGCAATCTGCCCACCTCAGCTTCCCAAAGTGCTAGGATTATAGGCTTGAGCCACTGCACCCAGCTGAAAATTTTCAAAAAAATAAAATTGTATAGCCTGGCATGGTAGTGCATGCCTATAGTCCCATCTACTTAGGAGGCTGAGGGGGGAGGAGATCGCTTGAGCCTGGGAGTTGAAGGCTGCAGTGAGATCACACCACTGCACTGCAGCCTGGGCAACAGAGCAAAACCCTGTCCCCGTCTTCAAAAAAATAAAAAAATAATAATAATAAAATAAAATTGTATAGCCTGGAGAGTGACTTAATAATTAAGCAAATTAATAATTAAGTCACTGCAAAGTAACTTAATAATGATCCTCAAAGCCTGTAGATGAACAGTCACTATCAATTCCTATTCTCTAAGAAGAACAGAAAGGGAGGGTGTCTACTGAAATTGATTTAGGTTGAAAGAATTTCCTGGAATAAAGGATGTATCAGAAAAAGGAGAATATAAAACTTTCTTTCCAAAAATCTTTAAGAGGCTGGGCGCAGTGACTCACAGCTGTAATCCCAGCACTTTGGGAGGCCAAGGCAGGTAGATCACTTGAGGCCAGGAGTTTGAGACTAGCCTGGCCAACATGGTGAAACTCTGTCTCTACTAAAATTACAAAAATTAGCCTGGTGTGGTGGTGTGCGCCTGTAATCCCAGCTACTTGGGTAGTTGAGGTAGGAGAATCGCTTGAATCTGTGGGGTGGAGGTTGCAGTGAGCCGAGATTACACCACTGCACTCCAGCGTGGGCAGGCAGAGTGAGACCCTGTCTCAAAAAATATATAAGTAAATAAAAATTTAAAAGTAAAAGTAAAAAGCTTAAGAGAGGTTACAGTTAAATATATAGGAAAGAGGCTGGGCGCAGTGGCTCACGCCTGTAATCCCAGCACTTTGGGAGGTCGAGGGGGGCGGATCACGAGGTCAAGAGATCAAGACCATCCTGGCCAACATGGTGAAACCCCGTCTCTACTAAAAATACAAAAATTAGCTGGGCGTGGTGACAGGCGCCTATAGTCCCAGCTACTCGGGAGGCTGAGGCAAGAGAATGGCTTGAATCCAGGAGGCGGAGGTTGCAGTGAGCCGAGATGGTGCCACTGCACTCCAGCCTGGCAACAGAGCGAGACTCTCTCTCAAAAAAAATAAAATAAAATTATATATACATATATATATATATGAAAGCATTCTCTGCCCTTCAAAGAATGGAAGCCTCCATGATGACTCTTTTATGAAGCTGTGAAGTTCCTAGAAAGTGGTGACACTATCTATAGTCAGTTGTCTACACCTACCCACCTGCATTATTATTCATCCTTTTATGCCCTTGACCTTGTCCCTGCCCTAAACCCCATCGAGGATTGGAGGTTCCTTGAAGGCAACGATCATGTCTTGATCTTCTAATCTCAGAGCCTACAACTTGCTATCAACAGAGTATGTACTCAACAAAGCATTTCGATACCTTTGCCCATGCTAACTGATTAGATGCTAAGCATAGTGATTAAATAATTGTCCAAGTATTTAGTTCAATTGGTATTTACTGTGCATTGACTCTGTGCCAGATACTATGCTATATGCAATGAGATACTGTGGCCAGCAAAACAAACATAGTGTCCTTATAGTATAGTTTAAAAAAAAAAAAAAAAAGCCTGTAATCCCAGTTACTTGGGTGCAGCAGCTCGTGCCTATAATCCCAGCACTTTGGGAGGCCAAAGAGGGCAGATCACCTGAGGTCAGGAGTTTGAGACCAGCCTGGCCAACATGGTAAAACTCCGTCTCTACTAAAACTATAAAAATTACCCGGGCATGGTGGCAGGAACCTGTAATCCCAGCTACATATATATACATATATATATAACACACATGTATATATATCACTATATAGTTTTTTAAGGAAAACTATAGGATAACATGAGTGATTAAAATAGGAGGACTGGCCAGGTGTGGTGGCTCACGCTTGTAATCCCAACATGTTGGGAGGCTGAGGCGGGTGGATCACCTGAGGTCAGAAGTTCGAGACCAACCTGGCCAACATGGTGAAACTCCATCTCTGCTAAAAATACAAAAATTAGCCAGGCGTGGTGGTGGGCACCTGTAATCCCAGCTACTCGGGAGACTGAGGCAGGAGAATTGCTGGAACCCAGGAGGCACAGGTTGTAGTGAGCCAAGATCATGCCACTACACTCCAGCCCAGCCAATAACAGGAAAATCCATGTCAAAAAAAAAATAGGAGGACTAATTTATCTGGGGAGATTGAATAGTAAGTAATTACGAGCATAGGCTCTGGGGTTGAACTGGCTGCAAGGGTTTTTTCTTTTTTTTTTTGGTGTGTTTTTTGAGATGGAGTCTCACTGTCATCCAGGCTGGAGTGCAGTGGCGTGATCTTGGCTCACTGCAACCTCCGCCTCCCCGGTTCAAGCATTTCTCCTGCCTCAGCCTTCTGAGTAGCTGGGATTGCAGGCGTGTGCCAGCACACCTGGGTAATTTTTGTATTTTTAGTAGAGAAGAGGTTTCACCATGTTGGTCATGCTGGTCTCGAACTCCTGACCTCATGATCAGCCTGCCTCAGCCTCCCAGAGTACTGGGATTACAGGCGTGAGCCACTGCACCCAGACCGACTGCAAGTTTCTTAACCCTGAACACTGAGTTTTTTTATCTGTAAAATGATAATAAAAATAATATCTATCTTGAAAAATTGTTACAAAATTAAGCCTATTAAGTATGTCTGTTAAACTCATTTTGATTTTTAAATTTTTTTTTTTTTGAGTCTGGGCGTGGTGGCTCACGCCTGTAATCCCAGCACTTTGGGAAGCCAAGGCGGGCAGATCACTTGAGGTCAGAAGTTCAAGACCAGCCTGGCCAACATGGTGAAACCCTGTCTCCACTAAAAATACAAAAATTAGCCGGGCATGGTGCCGTGTGTCTACAGTCCCAGCTATTCAGGAGGCTGAGGCAGGAGAATCGCTCAAATCTGGGAGGCGGACGTTGCCATGAACTGAGATGGCACCACTGCACTCCAGCTTGGGTGACATAGTGATACTCTGTCTCAAAAAATAAAAAATAACATCAATTTCTTTTTTGAGCTGTTCTATTTGTGAGGATTGACTTTTTCATAAAGATCTTCCTCTAGGAAGACTGACTTTGGTTTTACCTTAGAGCTCTTCAAAAAAAAAAAGAGAAATTCTGCTCTTTGTTTTTGAATGTAATTTTCTCTTAATATTTTATTTTTAATGTTTGTGGGTACATAGTAGAAGTAAATACTTATGGGGTATGTGAGTTATTTTGATACAGACATGCAAAGCATAACAATTACATCAGGGTAAATGGGGTACCCATCACCAAGCATTTATCCTTTGTGTTACAAACAATCCAATGATACTCTTTTTGTTATTTTTAAATGTGCAATTAAATTATTTCTTTGTTTTTAATAGGCTAAAACGTATTCTATTTCACAATTGCCATATAGGTCAACTGGATCCTTATAAAAGCTAAGATAAATTATGAGATGTTAGTGATCTTGTTTTTCTCACATTTTGAAATATTTTGCTGTTTCATTATCCTAGGAATTCATTCACCATTTCTGATCAGTTTTTCTCAACTATGATTTTTTTAAAAACTAAAATAATAAGAAAATGGGCCGGGCGCGGTGGCTCAAGCCTGTAATCCCAGCACTTTGGGAGGCCGAGACGGGCGGATCACAAGGTCAGGAGATCGAGACCATCCTGGCTAATACGGTGAAACCCTGTCTCTACTAAAGAATACAAAAAACTAGCCGAGCAACGAGGTGGGCGCCTGTAGTCCCAGCTACTTGGGAGGCTGAGGCAGGAGAATGGCGTAAACCTGGGAGGCAGAGCTTGCAGTGAGCTGAGATCGTGCCACCGCACTCCAGCCTGGGCGACAGAGCCAGACTCCGTCTCAAAAAAAAAAAAAAAAAAAAGAAAATGGAAGAATTGTGGAATTGCTTAGAAGAATGATACAATAGTGAAATAAATTATCACTAATACATTAATTTCTAATTGTACTAACCAAAGTATTAAGTTGTCTTTCAAGGAGGTATAAAAGATAAATGAAAAACTATCTGCATTTTTTTTCAGCTTTTGTTAAACACAGTTGAGAGATCTGAGTGTACAAGTGAAGTTTAGGAGATGAGAGAATTCAGAAAGGGGGAAGTAACACTTTGTGTGATACACAAATATAACAACGATAGAAAAATGGTGAATAAATAACTAAGGTTTAGGAAACATTCTTCTTGATAATCTTGTGATCCCTCAGCTACTTTAAATGCACAGAAAACACTTATAATTTTCTTATTCCCCCAACCCCGGCTGTGCTGGGCTCACAGTATGTTTTTAATAAAGACTTGATCGACCATTTGAAAGGAATGTATTCAAATCAGTCCTTAATGTCAATAAAATGGAACGGATAGAGGCATGAATCTTGCAGTCCAATTAACCTGGGTTCTCATTCCTGCTCTGCACTCACTAGATGTTTGACCTTAAGCAACTGCCCCCTCTGAGCCGCAGTTTCATCATCTGTAAAAGAGGGTCAATAATATTATTAGCCTTGCCTGGGTGCAGTGGTTTGTGCCTATAATCCCAGCACTTTGGGAGGCTGAGGAGGGCAAATCACCCGAGGTCAGGAGTTCGATACCAGCCTGGCCAACATGGTGAAACCCCATCTCTACTAAAAATACAAAAATTACCCGGGCATGGTGGCAGGAGCCTGTAATCCCAGCTACTCAGGATGCTGAGGCATGAGAACTGCTTGAACTCGGGAAAGAGGTTGCAGTGAGCCAAGACTGTGCCACTGCACTCCAGCCTGGGTGACAGAGTGAGACTCTATCTCAAAAAAAAAAAAAAAAAAAAAAAAAATTTAATCAGCCTCTTAAGACTGAGAAGATACTTAAATGACATAATGCAGGTAAAATACTTAGTACAGAACTCAATAAGTGCTAATCTCTATTATTCATATTAGTATCATTTTTTCTAGTTAACAGATAGTTTTCATTAGCAAAGCAGTCAAATACAAAACCAAATGTCAACAGCAATAACAAAATAGTCTCACATGATTATCCTTCCTAGAGCAGGAGCCAAGTTTTTATTTAATATTATGACTTCTGATGGTGTTACGTTTGTTAGGGGGATGAATTAAAAGCCTCAGCCTGGCTGTTCCCTTAAGCTGGGAAAGAGAGTTCCTTAGGAATCACTGAATGACACTGAATTTGATCTCATAAAAGCAAAAGCCAAGATTAAAATTTTCATTATCATGTGTAAAGGGATTAGCACTCATACTACAGGAAAACAAGACCAAATTTGAAACTTTTTCAGGGCCAACTCGACATAATGTATGTACAACAGAAATGTAATAATATTCTTTTCAACTAGTATCAGATCTGTTTCCCAAGCTTTGTTTTTATTAAGCATCTTGCCCATGCTTAATAAAAACAAAGCTTGGGAAACAATACCAGGTCTTGTCAAGACATCTGCTAAGTGAGAATAACAATATTAATAATTATAGTAGTGATAGCTAACATTGAATAAACCATAAGTATTTCACATTTTCTCATCGAATTATCACACTGATACACACTACATCAATTTTTAAGAGAAATAAAACACATATAATGGTTTTAAATTCTGAGAAGCTGATCCCAAAAGTAAGAACGGTGCATGAGATAGGCATTGTGATAACCACTCAGAGGCGTCTTCAATGAAGGACGTGTTACCCAGCTGCTAGTTCTGTTGGCAGATAGCCTTACCCTGTGTTAGCAACTCGATTAGCCTTCAGCTGTCACGTATTCACTTCCCAGCTTGCCTCAGAAGCAGAGAGCGACCTTGCCCAAAGTCACACCCTTTCCAGGGTGGCCCATATCCAACAACTGGATGATGAGAGAATAGAAAGACTTGACCATCTAAGGCCAATTTAGGACAACCCCAAAGGGCTCTTCTAGCTTCAGAGCTTCTTGTGGGATTGGCCGAGACTGTGGCTGGTGTGCATCACAGCTGGATTTATCCCTCTGATCCCAAGGGCACTCCTTAATAAACATCCTGCATGCTAAACTCTGAGTCTGTGGCTGGGGAGCCCAATTTGCAACAATGCAAGTATACTACCAACAAAAGGTCATCTGGAGTCACGCAAAATACATCACATTGTTAATAATTTACATTACTAAATTTAGTCATCATGAAATACTGAATCTCAAAAAAGCTACATTATTCTTAGTCTTATTCTCCACACTTCTACAGCCTGCAGATTGGAGGAAAGATGGCCATGGAATATCTGTGCTTTTGATGCATAGAATACAGTGCTAGTCCCAGCATAGAGTTGTAGGTGAATATTGAGAAACAAAATTTGTCAGGCTAAAGGTGATAACTGATATTCTTAATCAAGATACAATCAAAATATAGAAAAGTAGTATCTTCCCCAGGAATAAAGAACAAATGCAAGAATATGCTGCAAGGGGGGAAATTTTAATTAGAGAAATTGTAGAAATAAAAAGAGAGGACAGATGCAGTGGCTCATGCCTATAATTCCAGCACTTTGGGAGGCTGAGGCAGGCAGTTTACTTGAACCCAGGAGTTCGAGACCAGCCTGGCCAACATGGTGAAACCCTATCTCTACAAAGAATACAAAAAATTAGCCTCATATGGTGGCACGTGTCTGCAATCCTAGCTACTCGGGAGGCTGAGCTGGGGGGATCACTTGAACCCAGGAGGTTGAGGCTACAGTGAGCCAAGCTGAGATCGCACCACTGCACTCCAACCCAGATGACAGAGTGAGACCCTGTTTCAATATTAAAAAAAAAAAAAAAAGGAAAGATATGGCCCTTTCCTTACCTCAACTCCCATTTAATTCCCCAAAGGAAATAACTGTTGTACATTGTTTCCAGACCTTTCTCCATGGGTATTCGTGTATATGCTTCAACATAAATTTTTTATAAAAATGAAATTTACTATATGCATTGCTCGGCAACCCACATTATGGAAGGCAATCTGCTTTACTCAAAGCCTACTGATTTAAATGTTAATCATATCTAAAATACACCTTTACAGCAACATCTAGACTGGTAACCAAACATCTGGACACCCTAACCAATTTGACATATAAAATTAACCATCACAGGTCTACCCCTGGTCAATTTGGCACCCATAGACAGCTATTTAAACCCTACTTAATCTCCAAATAAAGAGTGTAACAAGATTTTACTTCTTCCTAACATGATACAACTATCTTGTATACAACTGAAATTGTACTAACCCTCTCCCTAGAGAAGAAGATACAAAGCTTTTAGGTGATATGCACTCATCTTGATACAATGTAACTTAAATTCTACAATGCAAAGTCAATACATCCTATGCTGTATAATAAGCAGATAATAGAGGGGAAGAAAACAAAGATAGTTGTGTATATACACACACACATGCATAAACATATACATAATAAAGTAAGGAAGAAATATTCATGACATAGTTCTCATTTCTGTAACTGGTCACATGGTCAGAACTGATTTTTGTACCTACCTTCTTCCAAGACTTGTTCTGTGTTCCCTTTGCCTTCAGCAAGCACCTCAGCTGGCTGTGGCTCTTCAGCTAGTGGAGTGACTCAAACGTTCATTTCTGAAGGGTCTAGGGCATTAGTAGTCCTGCTGGATTGAGCCGTTGTAGTTTCCCATTGACCTTAATCACAGGACATGGTGATACTAAGGGACACCCTAAGAGATCTCCCATATTCCAGACATACTCCTCCTCACCTCTACTGTGATCCATTTTCCCCTTGGTAGTGAGGATCAGTTACTCCAGCCAGTGCAGTTAACTCCTTTGCCTTTTGATTCAGAGGTCTGAGGAGTCCGCAGTGGCCAGGTAGCAGTCTTAACTTCCAGTTCAATGGAATCATTATTGTGTCTCCTAGTGGAAGCATTTATCCCTTTGGAACTAGGATTTCTAGGCCAGCAGAGAAAGTCATGGAAACAGGAATAAAAAATTTTGCCAGTGGATCATTAGAGGTAATGGTAAGTGGTAGCACTCCCATTTTCACCCCTTGATACATGGCCTCATGAATCCAGGCTATGGGAGAACAGCATCATATATTGGACACTGATTCAGAGCATGCACAGCCTCCTGCAGAACCTTGTCCCAGCCCAGCAAAGTACTGCCACCTGGCTGGTGCTATAACCGAGTCTTCAAAAGGCCATTCTACTGTTCTACCAAGCTGAGTACTTCAGAATGATGGAGAACATGGTAAGAATTCCTTGAGCATGGGCCCATTGTGACACTTTGTTTGCTATGAAGTGAGTTCTTTGGGCAGAAGCAATGCTGTATAAAGTACTATGATGGTGGGGTGAAGAGGAATCCTGTAAGTCCACAGATGGTAGTTTTGGCTGAAGCATTGCATGCAGGGAAGGCAAAGCCATATCCCAAGTAAGTGTCTATTCCAGTAAGAGCAAAATGCTGCCTCTTCCATGATGGAAGCAGTCCAAGGTAATCAACCTACCACCAGGTGGCTGGCTGATCACCCCAGGAAATGGTGCCATATCAGGGAGTCAGTGTTGGTCTCTACTGCTGGCAGATTGAGCACTCAGCAGTGGCCATAACTGTCAGTCTTGAAAAGTGGAAGTCTATGCTGCTGAGCCCATGCTTACCTCCAGCCTTGCCATGAAGGCCACTATTTTCATGCATCCATCTGCCTCAACCTCCCAAGTAGCTGGGACTACAAGGACATGCCATCATGCCCAGCTAAGATTTTCTGTTTTGTTTTAATCTTTGGTAGAGATGGGGTCTCACAGAGACTGATCTCAAGCAATCCTCCTGCCTCAGACTCCCAAAGCACTAGGATTAGAGACATGAGCCACAGTGCCCAGCCTCTAGTTTCTTTTATGAAGGACTTCTAAGTTTCATATTTTAGTGGTTGGTTATATTTCACTTGACTGAGCTGAGACTAGCTGTTTCACACACGGGCAGCTAAAATGTCTACCACTATTTACAGTTCATTGAGTTAGTAGAGATTTCATCTCTAACACAGCAAAACTCCATGCAAAGTGCCCTAAATCTTTGTCAATTTCAAAAGAAACCAATCCCTAGCCAGAAGGAATCTCTTCTTTCCTAGGTCTTCTATAAGCAGTGGTTGCTTGTTACTTATAGTAACTTGCAAGTAAGCCATCTTGTGAAAAATGGCCTATTTCTCAAAAACAACGTAAATTCCATCATCTGAGATTTTATTTGGGGCCTATAAAGCCTTTAAGTTTACTTCAGAAAAATTTCTTAAAATGCAAATTCCTGGCCGGGCGCGGTGGCTCAAGCCTGTAATCCCAGCACTTTGGGAGGCCGAGACGGGCGGATCACGAGGTCAGGAGATCGAGACCATCCTGGCTAACAGGGTGAAACCCCATCTCTACTAAAAAAGAATACAAAAAAATAGCCGGGCGAGGTGGCGGGTGCCTGTAGTCCCAGCTACTCGGGAGACTGAGGCAGGAGAATGGCATAAACCCGGGAGGTGGAGCTTGCAGTGAGCCGAGATCCAGCCACTGCGCTCCAGCCTGGGCGGCAGAGCGAGACTCTGTCTCAAAAAAAAAAAAAAAAGAAATCTAAACAAATTCTTTTTTTTTTTTTCTTTTTTTTTTTTTTTTGAGATGGAGTCTCATTCTATCGCCCTGGCTGGAGTGCAATGGCACGATCTCGGCTCACTGCAACCTCTGCCTCCCGGGTTCAAGTGATTCTCCTGTCTCAGTCTCTTGAGTAGCTGAGACTGCAGGCACCTGCCACCACGCCTGGCTAATTTTCATATTTTTAGTAGAGACAAAGTTTCACCATGTTGGCCAGGCTGGTCTCGAACTCCTGACCTCAAGCGATACACCTGCCTTGGCCTCCCAAAGTGCTGGGATTACAGGCATGAGTCACTGTCCCGGGCACTAACTTTCATCCTTCTCATGTTCTTGCTTTTCTTCAGTTTTACTCCCTATAACTATATCCTTAAATAATATAGTTTAGTTTTGCCTACTTTTGACCTTTCTTTAATGGAATCATACTGTATGTATGCTCTTATTTCTTTTGCTTCATGTTGTTGCTTGCAACTGTAGTTTGTTTTCATTTCTGTATAATTTTCCATTTCATTTTTATTAATTTTTTTTTGAGATAAGGTCTCGCCCTGTCACCCAGGCTAGAGAGTAGTGGCGTCATCATAGGTCACTGCAGCCTCAAACTCCTGGGCTCAAGTAACCCTCCCACCTCAGCCTCCTAAAGTGCTAGCATTACATGCATGAGCTATCATGCCCAGCCTCCCCATTTTATAAATACATCACAATTTATTCCTGCCTTGTACAGCTAATGGATATTTATGATGCTTCCATTTTGGAGCTACAATGAACAATGCTGTTATGAACAATGTAAAACACAAACTGTAAAACACAAACTGTAATAAACATAAGCACACAGTATATACTTAGGAGTGGAATTATTGTGTCATAGGATATGCTTATCTGCAACCTCATTTGTTAATGCAAACTAATTTCTAAAGTGTTATGCCAATGTCCACTGCCACTAGAAGTGTATGAGAGCTCCTACTGCTTCCTATCCTGGCCAAACTTTGATACTGTCAGACTTTCCAATTTTTGCAAATCTAGTGGGTGTACAAAAGTATCTGAAGGTTTGTGATTTGTTTTGTGTGTGTGTGTGTGTGTGTGTGTGTGTGTGTGTGTGTGTGTGTGTTTTGAGACAGAGTTTCACTCTTGTCACCCAGGCTGGAGTGCAGTGGCACAATCTCAGCTCATTGTAACCTCTGTCTCCTGGGTTCAAGTGATTCTCCTGCCTCAGCCTCCCAAGTAGCTGAGAGTGGCGCTCACCACCACACCTGGCTAATTATTGTATTTTTTAGTAGAGACAGGGTTTCAGCATGTTGGCCAGACTGGTCTTAAACTCCTGACCTCAAGTGATCCACCCGCCTCAGCCTCCCAAAGTGCTGGAATCACAGGCGTGAACTACCATGCCCAGTCCTTTGATTTGTTGTTTGTTCATTTGTTTTGGAAACAGGGTCTCATTCTGTCATCTAGGCTGGAGTGCAGTGGCATGAACACAGTTTACTGTAGCCTCAACCTCCCAGGCTCGAGTGATCCTCCCACCTCAGCCTCTTGAGTAGCTGGGACTACAGGTGTGTGCACCACCATGCCTGGCTTTTTGTTTTGTTTTGTTTTGTAGTGATGAGGTCTCACTATGTTGCCCAGGCTGGAATTGAATCCTGAGCTCAAGTGATCCTTTGACCTCAGCCTCCCAAAGTGCTGGGCTTACAGGACTGAGCCACTATGCCCAGCTGTGACTTATTTAATAAATCATTTCTTACCCTTGAAGTACTTTCCTATATTATCTCCTGAAATCTTTACAGGCCAGGCATGGTGGCTCGCGCCTGTAATCCCAACACTTTGGGAGGCCAAGGTGGGCAGTTCACTTGAGGTCAGCCTGGCCAACATGGTGAAACCTTGTGATATGGTTTGACTGTGTCCCCACCCAAATCTCATCTTAAATTCCCACATGTTGTGGGAGGGACTCAGTGGGAGGTAACTGAATCACAGGGGCAAGTCTTTCCCATACTATTCTCAAGACAGTGAATAAGTCTCACAAGATCTGACGGTTATATAATGGGAGGGAGTTTCCCTTGCACAAGCTCTCTCTTTGCCTGCTGCCATCCATGTAAGATGTGACTTGCTCCTCCCTGCCTTCCACCACGATTGTGAGGCTTCCCTCACTACATGGAACTGTAAGTCCATTAAACCTCTTTCTTTTGTAAATTGGCCAGTCTTGGGCATGTCTTTATCAACAGCATGAAAATAAACTACCTTGTCTCTACCAAAAAATACAAAAATTAGCCAGGCATGCTGGTGCATGGCCAACAGCTAACCATAATAATGATATAAAATAAAATATTTGTTAACACTGCCAAATAGCATTTTGTTCCCATTTTAAAGTGGTTGCAGTCCCAGCTACTCAGGAGACAGGTGCATGAGAACTGCTTGAATTCAGGAGACAGAAGTTGCAATGAGCCGAGATTGCACCACTGCACTCCAGCCTAGGCAACAGAGTGAGACTCTGTCTCAAAAAAAAAAAAAAAAAAAAAAAGCTTTATAGTTTTGACTTTCACATACCTGGAATTAATTTTTGTCTATAGTGTAAGGTTGAAGTCAGTTCAATGTTTCCCCATATAGATACCCAATTGTTCCTACACCACTTATTGTGAAAAGAACAAGAAGAAATTCTTCAAGGTTGTTTTATCTTTTCTTTCAGACACAGGAAATCTCTGGCCCTTGATTCAATTATTGCAACTCATAGAGAGGGTAATGAGAAGGAGTTTCATTTATTCCAATAGCTGCTAAAACCCAGAAGGGTTATTTTTGACATTGTCACTCATAATAATCTAAAAAGAGGCTAATGTAGAAATAGACTTTTCTATAAAAAATTGAGATCCACACTTGAGCTCAAGAGTTCAAGACCAAGCTGGAAAAAAAAAAAAAAAAAAAGATAAAAAAGGCCGGGCGCGGTGGCTCAAGCCTGTAATCCCAGCACTTTGGGAGGCCGAGACGGGCGGATCACGAGGTCAGGAGATCGAGACCATCCTGGCTAACACGGTGAAACCCCATCTCTACTAAAAAATACAAAAAACTAGCAGGGCGAGGTGGTGGGCGCCTGTAGTCCCAGCTATTCGGGAGGCTGAGGCAGGAAAATGGCGTGAACCCGGGAGGTGGAGCTTGCAGTGAGCCGAGATCTGGCCACTGCATTCCAGCCTGGGCGACAGAGCGAGACTCCATCTCAAAAAAAAAAAAAAAAAAAGAAAAGAAAAGAAAAAAAAGAAAGAAAGAAAGAAAAAGACCAAGCTGGGCAACATAATGAGACTCTTGCTCACGAGATGGAGTTTTGCTCATGTTGTCCAGGCTGGGGTGCAAAGGCGCAATCTCAGCTCACTGCAACTTCCACCTCCCAAGTTCAAGCGATTCTCCTGCCTCAGCCTCCCAAGTAGCTGGGATTACAGGCATGGGGCACTATGCCTGGCTAATTGTGTATTTTTAGTGGAGACAGGGTTTCTCCATGTTGGTCAGTCTGGTCTCGAACTCTCAACCTCAGGTGATCCGCCCATCTCAGCCTCCCAAAGTGCTGGGATTACAGGCGTGAGCCACCACGCCCAGCTCACAAGGTTTTTAAAACAGCCAGGTGTGATGGCATGTGCCTGTAGTCCCCGCTACTCAACAGGCTAAGGTGAGAGAATCCCTTGAGCCCAGAAGTTTAAGGCTGCAGTAAGCCACAATCATGCCACTATACTCTAGCCTGGGTGACAGAGAAAGACTCCAACTCAAAAACAACAATAACAACAACAACGACAACCAAAAAAAAAAAACCCTCAAGTCCAACATTCCTTATTTTTTGAGACGGAGTCTCACTCTGTCACCCAGGCTGGAGATGGGGTTTCACCATGTTGCCCAGGCTGGTCTCAAACTCCCAGGGCTCAAGCGATCTACCCACCTCGGCCTCCCAAAGTGCTGGCTGGGTGAGATGGCTCACACCTGTAATCCCAGCACTCTGGGAGGCGGAGGTAGACAGATCACTTGAGGCCAGGAGTTGGAGACCAGCCTGGCCATCATGGCAAAACCCCATCTCTATTAAAAATACAAAAATTAGGGCTGGGTACGGTGGCTCACACCTGTAATCCCAGCACTTTGGGAGGCCAAGGCAGGCAGATCATAAGATCAGGAGTTTGAGACCAGCCTGGCCAATATGGTGAAACCCTGTCTCTACTAAAAATATAAAAATTAGCCAGGCGTGTTGGTGCACACCTGTAGTCCCAGCTACTTGGGAGGCTGAGGCAGGGGAATCGCTTGAACCTGGGAGGCAGAGGTTGCAGTGAGCCGAGATTCCACACTGCACTCCAGCCTGGGCAATAGAGCAAGACTCCAGCTCAAAAAAAAAAAAAAAAAATTAGTCAGGCGTGGTTACCGGCACCTATAATCCCAGCTACTTGGGAAGCTGAGGCAGGAGAATCACTTAAACCTGGGAGGCAAAGGTTGCAGTGGGCTGAAATCACGCCACTGCACTCCAACTTGGGCAACAGACCTCTCAAAAAAACAAAAAAGGGAAAAAGAAAAAGAAAATTAATGGGCTTCATTATACTGAAAATGGGAAAATGGATAAAAATATTTCTAGGCTTATCACTTTAAGCCTACTCAAATTCAACAAACAAGAAGTAAAATATTTTATAACACTCATTTTATGCTTAAGGTTGTATTAATACTTGTTTGATTCTGTACTTGTTTATTTTTACATTCTTGACAAATAAATTAAGTTTTGACTCTCAGGGTTTTGGCAGATTGAGGGTCTGTCTTTGTCTCATAGACTTCATCCTATCGTCATGGTATCTTCCTATTTGAATCTCCTCTACACATGTCCCATGGCTTTACAATCGAAGAGCTCAATATTTAGCCAAAATTTGCCTGATCCCTATTACCTCCACTCACTGAACATTGTCTACTCGGAAGGCCCATCCTAAAGAAGCCTGATCTTTCTTTCTTTTCTTCACTCCTCTAGTCTTGCCTTTTCTAGATTCAACAATTCCAAGATCATTTAGTTCTTCCTTGATGTCCTAACATCATGGCCCCTTATTATTCTCGCTCTTCTGAAGGAATAGGTTGATGTTATGAGTCATAACATTGACCAGCAGAAAGCAGAATAAACTATCAACTTCCTTATTACTGTTGTAATACCTTCATTAACATACTTGCCCTGGTGAAAGCCACTTTCCATTGCTGTTTCTGTATGCAATCAACAGCTAGCCATAATAATAATATAAAATAAAATTTTTGTTAACACTGCCAAAGAGCATTTTGTTCTCATGTTTAAAGTGGTTGAGTCTAATATTTTATATATCTCTCTCAAAAAATAACCTCAATTATGTTGCTTATGTACTTAGCGATAATTCCAAATATATTAAAACACACGCACACACACATGCACACATATACATATTTGAAAGAAACTAGAACCACCTCTAATAAAGTATGTATCTGAGAGAGGGCTTATTATTATTATTATTATTATTATTTGAGACAGAATTTCACTCTTGTCGTCCAGGTTGGAGTGCAATGGCACGATCTCAGCTCACTACAACCTCCGCCTCCTGAGTTCAAGTGATTCTCCTGCCTCAGCCTCCCAAGTAGCTGGAATTACAGGTGCTTGCCACCACGCCCGGCTAATTTTTGTATTTTTTAGTAGAGACGGGGTTCACCATGTTGGCCAGGCTGGTCTTGAACTCCTGACCTCAGGTGATCCACCCACCTCAGACTCCCAAAGTGCTGAGATTACAGGCATGTGCCACCATGCCCAACCCTAAGAGAGTTTTATATCTTACCCTTTAACACTCAGAGGTAGAGATACTTTGGTCACTTTATTTTCTTCATCATTCTTTTCTCATAAGTAGAATGAGGAAAATTTCATGTCTCAGCTTATTCACAGTTCTCAGCATGTGATGGGACAACACCTTTGCCCCTGGATTTTTCCTAGTGTAGCCAGTCATTATTTTGAAGTCATTTCTTTATTTAAACCATAGGGTTTTATTTGTTTTGTTTTTTTCCTTTTTGAAGATTTATGACTAACAATCCAAAAACTCAACGATGCCTAGCAAAATCTCATTATCTCATTTCCCAACGGGTACTTGTGAGCCCTGCCCCACCAGCAGCCAGGCTCCACAAGAACTCTGCTTTAAAGCAGTTCCACATGGATGCCTATTTCTCCCCTGTGTTGTGTATGGCTGGGAATCACCACTTTAAAAACAACACCATGATGAATGTGCATTTTTCATTAAAACGTGACCTGTTTCCAGCCTGGTATCTCTGCTCCACATTCAACTAACCCTTTGGCCAAATGCACACCCACATATTTTGGTGATTCTTTTGCCCTAAAACTGCACCCAGAGCCTCTGCTCTGCACAAACGATTAATGGGGGTGGGGGAATGTGTGTGCAGGTAAGAAGCCAATCTAGCCACCGCACATCCTCGTCTGACGCTTGTTCAGCCCACAAAATGTATGGGACAACTATCAGCCAAGTGGAGTATATGGTTTACTTTAAATCTTAAAGCTTTTGACTGGGTGTGGTGGCTCATGCCTGTAATCCTAGCACTTTGGTAGGCTGAGGAGAGTGGATCACTTGGGCTCAGGAGTTTGAGATCAGCCTGGCCAACATGGTGAAACTCCATCTCTACTAAAAACACAAAATAGAAAAATTAGCCAGGTGTGGTGGTGCACGCCTGTAATCCCAGTTACTCAGGAGACTGAGGCAGGAGAATCGCTTGAACCCAGGAGGCAGAGGTTGCAGTAAGCTGAGATTGTGCCACCGCACTCCAGCCTAGGCAGCAACAAAGTGAGACTCCATTTCAAAAAAAAAAAATGTAGGTATTGGTATGAATATATCTTGAATTTTTAAAAACTACTGACATAACAAGGATACTAAAGATCAATGACTAGACATTATCCTCTCATAAAATCTCCCAAGTTAAAAATCCTCAGCCAAATTGTCATTTTGTGTATGGAGTTAAATGTTCATGAAGATGACTAAAGAAGCCTCATCTGCTTTTGCCTAATGAGATGAGTTCAGAGAACGTATAGAGAGAGAACTGCTCTCCATAAGCAAAGGTGTAACATTCCTCCCAATCCCTGTGCTGTATACCAGGGCTATTTGTCACCCAGACTGGAAGGAACCAGCACCTTCAAACATGCTGCCGTAGAACCCAGGGAATTCCTTCGACCAAACATTGAGGAGTCCCTATTCCTGCCTCCATATTGTGGCCATTTCTCCAAATGTCCTGTTGGTGACCTTGATGAGTTTCTTGTCCTTCACAAAATCATGTGCTTAGAATAGCTGATTGCTACTGATTGCCTCTCCCGAGTACTTGAAAACAGAATTGAGTTTTCTCTCCACCTCCTCACCCCACACAATTAGACAGGAATAAAACCTAAAAATTGGCCGAGCATGGTGGCTCATGCCTGTAATCCCAGCACTTTGGGAGGCTGAGGTGGGCGAATCACCTGAGGTCAGAAGTTCGAGACCAGCCTGATCAACTTGGAGAAATGCCATCTCTACTCAAAATACAAAATCAGCCGGACATGGTGGTGCATGCCTATAATCCCAGCTACTTGGGAGACTGAGGCAGGAGAATCATTTAAACCCAGGAGGCGGAGGTTGCGGTGAGCCAAGATCGTGCCATTGCACTCTAGCCTGGGCAACAGGAACAAAACTCCGTCTCAAAAGAAACAAAACAAGACAAAACAAAAACCTAAAAACTGATTCATAAATGTGACAGAGGTGAGAATGAAATTACTTTGTAATTCTTGATTCCTATGCTTTTCCCCAAGGATGGGTTAACACTGACCGAACTTTGTAAGAAAGCAATTTCAACCACAATGAATCTCTACAACACTGGCAGAAAGATATAGTTAAAATAATGCTGCCAAAAAAATAACTAAAGGAAAGGACAAATGTAATTCCTTTATGGCTTTCTTCTCCTAACTCAGAAGAAATCCAGTGCAGCTTCAGTTCACTGTGACTCTCTCTCTCTCTTCTTTTTTCTTTTTCTTTTTTTTTTTTTTTTTTTTTTTTTTTTTTTTGGAGGTGGTTTTTCACTCTTGCTGCCCAGGCTGGAGTGCAGTGGCACTGTTTTGGCTCACTGCAACCTCCACCTCCTGGGTTCAAGTGATTATCCTGCCTTCGTCTCCTAGTAGTTCTGATTACAGGGATGTGCCACCATGCCTGGCTAATTTTTTGTATTTTTAGTAGAGATGGGGTTTCACCGTGTTGGCCAGGCTGGTCTCGAACTCCTGACCTCAAACTCCTGATCTCAGGTGATCCACCTGTCTCGGCCTCTCAGAGTCCTGGGACTACAGGTGTGAGCCACTGCACCCGGCTCTAGTCTCTTATTAGATATTGAGTTCCCCCATTTCTTTGAGAAAAGCATCCTAATTATTAATCTACAATCGCCTTATACTAAAGGCACAGTATCAATCCCACCACAGCAGGGTTCCTAAAAGGTCAGCCCTAGCTGAGGAGGTCTGAACCCTACAAAAGAGTTTTCAATGTTCGTCTTTTCCTTAGCAGTCAGACACTGGTTGTTTACATTTTAAATAGTTTTCACTAATGTTTTTCATATTTTTAATGTAAATGGACACGTTTTGAAGATTAGTGAATACAGATGGGATGCAGAATTAATAAATGCTTGCCTTTTTTCAGTTAACAGAGCAGAAGAGACCACTGCTTTGCTGAAAAGTATTATCCCAGAGCACCCCCTTATGGTAAAATGCACTAAGGAAGTAAATCCATGGGAAAAAAAAATCAGAAAGTGTTTTGATCTCAGGAGGCAGATGCTGCTTTTCTACTCTTAAGAACTTTTCACCCTTTTTTTTTTTTTTTTTTTTTTTTTTTTTTAAAAAAAGTCCCCCTCTGTCACCCACACTGGAGTGCAGTGGTGTGATCATAGCTCACTGCAGCCTCGAATTCCTGGACTCAAGGGATCCTCCTGCCTCAGCCTCCTGAGTAGCTGGAACTATAGGTTCATGCCACTGTGCCTGGCTACCTTTTTCTGGGCGGTGGGGGTAGAGATGGGGTATTGTTGTCTAGGCTAGTCTTGAACTCCTGGCCTCAAGCAATCCTCCCACCTAGGCGTCCCAAATCACTGGGGTTCTAGGCATGAGCCACTGTGCCTGGGCTGAACCGTATACTCTAGATCCACTCAATCATGGCAAACCTAAACTAGCCTAGTTGTTAAATGCCTGATGAGCTTCATTCCCAGATGGATTTCTCCTACCACCAGCTGGACTTGAAGTATTTTGTAAAGTGTAATTTTTTATTAAACCATTCGTACCCACTAACCCTTAACTCCTCTTGGATGCCACTTCACAGCCAGCTCATGTTATGAACACTGCATGAACTGTTATTCACTAGTAACAGTAAGCTACTATTCACTAAATAGGATCACTGATTTCTACTATTAAAATCATGAATGGCCATAGCTGTAAACATGGTTCTCTGGAGGATTTTTGCTGCAGCTGGAAAGACAAAAAAAGAGATAATTCTGACCCAAGCAGCAAATGTCTATAATAATTTAGCACATCAAGAAATTAACACATAGCTTCTTTTTTCCTGTTACATTTTAACTCATTGTTTAGACTTTTCAAGTGTTCTGTATGACTTGAGAATAAATCTCTATGTTCTTGTCTTAGATATTCCAAAAAGGCATCAAATGTAAGTGTGCTTGGACAGCAACTAGTACGATAGAATTTGGTTTACTAGTATATTTAAGTGCTAACAAAGATAATAATATTAGATATTGAGTTCCCCTATTTCTTTGAGAAAAGCATCCTAATTATTAATCTACATTCACCTTATAGTGAAGGCACAGTATCAATCCCACGGTAGCAGGGTTCCTGAAAGGTCAGCCCTAGCTGAGGAAGTCGGAGCCCTACAGAGTTAAATGTGGTCTACATGTTAAGTAGGAGATCAACACCAGCAATGGTGACTTGAAAAACAGGCTCACAGGTACAAGACTAAATACCAGGACACAGGGGACCAGGGCAGGAGGGACTGTTATTAGACAAAAGGCCCAAACCAAATGTCCAAACCAGGCCAGGCGCGGTGGCTCATGTCTGCAATCCCAGCACTCTGGAAGGCCAAAGCGGGTGGATCACCTGAGGTCAGGAGTTCGAGACCAGTCTGGCCGACATGGCAAAACCCCCAACTCTACTAAAAATACAAAAAGTAGCCGGGCATGGTGGTATATGCCTGTAATCCCAGCTACTTGGGAGGCTGAGGTGGGAGAATTGCCTGAACCCGGAAGGTGGAGGTTGCAGTGAGCCAAGATCGTGTCACTGCACTCCAGCCTGGGCAACAGAGCGAGACTCCATCTAAAAAAAAAAAGTCCAAACCAGCTGTTCCCCACTGTAAGAGTGAGCCACTTGCTGCCGGGGCTTGGGTCCTCATGACCAGAGCTGGAGCAGGGTATCTTCCTCAAAGCATCTAGGAGTAAGAACATTCTGAAAGGTAAAAGTCCAAGTTCTTAAAGAGTTCTAAGAATTCATTTGTGGTAATCAAGATCAGTGCAAGTTCAAATGGCAGGAAATATTATCTAGAGCAAGAAAAGGAACCAGGGTGGGCACAGCCTGGGCAATATACGTGAATGGATCTTGTCTTTTTTTCTGGTTGTTGAGTTGGGTTGGATAAAAGGTACAGAGTTAGGGTGAGAGAGAAAAACAAAGACAGAGACTAAAAGATTAAGAAGCTTTCATTTCCTTATAATCTCCTTTCCCCACCTACATACACATAGACACGCTACGAAGCGCAGTGCCTTGCACATAGAAGATACTCAATAAAGAGTTGGTGACTGGGTGTGGTGGCTCACACCTGTAATCCCAGCACTTTGGGAAGCTGAGGTGGACAGATCACCTGAGGTCAGGAGATCGAGACCATTCTGGCTAACACGGTGAAACCCCGTCTCTACTAAAAATACAAAAACTTAGCCAGGCATGGTGGCGGGCACCTGTAGTCCCAGATACTCTGGAGGCTGAGGCAGGGGAATGGTGTGAAGCCGGGAGGCAGAGCTTGCAGTGAACTGAGATCGCGCCACTGCACTCCAGCCTGGGTGACAGAGCGAGACTCCATCTCAAAACAAACAAACAAAAATACAAAAATTAGCCAGGAGTGGTGGTGCACACTTATAATCCTTGAGCCCAGGAGATGGAGGTTGCAGTGAGCTGAGACAGCACCACTGCACTCCAGCCTAGGCAACAGAGCGACACTCGGTCTCAAAAAAAAAAAAAAAAAATACTCAGTATCCCCTAAATTTCCATCATTGACTTTATCTTGTCACTGAGTGATCTCTCACCTTCACTAGTATTTTTCAAGTACCTCTCTTACACTAATGACAAAATCTCTATCTTCAATTCTAACCTCTTGCCTATTAGGTTCACTTGGATAACCTAGCAGTAACCAGATTTACCATCTTCCAAACAGAATCCATTAACTTTAGTTGTGACTTCCTCCTCCAGACCCTCTCAAGTATTTGTGAATCACTCATTCATCCAGTTAGAAATCTGGAAGTCAGGCCAGGTGCAGTAGCTCATGCCTATAATCCCAGCACTTTGGGAGGCCGAGGTGAGCGGATCATCTGAGGTCAGGAGCTCTAGACCAATCTGGCCAATATGACAAAACCCTGTCTCCAAAAAATACAAAAATTAGCCGGCGTGGTGGTATTCTCTAAAAAATACAAAAATTAGCCGGCATGGTGGTACTCTCTAAAAAATACAAAAATTAGCTGGCGTGGTGGTACTCTCCAAAAAATACAAAAATTAGCCAGGCATGCTGACACGTGCCTGTAATCCCAGCTACTCTGGAGGCTGAGGCAAGAGAATCGCTTGAACCTGGGAGTTGGAGTTTGCAGTGAGCTGAGATCACGCCACTGCACTCCAGCTTGGGCAACAGAGCGAGACTCCATCTCCAAAAAAAAGAAAAGATATCAGATCTCCCAGATGTACACAGTTTGACCATTCACTTATGGCAGTACTTGTTTTCTACATGATTCATGATATATTCTGTACAAGTGCCAGTGTCATTACTACATCATTGCTGGTTAGCTTTTATTTGAGACAGGGTCTTTCTCTGTCACCTAGGCTGGAGTGCAGTGGCACGATCATAGCTTACTATAGCCTCAACCTCTGGAGGTCAAGCAATCCTCCCACCTCAGCCTCTGAGTGGCTGGGACTACAGGTGCAAGCCACCATATTCAGATAATTTTTAAATTTATTGTAGAGATGGAGTCTTGCTATGTTTCTCTGACTGGTCTCCAACTCCTGGCCTCAAGGGATCCTCCCTTTTCAGCTTCCAGCCCTCATCCCCATTCCAGTCACAATCTGCATCACTTGGGGACTTTTCCAAAAGGCAAATGTTTATGTTGCTTTCCCACTTAAAATCCTTCACTAGCTCCTATCAGTTATAAGAAAAAAAACCCTAGATGCTGTAGCATGGCATAAAATCCCAGTCTGGCCTTTTTTTTCATTCATACATCTATTCAACAAATATTTCTTTTTGCATAAACATTATATTACATAAATATTTATACGAGAGCATCTTTTGTGCTCCAAATACTGTGATCACTGGGGATACAATGCTAAACCAAGACCAGGCACAGTGACCCATGCCTGTAATCCCAGCACTTTGGCAGGCCAAGGCAGGTGGATCACCTGAGGTCAGGAGTTCAAGACCAGCCTGATCAATATGGTGAAACCCCATCTCTACTAAAATACAAAAATTAGCTGAGCATGGTGGTGTCCACCTGTAATCCCAGAGACTCAGGAGGTTGAGGCAGGAGAATCACTTGAATCCTGGAGGTGGAGGTTGCAGTGAGCTGAGATCGTGCCACTCCAGCCTGGGCAACAGAGCGAGATTCTGGCTCAAAAAGAAAAAAAAAAAAATTGCTGAACCAAACAGACCTGGTTTTTGCCCTTGTAGTTCTCATAGCCTACTGTATCCTGGAAAGGAATGGAAAGCTGTCTTAGGGGGCTTTACACCTCGGTTCAGAGCTGAAGGATGAGTGGCGCATCAGCCAAAGAAAGGAGGGGGATGTTCAAAGCAGAGGGAACAGCATATGCAAATGCTCAGAAAAGAGGTGATCTTGATGTGAGAAGAGGAGAAAGAATTAGGACTGGAAAAGTAGGCAAGGATAGAATCATACAGGCCTGGAACTCAGCTAAAGGTGTCTGGAGTTAGTCCTAAAGGTCATTCAGTAGGTTTAAGTGAGAGAATAACTTAATCAGATTTGTGTTTTAGAAAGTCACTCTAGCTGTTCAATGGAGAATGGCTTGTGGATGAGAGGCAAGACTGAAAGCCTGCAGAACAGATATTTAAAGATAGAACCAACAAGACCTGGTGATAAGAGTGGATGGAGGAGGGAGGAGTGAGGAAGAGAGAGAGGGCAGCTTGAATGGCCTCCAGGTTTCTGACTTCAACAACTCAGGATGCGGTGCTACCATTCTTCAAGAGGGGAACAGAGGAGGAAGAAATTATTTTGGGCATGGTGGAGAGATGATGAATCCAATTTTGGACACATTAGTTTTAGGTTTGAGGCACCTATGAAGTCATCCAAATGAAGATGTCAAGTGTTTTATACAAAGGTCTAAAGTTCAAACAAAACAATCTAGACTAGAGATAATAAATTTGAAAGTCATAGTCTCAACTACTCGAGAGGCTGAGGTGGAAGGATCATTTGAGCGCAGGAGGTGAGGCCAGCCTGGGCGACAGAGCAAAATTTTGTCTCTTTGGGGGTGGAGGGGAGAGAGAGAGAGAGAATCAGCTATTTTTTGTTTATTTTTATGTATTTTTTATGTTTTGGAGTACAGCGGCACGATCTCAACTCACTATAACCTTCACCTCCTGGGTTCCAGAGACTCTCATGCCTTGGCCCATAGCTGGGACCACAGGTGTGCACCACCACTCTGCTAATGTTTGTATTTTTAGTAGAGACGGGGTTTCACCGTGTTGGCCAGGCTGGTCTCAAACTCCTATACTCAAGCAATCTGCCCATTTTGGCCTCCCACAGTGCGGGGATTACAGACGTGAGCCACTGTGCCCAGCCTAAGAGTCAGTTACTATTGATTTGAATAAGAATGCCAAAAAGAGTACAAAGAATGAAATAAAGACAAAGATCAGTACAAGATTAAAGCTGGGCAGAGAAAAGAGAAACAAAGAAAAATTGATTTAGACTGGAGATAGGGATTTGGAAATCAGCATAGAGATGGTAATGGAAGCAGTCAGGTAAGCATATGAGTGACAGCCCTCAGAAAGAGTGTAAGAAAGCAGAGAGAGGAGCTAGCACACAGCCCTAAGCTACAGGAAGAACTCAGAAGCAGGTAGAAGAGAAGCCCTCAAAAGAAACTGAAGTAGGCTGGGCGTGGTGGCTCACGCCTGTAATCCCAGCACTTTGGGAGGCCGAGGTGGGCCAATCACAAGGTCAAGAGATCAAGACCATCCTGGCCAACATGGTGAAACCCAGTCTCTACTGAAAATACAAATATAGCTGGGCATGGTGGTGCGAGCCTGTAGTCCCAGCTACTTGGGAGGTTGAGACAGGAGAATCACTTGAACCTGGGAGGCGGAGGTTGCAGTGAGCCAAGATGGCACCACTACACTCCAGCCTGGTGACAGAGAGAGAGTCTGTCTAAAATTTAAAAAAAAAGAGAAAAGAAAATAAAAAAGAAATTGAAGTCATTGCAGTGGCTTATGCTTGTGCTCCCAGCACTTCAGGAGGCCAAGGCAGGAGGATCCCTTGAGCTCAGGAGGCCAAGACCAGCCTGGGTAATATAGGGAGACCCTGTCTCAAAAAAAAAAAAAAAAAAAAAAAAAACATTAAAGTAGCAGGCATGGTGGTGTGTGCCTATAGTCCCAGTTACTTGGGAGGCTGAGGCAGGAGGATCACTTAAGCCGGGAGGTTGAGGCTGCAGTGAGCCGTCATTATGCCACTGCACTCTAACCTGAGTGACAGAGTGAGACCCTGTCTCAAAGAAGAAAAAAAAAGAGAGAAAGACTGAGAAGTAAATGGAAATATAGAAAGAAACCAAGAGAACTTTATCTCTGAACACGCCTACATTGTACTGATTCTAGCCATACAGAGCTGCTTGTGGTTCCTTGGCTGTTTCATTCCTCCACTATGCTTTTGACAGGGTACTCCCTCAATCTAATAAATACAAACACCTAGTCTTTCCCCCAGCATGTTTTTCTTTTTTTTTCTTTTCTTTTTTGAAACAGAGTCTCACTCTGTTGCCCAGGCTGGAGTGCAGTGGTGTGCTCTCCGCTCACTACAACCTCCAACCCCGGGGTTCAAGCAATTCGCTTGCCTCAGCCTCCCAAACAGCGCGGGATTACAGGCGTGCGCCACGATGCCCAGCTAACGTTTGTATTTTTAGTAGAGACAGGGTCTCACCATGTTGGCCAGGCTGGTCTCAAACTCCTGACCTCAAGTGAACCACCCACCTCAGCCTCCCAAAGTGCTAGGATTATAGGTGTGAGCCACCACACCCAGCCTCCCTCCAGTACCTTTTTAAAGACATTTCCACAATGACCTGTGTTGTCCATTAAAGTAGCCACTAGCTGCACGTGGCTACTGCGTACTTCAAATGTGGCTAGTACAACTGAGGAACTGAATTTTTAATTTATTTGAATGAATTTAAATTTAAATAGCCACATATGGCTAGTGGCTACTCTACTGGACAACACAATAGCCTACACAAATGTTCATTCCTTTCTGATGCTGCCTCTCCCCCTTATCTCTCCCCAGGTAATCACAGCATTCCCGTGTCCCTATAGCACTTGATTGAAGAGCCTGTCAGAATTCATCAAATCGTATGCAATAATTTATTTGCTGGAGATGATACTAAAAATAAAACAACCTCTCAGACTTTTTATGAAGATTAAAATAAATGTTTAGCCCTCAGCTGGAACTTTAATAACATTAGCTTCCTTCTCTTCCTCCCACCTAAAGTCCCATCACTCAGATCATAAAATGTGAAATATTCACTCCATTGCTTTTACCTAAAATGTACATCATGACTTCAAATTATTCTTACTACTTATTATTCCAAAGAGACCGCTTTTTGTCCCCCAAAATCAATCCAGTGGGTTGGTGTATTCATAAACTAATCCTTGGTCTTTCTTTAGAGAAATGTTAGTTCCAGGGTACTCAAAGTCTCTTGAAGCCCCTTTGAAACAATGATGAATCTTGCTTCATTCAAATATAGCCCCCTCAACTGCCACAGACTTTGCATTGAAGCTGACCTTTTGCATCCAAATAAACTTCAGGGTCTGGGATAACTGAACAACAGATCTAATTTCAATAATCTGTTCCTCCACCCACAACGACAGCTCCTTATTCCAGAATTTTCTATAAACTACCAGGAAAGTCCACTAGAGGTCACTTTACTGCCACATGCAATGAATGGAAATTTTGGAGCTCCACTTCCTCTAAAAAGGCTGCGGATTAACAGTGTTGGTGTTGATGTTCTAGGAAAGTATGAGAGCCAGTTGGAGAGTAATTACATATTCCCATGCCATGGCACACAGTGCTCCCAGATTTTCTGACATATGAGGCTGAAAGTGCTCATGAAAATTATGGAAAACTGAGAGGAAATCAGATTATTCCATCTCAAAAGCCACATTCACTACTGATGCCTTCACACTAGATGAGATCCCAGAACTCCAAAAGTATGTTAGCGCAGGCAGGAATCCTAATGTGCAGACAGTACATTCGTGGGTATCAGAAGGTCTGTGAGCCTCTAAAATTGTGTGCATTTTGCTGAGGACAGAAAGACTCTCAAAAAGGTTTAAAAGATGAGAAGGTCTGTGAACCTCTAAAATTGTGTGCATTTTGCTGAGAACAGAAAGATCCTCAAAAAGGTTTAAAAGAAAAGGGAGAAATCTGATTCAGGGCCATCTGACTCAGAGCCATCATTGGAAGAGAACTTTTTTTTCTTAATCTTCTCTGACACCGAAGAAAATTCAAGGAAAAATCTGGACTGAGAAATTCCTCCAACTCTAAAACATCTTGTTAGTCAGAGACAGATCAAGGTACTGGTAAGCCCAGTTTGTTTTTTGTGTTTTTTTAGAAAGAGGCTGAATGGCAGAACTGAAAGGCTAGCAAAGCCTCAGCATTCACCACCAAGCTAAAAGGAACAGAATAAATGATAATTGTCAGTAGGAAGACAAAAGGAAGATAAATGAGAATGGCTCACCAGGACCTGAAACTCTAGGCACTTGGGACAAATGGGGATCATTGACATAGAAAAAGGGGTGGGACCCCCCAGTGTGATGCAGATTTGTTTGAGGCTGGGTGACCAGCCCCAGAGACTGGAGTCCTCACTGGCCAGCCCTCCCCTCCCCCACAGCCCAGCGCGAGCTCACAATTTCTCATCCTTCCGATGGCAGTCGGCTCCTAGGGACTTAAACTGATCAAAACGGAAAGCTTGGGGTGAGCAGAGCCTGCCACCACCCCGAAGCCTGATAGTTCAGAACAGTCTAAACTGAGTGGACAGGCAATGGTGAAGAGAACGAGAACTCGGGGAACTGCGATATATTTCTGTTCCTTTAGAAATGGAAGTCTTGGGCTTTAACGTGAACTTAAGCCATTTGGGGGAAGTTTGGAGTTTAGGATGATTTGAAGAATAAAGGCCTTTGTTTTTGACTGACTGTTATTTCAGATCTTACCCATCTATCAATTAAATCTGACTTATTAACAATATCTGGCAAAAAATTCTATCCATTTGAGGATGGTGTAAGGTATCCTTGTACCTAACTATTCTCCCTAACCTTTTGGGAAAACGACCATATCCTTTTGCCTTAGCACTGGATTCCTCAGGACTTGTAAGGCTGCTTTTTTTTTTTTTTTTTTTTGAGCCGGAGTCTTCTCTCACTCTGTCACCCAGGCTTGAGAGCAACGAAGTGATCTTGGCTCACTGCAACCTACGGGTTCAAGTGAGTCTCCGGCCTCAGCCTCCTGAGTAGCTGGGATTACAGGCGCACACCACCATGCCAGGCTAATTTTTGTATTTTTAGTAGAGACGAGCTTTTTTAGTAGAGACGAGTAGAGACGAGATTTCACCACGTTGGTCAGGCTGGTCTTGAACTCCTGACCTTGTTATCCGTCCGCCTCAGCCTCCCAAAGTGCTAGGATTACAGGTGTGAGCCTCTGAGCCCAGCCAAGGACTTGCAGGGCTTAAGGAGAGAATTGGGTTTTCTATTATGTCTTAAAAGCCAGCAAACTGTAAATCCTAGAGAGGAATCATTTTCAGGAAACTAGAGACGTAGTCCAGCCTCGGAGTAGCTTGCCATCCATACAGTCTTAAAGGTACTATCAATTTCTTTTTAAATCAAAGGATCAAACAGGCACCACTGTAAGGACTTGGGGAAAAATAAGCCCAATTGATACTTCTTTTCAAGCAAGTAACATCTAGCAAACTATACAAGCAAATAGGAACAAAAATCAAGAGACTATAAAACTCATTCCAGCTCCAAAACTAGTTCTGTGACCTTCTGAAGTTTCTTACCTTTACCACATATACTCCATGTGATCTGACATGCAGCATATTACAGTGCAAAGAGCAAGGACTTAAAGCCAAGGCATTCATCATGGGAATTTTTACTTTGTAGCTGAGTGATTTTAAAGAGTTATCTAACCACAGATTCCTCATCTGTAAAATGGGGATAATAAAATCTAAGTTGTAAGGAGTAGGGACATTGTAAATGTCCAACAAATGGGGTGTGTGCATATCTATATGTGTAAATTACCTCAGCCTCCCTCTGAGATGAGAGAGTGAGATAAAATACAATGTACTAGCCCAGGCACAGTGGCTCATATATGTAATCACAGCACTTTGGGAGGTTGAGGCTGGAGGATCGCTTGAGCCCAAGAGCTCCAGACCTCCAGAATTTTTGAATTCTGCTCCTACAAAAAATTCAAAAATTAGCTGGGCATAGTGATAGGCCACTGTGGTCCCAGCTACTCAGGAGGGTGAGGTGGGAGAGGATCTCTTGAGCCCAGGAGGTCAAGGCTGCAGCTGCAGTGAGCCATGATTGCACCACTGAGCTCCAGCCTGAACAGCAGACAGAGCAAGACCCTGTCTAAAAAAAAAAAGGGCTGGGTGCGGTGGGTCAAGCCTGCAATCCTAGCACTTTGGGAGGCCGAGGTGGGCGGATCATGAGGTCAGGAGATCGAGACCATCCTGGCTAACACAGTGAAACCCCGTCTCTACTAAAAATACAAAAAAAAAATTAGCCAGGTGTGGTGGCGGGCACCTGTAGTCCCAGCTACTTGGGAGGCTGAGGCAGGAGAATGGTGTGAACTTGCAGTGAGCCGAGATTGTGCCACTGCACTCCAGCCTGGGCGACAAAGCAAGACTCCATCTCTTTTTTTTTTTTTTTTTTTTTGAGACGGAGTCTCGCTCTGTTGCCCGGGCTGGAGTGCGGTGGCTGGATCTCAGCTCACTGCAAGCTCCGCTTCCCGGGTTTACGCCATTCTCCTGCCTCAGCCTCCCGAGTAGCTGGGACTACAGACGCCCGCCACCTCGCCCGGCTAGTTTTTTGTATTTTTAGTAGAGACGGGGTTTCACCGTGTTAGCCAGGATGGTCTCGATCTCCTGACCTTGTGATCCGCCCGTCTCAGCCTCCCAAAGTGCTGGGATTACAGGCTTGAGCCACCGCGCCCGGCTGACTCCATCTCAAAAAAAAAAAAAAAAAAAAAGTACTCTTAAAAATAAGTACTATATTAAGAATGTAATTAATAAATTCATCATAATAATAGAAAGCATACAAATTCACTTTGGCTATCACACACAACAAAAATTGGCTAAGTCTTATTTCAGATCTATTGAAATTGTTCTTTTAACCACTTGCAGGGTCAATAAGAAGTGGCTGGAAGATTAATTTCCACTGAACAATAGGAAAAGTTATCAACAGTGGTTCTAAAACAGAAGGGCTGCTTCAGGAAACGGTGAGTTTCTTGTTATAAGGGTAGGACAGTATAGTGGGAAAGAAATGAGAAGGGCTCAAAATGTCCAGATCAACTAGAGACCTATACTTTATCAGGCCTCTTCCAGTCCTAGAAACACTGTGCTAGAGAATTTCAGAAGGAAATTCTACTTCAAAATGTTTCACCACTTTTGGCTGGGCATGGTGGCTCACACCTGTAATCCAAACACTTTGGGAGGCCGAGGCAGGAGGATCATTTGAGCCCAAGAGTTCAAGACCAGTCTGGACAATATAGTGAGATCCAAAATGGGCATGGCAGCTCACACCTGTAATCCCAGCACTTTGGGAGGTTGAGCCAGGTGGATTGCAAGGTCAAAAGCTCGAGACCATCCTGGCCAACATGGTGAAACTCCAACTCCACTTTTATTTATTTATTTAGTTATTTAGAGACAGAGTTTCACTCTTTTTGCCCAGGCCAGAGTGCAATAGTGCAATCTCGGCTCACCGCAACCTTCGCCTCCCAGGTTCAAGCAATTCTCCTGCCTCAGCCTTTCAAGTAGCTGGGATTACAGGCATGTGCTACCTCGCCTGGCTAATTTTATATTTTTAATAGAGATGGGATTTCTCCATGTTGGTCAGGCTGATCTCAAATTCCCAACCTCAGGTGATCCGCCTGCCTCAGCCTCCCAAAGTGCTGGGATTACAGGCCTGAGCCACCGCCCCCAGCCCCATCTCTATTAAAAATACAAAAATAAATTAGCTGGGCATGGAGGCGCATGCCTGTAATCCCAGCATGAGAGGCTGAGGCAGGAGAATCACTTGAACCCAGGAGGGCGGAGGTTGCAGTGAGCCAAGATCGCACCACTGCACTCCAGCCTGGCGACAGAGCTAGACTCTGTCTCAAAAAAAACAAAAAAACAAACAAACAAACAAAAAACACACACACACACATTTTTTCCAAAGCTGGGTGAGGTGGTGCATGCCTGTGGTCCCCAGCTACTGGCGAGGCTGAGGCAGGAGGATCACTTGAGCCCAGGAGGTCAAGGCTGCAGTGAGTCATGATTGTGCCACTGCACTCCAGCCTGGGTGACAGAGACCCTGTCTCAAAAAAAAAAAAGTAAGAGCTTATGAAATAATAGCTACCATTAACACAGTCACTCCTTATGCCTCCTTATGTACAAGTGATAGGTTTTGAATACAGCCCTTTTGAAATATTTAAAAGTAAAAATTTTAGGATCATAAAGTGTGGAAATGACTAAAAGAGAATTTTTAAAGAACATTAATCCTCTCTAAACTGATTAACTAAAGAAAATATTTGGTGTATTTCCTATAAGTATTTTTTCTCACATACTTTCACCTAGCTGGGGATCACATGTTTACAGTTTGGTAGGATGAAAACCAGAGTTTACATTTGTGAGATTATTTGACATTTCTTCCAGTATCATAAGGGGAGCTGTTCCCACAGATACCACCTTGACAACCACGGCTTTCTCTCTCCACTATTTTTATCCTTTGTCTTTGGGAATTTATTATCTATCGAGTAAGGACATGCCCTGTGATCCCTAGCTTCTTAAATGTGAATTTTCTCACTTTCAAGTGTATATCCTCTTCCCTATGAGCCTCAAGAAGTACCCTCTCCTTATACAGTTCGCAACTTCTCTTTCTCCTTTCTCTCCAATATCCAAGGTACTGGACTCAGTTCAACTCCACCACCCAGCCCTACAGAATCTCTCCCCTGGATGCAGAGAGTGATATTTAGAGATGGGGCTTCTTCCTACAAGCATTTCCTTTTTTTTTTTTTTTTTTTTTTTTGAGACAGTCTTACTGTGTCACCCAGGCTGGAGTGCAGTGACATGTTGTCAGCTCACTGTAACCCCCACCTCCCCAGTTCAAGCAATTCTCCTGCCTCAGCCTCCTAAGTAGCTGGAACCACAGGCGTGCACCTCCATGCCCAGCTAATTTTTGTATTTTTAGTAGAGGTGGGGTTTCACCATGTTTGCCAGACTCATCTCAAACTCCTGACCTCAAGTGATCCATCCACCTTGGCTTCCCAAAGTGTTGGAATTACAGATGTAAGCCACCGCACCCAGCACTCAACATTTTTTAACTATACAGATTATATGCAGCTTCACAAATATAATTTCCCATTTGTCCACATACTAGGTATATGACAAATGGAACTTTAATCTGAAGAGTCAAGACATTGGCCAGGCACATTGCAAAGTCGGCATTTTGGGAGGCCAAAGAGGGAGGATCACTTAAGGTCAGGAGTCTGAGACCAGCTTGGGCAATACAGGGAGAACCTCTCTCCACAAAAATGTAAATATTAGTGGAGCACAATGATGTGTGCCTGTAGTCCCAGCTACTTGGGAGGCTGAGGCAGGAGGATCACTTAAGCCCAGGAGTCAGAGGCTGTGGTGAGCTGTGATTGTGCCACTGCACTCCAGCCTGGGTGATGGAACAAGACTCTGTCTCTAAAAAAAAAAAACAAAGGAGGCTGGGAGTGGTGGCTCATGTAATTCTAGCACTTTGGAGGCTGAGGCTGATGGCTCACAAGGTCAGGAGTTTGAGGCCAGCCTGGCCAACATAGTGAAACCCAGTCTCTACTAAAAATTAAAAAATTAACCAGGCATGATGGTGCACACCTGTAGTCTCAGCTATTTGGGAGGCTGAGGCAGGAGAATTGCATGAACCCGGGAGGTGCCACTGCACTCCAACTTGGGTGACAGAGCGAGACTTCATCTCCAACTATACAAATTCCACTTGATGAATCCAACACACTATTCTGTCTGATTTAGTCGGTCATGTTTAAATACATTATTTTCACAAGTAGAGAAATTGGGGGGTGAGAAGTTGTAATAACTATTCCTCAAAAAAGTCACTTCCATGCCATCTATAAGGTAAACTGTAAAAGAACAATGGCTGGTCGTGAGAAGACTTGCTTTCTAATTCCAGATCTGATGCTTGCTGTGTAGCTTCAGACAAGTCACTTAATACCTTAATTTCCTCAGCTATGTAATGCTCAGTATGAAGAAAGAGGATCTATATGAAAATCCTTTGAGAGGTAGAAATTGCTCTGCAATGAAAAACATCATTACTAATGCATAATTCTTCCTTTCCCCATTCTATTTATATTGGAATAATGCCATTAATATGTCTTTGGGATAACTCATAATTCTCTCTTCCCTCCATTGATTCATTCATGAAATGACTGAAGGCATTTTGGTAGATAAATAAAAGACAAGTGACAATAATCTGTTACAGGATTAAAGCCAAATGGCTGTGAAAAAACAGGTACATTAAATGATCAAATCAAAGACCATACGTTTGCTATTTGTAAGACAACTACTGCGTCTTTATGGGTTTTCAGATCCATTGGTTAAAAAACAAAGTAGTGGTATAACATACTCAAGAGGTTTAATATAACATTAATGAAGGCTAACAACCATGAAAACCATTTATCTTTGTATTTGAACCAACAATTTCAGATGAAATTTAAAACACTCAATTCCTAATTGCTAGCACTGACTTGCCAACAAAAATCTTAAGGAAATATTTTGTAGCTAGATCACACCATTGTTACACATTTGCTTGAGAAAACAAAGTATGTATGTAACTAAAGTATGTAACTAAATCCTACCTTATCATTACCATGCCTTCAATAAGATCTACTCTGCCAAAAATTGAACAATTTAAAATATATAGTTTAATTTGAAATCTATATTGTCATCTGTCAAATTCTGATGACTATACTTCTTGATGTAGTGTATGTGGTTAGAGCATTCTCTGAATAAATCCAAGGTTGCATTGTCATTCTTACAGGAGTCTGTTAACTTGAAAAGGAAAAAAAAAAAAAAAATCAGTGGCATATCACAACTTGCTATCTAGCCACCTTCTCTGATTTTGGTGAAAGTGATTCAAAGGTGACCAGATAATTGTAAATGGACAGTCTGGGTAGAAAAATTACTTGACATGACTTTCCAAATGTACAGTACTTCCCGAAACTACAGATAAATGGAATAAAACAAACTCTACTTAATCTAAACATAAACAACATAGCATGCTGTGATCCAATGAGAAAAAAGCTTTTTCTTCTTTTCCGTTGCAAAATCTAACATTTCCCAGAGCAGATTCTGTTCTGGTGTGTGAATTTGAACCAGTTGATTAAATTTTGAGCATGTTTCCTCAACTAAAATAATACCGATCTCCTTAGGGTTGCTGTGGAAATTCCAGTAAGCAGTGAAGGAAAGCTAACTGCTAAGTAAAAGCAGTAATAATTATAGTAGGAGCAGCAGCAGCCACAGTTCTCATCCTGTCCTGATGCATCGAGGATGACGTATGGTCCGACGATGAAAATGAAGAGAATGTTTCAAGAAGAAAAGCATGATCAACGTTGGCAAATACTGAAGTAAAATCAGTGGCTTTTGAATTTGACAAGAAAGGAATTGTTGGTAGCATTGTTTCAAGAGAACATTTCCAAAGCAGTAAGAGGGGAAGCCTCAATGTAGGTAGCTAAGGAAGAAACAAACGTAAAGAAAATGGAGGCAGCACGTATAAACCGGAGGTTTTCAACATTTTATATTCACCAATAATGATTATAGAGTCATGATTTTAAAATATCAGAGAAAGGCTGGGTGCAGTGGCTCACGCCTGTAATCCCAGCACTTTGGGAAGCCGAGGCAGGAAGGTCACTTGAGGTCAGGAGTTGGAGATCACCCTGGCCAACATGATGAAACCCTGTCTCTACTAAAAATACAAAAAATGAGCCGGACGTGGTGGCGCACTGCTGCAGTCCCAGCTACTTGGGAAGCTGAGGCAGGAGAATCAGTTGAACCCAGGAGATGGAGGCTGCGGTGGGCTGAGATTGCACCACTGCACTCTAGCCTGGGTGACAGAGTGAGATTCCGTCTCGAAAAAAATAAAAAATAAAAAAAAGAGAAAGAGAGAAATGTATGTTTCTAGGCTTTTTATTAAAGTTCTCGTTTACAGAAAGTTACAGGATTGAGAAAAACACGACTGAGACAGTCTTATTGCCATGGCTGTAAGTCATAAACAAGAAAAATGTTGCTTTAGTGGTTGACAATATATATAACTATTGAGGATATATTTTACTATCATGATTTCTACAGAGCCCATTGATAATTAATACAAACTGGTAAGTGAAGTGGGCAGGGGGAGGCAAGCCATATCTCTAAGTAGATTGGAGATCGAAAGAGAATGCATTTGTAGCGACTGATGAAACACGGTATGCCCACTACATTACTGCTATACCACTGAAATCTGCTGATACAGTTTTCTCATTGATGACGTAAGGAAGAAGAGAAATAATGTGGTTGAGACAGGAAGCGATCAGCCAAGCAATTTCTTTCAACGTATGGATAAATATGCATGCTTGAAAGCCAAAGGTAAGGATCCAGCCAACAGGAAGAGAACATAGAGAAAAGGAAGGGGATCTCCTTGAGGTGATGTCTGCGGGTGGGGCGGGGGAGAAGAGGAAGGGGGAAAGCTTAGGGACAAAATATCTCATGTATTAAGACAGCATAAGTCTTTACTCAGTAACAGTAGCAACTCCGTGTATTGAGTACCATTGCCATATTAAAACGGTGTCGAATATCTATCTTATACATAGTAACAGGTAGTGCTTAAAAGGTAATTCACATTTTTTAAAAGTCTGTTTTATCATCAGAACATATGTAATTCACATTTGATTTTTACGTGTGTCAGTATAAGTCGTAAATTAAGTAGTAACATCATTTATTCACCTTTTGGACTTAAAAATATACCTCAAATTCATGGGGCATTCATAGTTTGCAAAACCTTTCACAGAATCCGCACAACTTTGTGAATCTGCAGAGTGAGTTGAGTCTCCCAGGCTGGAGTGCAGTGGCACATCTCAGCTCACTGCAACCTCCACATCCGGGTTCAAGCAGTTCTCCCACACCAGCCTCCCAAGTAACTGGGATTACAGACGTATGCCACCAAGCCCAGCTAATTTTTGCATTTTTAGTCGAGATGGGGTTTCGCTATATTGGTCAGACTGGTCTTAAAATCCTGACCTCAAGTAATCTGCCTGCCTCAGCCTCCCAAAGTGCTGGGATTACAGGCGTGAGCCACCGCGACTGGTCTATAATTTTCATATTAAGATAAAGAAATTGAGAGTCACAGAGGTTAAATGACATGTGTGAGGTTACACAGCTAGTAAATAGGAGAGCCAATATGCAAATCCACTGCTTTGAAATATCCCCTCATTCTTCCTCTCTCCATTCCTCCAGCAATAAACTCTGATTTTCCCCACTTCAGCTGGCACTCCTGATAGAGAAGATGAAAACAGTAAGATATAAGCAAGACATAAAAATCAGGTTATTCCCACTAGTCAGAAAATAGACTTAAATTTTAGCCTGTAAAATAAGCTTCATTGATTCAAGACTAAAATGTAAATTATCTCTGACTGCACTATATCCACAGGCTTAGCAAAGGGATCAACCAGAATCAAATAGAGTGAATCTGCATTCATGTATTAAGTCTCTACCCTGTGTAATATATCTATCAACATGTCAAGTTATCTTTGAAAGTTTTAAATATACATTTTTAACGTATATATTAAATTGGCCAGGCGCAGTGGCTCATGCCTGTAATCCCAGCACTTTGGGAGGCCAAGGCGGGTGGATCACCTGAGGTCAGGAGTTCGAGATCAGCCTGGGCAGTATGGTGAAACCCCGTCTCTACTAAAAATACAAAATTAGCCGAGCGTGGTGACACTTGCCTGCAATCCCAGCTACTCGGGAGGCTGAGGCAGGAGAATCTCTTGAACCTGGTAGGCAGAGAATGCAGTGAGCCAAGATCACACCATTGCACTCCAGCCTTTGCAACAAGAATAAACTCCGTCTCACCAAAAAAAAATATATATATATATATTAAATTATATATATGTTTAATTTGCCAATACTTTATTTTGAATTTTTGTATCATTATTGTCGAATAAATTGGTATATAATTTACTTTTCTGGAAGCTGTATTCGGCCTTTTAAATTAGGCCAGGCATGGTGGTTCATGCCTATAATCCCAGTTACTCAGGAGGCTGAGGCAGGGAGAATCGCTTGAATGCAGGGGACGGAGGTTGCAGTGAGCTGAGCTCATACCACTGCACTCCAGCCTGGGTGACAGAGCAAGACTCCATCTCAAAAAATAAAATTAATTCGTTAATTAATTAATTAAATATACACGAGTTTCTTCATGTGAATTAGGAAGCTCTTTTACCTCACTCTATTATTTGTATGTGCGTAGCTTAGAAATGTCCATGCTTTGGCCTGCAGAAGATCTTTTTTGGCATTCTTTGATTCTTCTTCTGTTTATGATATATATATTGATGTCCTCCTACATTCGTGGCTCTAAGCTTTTCACTTATGATTCCTTTAATAGGTTTTCTTTGTCTTTGCTATTCTTTTTTTTTTTCTTTCTCAACTTTTATTTTAGATTCAGTGGGTACATGTACAGGTTTGTTACCAGCGTATATTGCATGATGCTGAGGTTTGGGGTACAAATGATCCCATCACCCAGGTACTGAGCACAGTAACCAACAATTGAGTTTTCAGTCCTTTTCCCCCTCACACCCTCCCCATCTAGTAGTCCTCATATCTACTGTTGCCATTTTTTTTTCTTTTTCTTTTTTTTGAGACAGGGTCTCCCTCTGTCACCCATGCTGGAATGCCATGGCATGATCTCAGCTTACTGCAACCTCCAGCTCCCGTGTTCAAGCGATTCTCCCACCTCAGCCTCCTGAGTAGCTGGGATTACAGATGTGCAGTACCACAGCTCGGCTAATTTTTGAATTTTGAGTAGAGACAGGGTTTCACCATATTGGTCAGGCTGGTCTTGAACTCCTGACCTCAGGTGATCCACCTGCCTCGGCCTCCCAAAGTGCTGGGCTTACAGATGTGAGCCACTGCACCCAGCCTTACTGTTGCCATTTTTATGTGAATGAGAACCTGACGTTTAGCCCCCGCTTATAAGTGAGACTATGCAGTATTTGATTTTGTTCCTGAATTAATTCACTTAGGATAAAAATAATTTGAAGAAAGAAAAATACGCACATTCAAATTTAACCATGGCTCTGTAACATGTTTAATAAGTGAATTTTCACATAAATGATAATTTATAGAGGATTGTAATCCTAAAGGCATCTGTTGAACCTTAAAAAGCAGTTAGATGACATAATTAAGTTGGGGGGTAGTTTTACCCATAAAATGTTTGTCTATAAATTAAATTATAAATATGGCTTTGAGGAGTAAGTAGGCAATCTTACTCTAACTTGTCAGTTGCTTACTTATTGATAGCAAGCTATGGAGAAGCGTAAATGTATTCAAGGATGTACAAATCAGAGTTATGACTTAAGCATCAAAGTTCTCCCAAAAGACAGGTTGGTGAACAAATTCCTTCCCCTTTATTAACACTTATGTCACTATTTGCTAGGTACCTTATACATACTGTCTCATCAAATTTTTTACCATACTCCTGGCTAAACAGATACAGAACTCACGCCATATGTGAGAAAACTGAGCCTCAGAGAAGTTAAATAACTCAGTCTATTAAAACTTGCTTTATGCCGGGTGCGGTGGCTCAAGCCTGTAATCCCAGCACTTTGGGAGGCCGAGACGGGCAGATCATGAGGTCAGGAGATCGAGACCATCCTGGCTAACACAGTGAAACCCCGTCTCTACTTAAAAAATACGAAAAACTATCTGGGTGAGGTGGTGGGCGCCTGTAGTCCCAGCTACTCGGGAGGCTGAGGCAGGAGAATGGCGTGAACCCAGGAGGCGGAGCTTGCAGTGAGCTGAGATCCGGCCACTGCACTCCAGCCTGGGCGACAGAGCGAGACTCTGTCTCAAAAAAAAAAAAACAAAAAACTTGCTTTACCTAATAACAGAATTTGAGATTACCTCAAAACTTTCCATTGAACCATTCTGCCCCCACCCAATGTACCTTACAAGGATGACTGACTGCTTCAGTGCCAAGAATGACCCTGTTATAAGAAGATACAGCTTGTTTTTTGGAATTCTATTATTTTAATACATTTTTTGGGGTAAATTTGAGCTTGAAAAAAGAAAATAGGACTGGGCGCAATGGCTCATACCTTTAATTCCAGCACTTTGGCAAGCCAACGTGGGCAGATCACTTGAGCCGAAGTTCAAGACCAGCCTGGGCAACATAGTGAGACCTAGTCTCTACAAAAAATACATAAAAAGAAAAATTAGCCAGGCACGGTGACATAAACCTGTGGTCCCAGCTACTTGGGAGGCTGAGGTGGGAGGATTGCTTGAGCCTGGGAGATCGAGGCTACAGTGAGCACACCACTGCACTCCGGCCCAGGCAACAGAGATCCTGTCTCAAAAAAAAAAAAAAAAGAAAAAGAAAAAGAAAAGAGGAAACAGACTTGCAGCTATCGTGCTACCACTATTGTAGGGCTTGCCAACTATGGATTCGGGGGAGATACCCCTAAAGCAAATCTATATGTATAAATGAATTCAAGTATCTTTCACCAAGACATATTCAGGTATGTGGGAAAAGTAATTGGAATTGGAAGAAAAAAGTAAGAGAAATTAGTAATTGAGATTCAAATATGCATACATTACTTTTTTCCTATCTTTCAGGTTCATGGGAAGAGAAGAGAGCCTCTGTAGAAATGTTTGGAAAATATATAATTCAGACTTTTAAAAAAAATTACCTGCCTAAATAAATGGTCACTGACATGTTCAGGGCAGATCTATTGAGAAGCAGAGATTCTGAGTGTACTAGACTGTAAGCAACCTAAAGACAGAGTCTTAATCCTCTTTCTACAGTGTCTGGTAAATTACTAGGCAAGGTGGGGCACAGTGGCTCATTCCTGTAATCCTAGTCCTTTGGGAGGCTGAGGGAAAGGACTATTTGAGGCCAGGAGTTTGAGACCTGCCTGGGCAACACAGTGAGACCAAGAACCTATCTCCACAAAGAATGTAAAAGTTAGCCAGTTCCACACCTGTAGTCCCAGCTACTTGGGAGGCTGAAGAGGGAGGATTGTTTGAGCCCAGTGAGATATGATCATACCACTGCAATCCAGCACGGGCAAAAGAGTGAGGCTCTGTCTCTTTAAAAAAAAAAAAAAAAAAATTACTGGCTGGGTGCAGTGGCTGATGCCTATAATCCCAGCAGTTTGGGAAGCTGAGGCGGGCAGATCACCTGAGGTCGGGAGTCGGGAGTTCGAGACTACTAGCCTGACCAACATGGGGAAACCCTGTCTCTACTAAAAATACAAAATTAGCCGGGCGTGGTGGTGCATGCCTGTAATCCTAGCTACTCGGGAGGCTGAGGCAGGAGAATCGCTTGAACCCAGGAGGCAGAAGTTGCAGTGAGTGGAGATCATGCCATTGCACTTCAATCTGGGCAACAAAAGTAAGACTCCGTCTCAAAAAAAAAAAAAAAAAAAAAAAGACTAGGCAAATAGAATGTACTCAACAAATACTTGTGGCTGGGCACAGTGGCTCATGCCTGTGATCTCAGCACTTCAGGAGGCTGAAGTGGGAGAATCGCTTGAGGCTAGGAGTTTGGGACCAGCTTGAACAACTTTGGGAGATCCCAACTCTACAAAAAAATTAACATTTAGCTGAGTATGGTGGTGCATGCTTGTATTCCCAGCTACTTAGAAGGCTGAGGCAGAAGGATCATTTGAGCCCAGGAGCTCAAGGCTACAGTGAGCTATGATCATGTCACTGCACTCCAGCCTAGGTGACAGAGTAAGATCCTGTTTCTTTAAAAAAAAAAAAAAAAAGGGAAAAAATGAAATAGGAAATACAGCAATGCCAAGTCATATAGGCCCTTGTAGGCCACTGTAAAGGCTTTGAGATAAAAAGCCTTTGGTCGGGTGCGGTAGCTCACGCCTGTAATCCCAGTACTTTGAGAGGTCGAGGTGGGTGGATCACAAGGTCAGGAGTTCGAAACCAGCCTGGCCAATATGGCGAAACTCCGTCTCTACTAAAACTACAAAATAATTAGCCAGGTGTGGTTGCACATGCCTGTAATGCCAGCTACACGGGAGACTGAGGCAGGAGAACTGCTTGAATCTGGGAGGCGGAGGTTGCAGTGAGCCAAGATCGCACCACTGCACTCCAGGCTGGGTGACAGAGTGAGACGCCATCTCAAAAGAAAAAAGAAAAAAGGCTTTGGAGGATTTTAGGGGGAGGAGTGACATGAAAATGCCTACTGTGTTGAAAACAGAATGTTGATAGATGGTGTCCAAGGCCAAGAGAGGGAGAATATCACAGTACCTCTGATGACCATGGGACATCACTATACCTCTTATCTGGATTACTGTGATAACTTCCTATCAAAAAAAAAAAAAAATTAGCCAGGCACAGTGGTATGCACCTATAGTCCCAGCTACTTGGGAGGCTGAAGTACTGCTACTACTACTACTACGACTACTACTACTACTACTATAACTTCTTAAGTTATCACAGTAATCCAGGTAAGAGGTATGGTGCCTTGGACCAAGACGGAAGTGATGAGAAGTAATTGAGTTTTGGGTGTATTCTGAAAGTAAAGCTAACAGAATTTGCTGACCAGTTGAATATAAAGTGTGTGAAAAGGAAAAGCTGGGATTTTGGCCTGAGGATGGAGTTGACATTTACTGAGATGGGGAAGATTCTAGGAGAAACAAATTTGGGTGGAAATGCCAATATCTTTTTGTTAAACACATGTAAGAGTTTAGTGAGCTACCATAACAAAGTCCCACAGAGTGGGTGGCATAAACAATAGAAATTGGCTGGGCACAGTGGCTCACGCCTGTAATTCCAGCACCTTGGGAGGCCAAGGGCGGCGGATCATGAGGTCAGGAGATCGAGACCATCCTGGCTAACATGGTGAAACCTCGTCTCTACTAAAAATACAAAAAACTAGCCGGGCGTGGTGGCGGGCGCCTGTAGTCCCAGCTACTCGGGATGCTGAGGCAGGAGAATGGCGTGAACCAGGGAAGTGGAGCTTGCAGTGAGTCCAGGCCACTGCACTCCAGCCTGGATGACAGAGCGAGACTCTGTCTCAAAAAAATAAAATAAAATAAAATAAAAAATAAAAATAAAAATAAATTTATTTTCTCATAGTTCTGGAGGCTGGAGGTCCAAGGAGGTATCAACAAGTTTGGTTTCTTCTGGAGCCTCTCTCCTTGGCTCTGAGACGGCCACCTTTTCACGTGGCCTTTCTTCCTCTGTGCTCACAAGCCCCTTGTATCTCCTTTTTGTGTGTCCAAACTTCCTCCTCTTAGAAGGACACCAGTCAGACTGGATTAGGGTTCACCCTAAGGGCCTCATTTTAACTTACTCACCTTTTTAAAAGACCCTGTCTCCAAATATTTCTAAATCTCGCATCCTGAAGTATTGGGAGTTTGGGCTTTACGTATGAATTGTGAGGGACAAAATTCAGCTCATAATATTAAGTGGGTTATGTGAATCAGTCTGAGGTACTCGTTAAGATATCCAAATGGAATTGTAGAGTAAGCTTTTGAATCGATGAATCTGGAGTTCCTGGAAGATGTCTAGGCTGAAAATATAAGTGTTCGAGTGATGGATGTATAGATGGTATTTAAGACCCTAAAACTGGAAGAGGTCATCAGTGATCTCATTGATCACTGTGAGCGGAGATAGTGAAGAGAAAAAAATTTAATAACTAAATACTGTAAGAATGTCTAAATGTCATAACATCTAATAAACAGCAAACTTTGTTATGACATTTAGACCTTCTTATAACCAGGAGCAATTTTGCAGTGGCTAGTATTTGAGGAACCTAGCCAAGGATACCCCAGAAGAAGAGGGAGGAGGAAAATCAGAGGAGTGTGGTATGCTGGAAACCAAGGGAAGAAAGTATTTCCAAGAGGGGGTAATTATGTGTCAAAACATTTGTCACACTGAGGATTTAGAATGCGGAGTTCATTACTGACCTCCACAAAGTAGTTTTGATAGTATTTTGATGATGAGAGAGAGTTCAAGAGAGAATGGGAGGAGAGGGAAGCAGAGAATGTAGAAATTTATTGAAAGGGGGCCGGGCACGGTGGCTCACACCTATAATCCTAGCACTTTGGGAGGCCGAGGAGGGCAGATCATGAGGTCAGGAGTTCGAGACCAGCCTGTCCAATATGGTAAAACCCCATCTCTACTAAAAAATAAAAAAATAAGCTGGGCATGGTTGAACACACCTGTAATCCCAGCTACTTGGGAGGCTGAGGCAGAAGAATTGCTTGAACCTGGGAGACAGAGGTTGCAGTGAGCTGAGATTGCACAACTGCACTCCAGTGTGGGCAACAGAGTGAGACTACATCTCAAAATAATAATAATTAATTAATTAATTGGAAGGGATAGTGAGGGGGGTGTGTATGTGTTTAAACATTTGTTTGCTGTTGGTAATGAGTCAGTAGAGAGGGAATATTTGATAATACAGAAGAAAAAAGGAAATTGCTCAAATAACATCTTTGAATAAGTAAAAAATGTGGGATCTAGCACAAAATGGGAGAACTGGACTTAAAAAGAAGCATAACTGGAAGTGGTGGCCTATAATCCTAGCACTTTGGGAGGCTGAGGCGGGCAGATCATCTGAGGTCAGGAGTTCAAGACCAGCCTAGTCAACATAGTAAAACTCTGTCTCTACTAAAACTACAAAAATTAGCTGGGCATGCTGGTGGGCGCCTGTAATCCCAGCTACTCACGAGGCTGAGGCAGGAGAATTGCTGGAACTGGGAGGCAGAAGTTCCAGTAAGCCAAGATTGAGCCACTGTACTCTGGCCTGGGCAACAGAGCAAGACTCTGTCTCAAAAAAATAAAAATAAAAATAAAAATAATTAGCCAGGTATGGTGGCATGTGCCTGTGATCCCAGCTACTTGGAGTGCTGAGATGGGAGGATCACTTGAGCCCTGGAGACGGAGGTTGCAGTGAGCTAAGATTGCACCACTGTACTCCAGCCTGGATGTCTCAAACCAAAAAAAAAAAAAAAAAAGAAGCATGGACAGTTAATGCATAGTAACAGCAGGATGGAAGGCTGAGTAGAAGACCAGAGAAGCAAGTAGTGAATATATGTGGGGATAGACGCCCTCTTGCTTCAATTTGCAAAATGAAGAGAGCCTATCACCCGAGCGTGAGGCTCAGAGAAGAACTGTGAAAATGTTGGTGAACGACTTGAAAGTATGAAATAGTCATCTAAGAAAACAGAAGAATACATAAACTAGAGGTATACAGGAAGATTTCCAGGCAGCATGATGGGTTCACTTAAAGTGGGGTCAGTCATCACATCATGGTCGTTTTTCTCTAGCTTCATCAGCCTGCTTGGATGGCGCTGTGGAGCAGGTGGGAGAGTTGAATTTAAAGAGGATACATGTTTGTCAAGAGAAAGGCACAAGGGAGTTGATGTATGTGTGAGAGTCATTGTAATAATGGATCATAGAATTTAAACACACATATCACTCTCATAACATTTTCCACACTGTGCTAAAATTATTGTGCCTTTCCCACTGTTCCCAAAGCAAAAGCTGTGGCTCTTTGGTCCCTTAATCCACAGTTCACAAGCCAGGGATGAATGCACAAAATCCACCCCACAGTTGTGTTTTGTTTAACACGTAGAGTGATGGGGGAAAAAATTGAGCAAATATTTGAAAAATAGCAAGTTTGATATCAATGAATTCATTTACATGAGCTTTTTCAGGGCATTAATACTTACACAATGTATACACAGTCACACCCAGACTGATTCACTCATTTAAATCACCTGCCTGTAGCCGAGTGTGGTGTCACATGCCTGTAGTCCCAGCTGCTCAGGAGGCTGAGGAGGGAGGATCACTTGAGCCTGGGAGTTCAAGGCTGCAGTGAGCTATGATCATGCCACAGCACTCTAGCCTGGGTGACAGAGTAAGACCTTGTCTCTAAAAAAATAAAATCAATCATCTGCTTGGAACAGAACGAAAATTCAAATGGTTGGTTTTGCCAAAGAGAGGGGGTTAAAAAAAAGAAAAAAAAAGTCTGGAGAACAAGGTGATTGACAGGTTCGTATAAGTTTTCCTAGGGTGGGCTCTATGAAGGAACACATATTTTGACATGTGTAAATGCATAAAACTCCACCTCAGATAACTTTCAAAGGAGGCTGCTCTTTTCCCTAAGCACAGAATTGATCATAGAGTCATTTCTCCCAGAGAACTGTTAGGTTGTTAGATTTTCAGTAGATATTTAAAATGTTTAACTTTGAGACGGATGGATCAGTTGAGGCCAGGAGTTCGAGAGCAGCCTGGCCAACGTGACAAAACCTCATCTCTACTAAAAATGCAAAAATTACTCTAATCTCAGCACTTTGGGAGGCCAAGGTGATTGGATCACCTGAGGTCAGGAGTTCCAGATCAGCCTGGCCAACATGGTAGAACCCTGTCTCTACTAAAAATACAGAAATTAGCTGGGTGTGGTGGCGGGAACCTGCAATCCCAGGTACTCAGGAGGCTGAGGCGCAAGAATCACTTGAACCTGGGAGGTAGAGGTTGCAGTGAGCCGAGATCACGCCACTGCACTCCAGCTTAGGTGACAGAGCAAGACTCTGTCTCAAACAAACAAACAAAATACAAAAATTAGCTAGGCGTGGTGGGGTGCACCTGTAGTCCCAGCTACTCGGGAAGCTGAGGCAGAAGAATCGCTTGAACCCAGGAGGTGAAGGTTGCAGTGAGCCAAGATCACACCATTGCACTCCAGCCTGGGCAACAGAATAAGACTGTCTCAAAATAAAAATAAAATACAATGTTTAACTTCTTGAGCATAGGTAGTCCTAGATTAAAAGTTTTGCATCTCACTCAGATCCCTCTTTCTATTTCTCCAAAGACACAGTGAGTGCCCCACTCTTGATCTGGTCTCCCACAGGCAGCCTACTACCCACACACCTTTCTTACCCTTCCTTTTCCCTCCTAATCACAATTTAACAACATGCTTCCAACTTTCTTCAGGACATGATAAACTTACCTAACTCATTAATTTGTACTCGGGTATTAGCACTAATAAGAGCTTACTAAATTATCTCCTCCCAGATTTTCATTTTACCCTGAGACCTTAAGTTGTTTAGTAATATGGGCATTTTTGACCCCCAAAACCAGACCAAGGATATTTGGTCTCTCCTGGCATCCCATCACACCAACACAACAAAGGGCTACTGTGTAGGTTCTCTTGCAGGAATGAGTCTAATCTTAATTACATGTAGACTGATATTTAACAAAACAATTAAGGGGAAAATTATTCACTATGAGGCTAGGCAGAATTATAATTGTCTTGCACAGTTTAATTTTGTGACTAATGATAAGACCACATTTATGTCTTAATTTTTTTTTTTTTTTGAGACGGAATTTTGTTCTTGTCACCCAGGCCGGAGTGCAGTGGCACTATCTCGGCTCACTGCAACCTCTGCCTCCCAGGTTCAAGTGATTTTCCTGCCTTAGCCTTCCAAGTAACTGAGATTACAAGCGCCCACCACCACGCCCGGCAAATTTTTGTACTTTTAATAGAGACGGGGTTTCGCCATGTTGGCCAGGCTTGTCTCAAACTCCTGACCTCAGGTGATCCACCCACGTCAGCCTCCCAAAGTGCTGGGATTACAGGCGTGAGCCACTGCACCCGGCCCTTTTATCTTAAATTGATTAATTAATTTATTTATTTTGAGACAGAGTCTCGCTCTGTCACCCAGGCTGGAGTGCAATGGCATAATCTCAGCTCACTGCAACATCTGCCTCCCAGGTTCAAGTGATTCTCCTGTCTCAGCCTCCCTAGTAGCTGGGATTACAGGCATGTGCCATCACGCCCAGCTAGTTTTTTGTATTTTAGTAGAGATGGGGTTTCACCATGTTGCCCAGGCTGGTCTCGAACTCCTGAACTCAAGCAATTCACCCACCCCGGCCTCCCAAAGTCCTAGGATTACAGGCGTGAGCCATCGCACCCGGCCCTTATCTTAAATTTAATACGATGTTATGGGCATAAGCAAATAAATGTTTAAGTCATCCCTTATTACTACCATTGATTTTTAAGAAAAGATTATTTCATAGGCATTTAATGGTGAATTTATAGAAATTTCCTTCTATGATCATCCTGTGGCATTTTGGAGTTTTCATCCAAATAAACAAAATAAAACTTTATACTTGTGAAAAACATCCCATTACATGTCATATTTCGAGCTTTTTTTTTCCTATAATGCTTGATTCATCCTTCATTATTTTTCTAAAGATTAGGAACCACATATTTAGGACATTTAAAAAATCCAAGGACCAGACAGAGTGGCGCACACCTGTAATTCCAGCACTTTGGGAGGCCAAGGTGGGTGAATCACCTGAGGTCAGGAGTTTGAGACCAGCCTGGCCAGCATGGTGAAACCCCGTCTCTACTAAAAATAAAAAAATTAGCTGGGTGTGGTGGCAGGTGCCTGTAATATCAGCTACTCAGGAGGCTGAGGCAGGAGAATCACTTGAACCCGGGACGCGGAGGTTGCAGTGAGCCGAGATCGTGTCATTGCACTGTAGCCTGGGCAACAAGAGTGAGACTCCATCTCAAAAAACATCCAAGAAATTCATATCAAGTATTCATTATGCTTAATTCTTTAAACACTAATTTCAAAACCAAAAATAAAATGAAATAGATAGGGACTATCTACCTTACACACAACCTCCCTTCCCCCAGAGAGTTTCCCTCAGAAATGCGGCTTTCAAGGCTGGGTGCAGTGGCTCATGCCTGTAATCCCAGCACTTTGGAAAGCCCACGTGGGTGGATCATTTGAGCTCAAGAGTCCAAGACTAGCCTTGGCAACATAGTGAAACCCCATCTGTACAAAAAATACAAAAATTAGCTGGGTGTAGTGGCATGTACCTGTAGTCCCAGCTACTTGGGAGGTGTGAGGATTGCTTGAGCCTGGGAGGTCAAGGCTGCAGTGAGCCGAGATCACGCCACTGCACTCTTGGATGGCAGGAAAAAAAAATGTGGTTTTTCTAGGAGTTAATCACTGGTTAGCTAAGGAAAGGGGGCTTACAGACACTATTTACAGATTACTAAATCAATGATTGCTACCACGAGGTACTTTGGCATAAAAAGAAGCAACCTTAAGATGGCAGAGAAAAACAGGTTGATCATCCTAGCTCGTACACATGAAGAATTGTTAGCTCTTTTCATTGTACGCATACATCCTGAATAGACAGTTTGTGGTTTCCTTTAAATGATGCAATATCACACTGCATTGAGGTGGTTTTCTATTTACTTTTCTTATCTTTTACAACCCAGGAGCGACACTGCAGGATTTCAATTTCCAAATGGTTTGGCAAGATGTAAATAATTATACAAACAACTACAGTTGTCCATCTACACTTTCCCCATTCTACTATTTTTTTAAAAAAAAAAGAAATGGGGTTAAAAACATGTATAGAGTATAAAAATAAAACTTCGGTACCCCAATAATCTCTCCCCCATGAAAAGTTACTAGTATCTTTTTGGTATGGTTTACTAAAACTTTAAGAGTTGAAATTTCTACCTCTAGTGCCATTCCTTTTCTCCCTCTGCCTTTCCAGATCCTTTCCCTCCCTACTATGAGACAGGGAGGCTAAAATATTATCGCCATGTTTCTCAGAGTAATAGAATTAATTTTAACCTTTATAGCACTTGTCCTTGAATTGCCTATTTAGTACAGAAGTAAAACTTGATTTAAAGAAATACCGCTTATCTATTCTGAGTGAGATTCTGTATCAATTGCTATAGGGGTTATAAATATGAACAAAAGTCTGTTCCTGACTTCAAAAAACTTTATAGGGTAATAGTAACCCTAAGAGAGAAATAATGATAAACACACTGACTTTTCTACTTGCAGTTTAGGCAGTTTCCATGGGCAAAACCTCATTTGATCCTTAAAACATTATTGTGAAGAAGATAGAATGGATACTATTTTCCAAACTCTACAAATGAGATAGAAATTTTAAAAATCCTGAAAGGATTGCAAATAACTAGACAAATTGTTATTACAGCGAAATGAATTGTAATTATATATGTGCGTATGTGTATATATGTGTGTGTGCGTATGTGTATATATATGTATGTGCGTGTGTGTATAGTGTGTGTGTGTGTGTGTGTGTATTCTGCTCTCATCACCTCCCATAGCTTATCCTTGGAAAGAAAGTACCTTGGCTTAGGAAAATATCTATCCCACTGATCTGTCACAACGTTTAAAATGTCATTTTAGAAATTCCATACTCTGGATGTCTACAGGAAGTTCCATTAGAACAGTCTTAGAGAGAAATGAAAACAAAAATACTAAACACTAATAATACAAAGTAGATAAATTAACTTCATAACCGAGCTCCTTAGATAATGACAGGTTGGGGCCAGGCATGGTGGCTCATGCTTGTAACCCCAGCACTTTGGGGGGCCGAGGCACTAGGATTGCTTGAGGCCAGGAGTATGAGACCAGCCTGGGTAACATAGGGAGAACCGCTCCCCCAACCCCCACATCTCTACAAAAAATCAATTAGCCAGAAGTTGTGTCGCATGCCTGTGGTCCCAGTTACACAGGAAGCTGAGGTGGGAGGATTACTTGAGCCTGAGAGATCAAGGCTGCAGTGAGCCATGATCACGCTACTGCACTCCAGCCTGGTGACAAAACCCTGTCTCTATTTTAAAAATAAATTAAAAGAGAGAGATAATGAAAGGATAGGGTAACTGTGCTGAACAAAATGGGAAAAGTTTTAATGGGAAGGAAAAGAGACAGACTGCAGTAAAGCCCTGGACACAGCAGCCTGAGGATCCCTGTAAAAGTGAGCCTAGAGAAGGCCAGGCATAGTGGCTCACGCCTGTAATCCCAGCACTTGGGGAGGCCGAGGTGGGCGGATCACGAGGTCAGGAGTGGGAAACCAGCCTAACCAACATGGTGAAACCCCATCTCTACTAAAAATACAAAAATTAGGCCGGGCGCGGTGGCTCAAGCCTGTAATCCCAGCACTTAGGGAGGCCGAGACGGGCGGATCACGAGGTCAGGAGATCAAGATCATCCTGGCTAAGGCGGTGAAACCCCGTCTCTACTAAAAAAATACAAAAAACTAGCCGGGCGAGGTGGCGGCGCCTGTAGTCCCAGCTACTCGGGAGGCTGAGGCAGGAAAATGGCGTAAACCCGGGAGGCGGAGCTTGCAGTGAGCTGAGATCCGGCCACTACACTCCAGCCTGGGCGACAGAGCGAGAGACTCCGCCTCAAAAAAAAAAAAAAAAAAAAAAAAAAATTAGCCCGGCGCGGTGGTGCATACCTGTAATCCCAGGTACTCAGGAGGCTGAGGCAGGGGAATTGCTTGAACCCAGTAGGTGAACTCTGTCTCAAAAAAAAAAAAAGAAAAGAAAAGAAAAAAGAAAAACTGAGTATAGGGTGGAGGTGGAGTGAACGTTTAAAAAGGGGGAGAAATGGATTCACTTCACAATTTTGCTTCCATTAATACCTAAACCCTGGAGCTCAGGGTTTCAGTTTCCAGTAGGCCTAGGTTGGAAATTCACCTTCAAGGTACAAGTTTCCCTGACAGACCACCAAATAAACAATGGTCTTTTAAAAACAAATCAACTTTGGTACCATCTACTCAGCTGGCATTGACCTTCCTTACCTGCTACCACCCTCACTCTTAAAGAAAAAAGGCGAATTCTAAAGCCCCTGCTGCTACTCACTTTTCCTCCACTAAGACCATAGCTTACATCTGGTGTTCTTTTTTCCATACTACTCTCTCAACTCCTTTCTTTCATATTTGCCAGAAGTTTAAGGTCGTTTGGGTTCCTCTCATTTAAAAAGTTCAGCTGAAGTGTGTTGCTACACCTAAATCAAAAGTTTATGGCTGAGTTCTTTAGCGTCTCTTTACCCACTTCCTCTGCTCAATCCTTCATCTCCTCATAACCACTGAAATGAATGCTATGAATATCTCAATCTCTTAGCATGGTGCCAGGCATGTAGGTGTTCAAAAAAATGTTAAATGAATCTTAGTTATTAGGTAAAAGCATTGTCTGTAAAACTCTGAAAAGTCTTAAAAGCAGATTCCTAAAATTTAATAAGCTCATAAATTCTTCAGTCTGCAATTAGGATTCCTGAAATATTCTTTGATTCATGAAAGACTGGACTAGGAAATTCTAAAAATCGACATAAAGCATAAAAAGCCACTCTGAGGTTAATGAAATTTACAATGTTTTGTCTTCTTTTAATTCATTCATACTTTTCTCTCAGGATACAAAGGGCAGAACTAGTCTGTGTAGTACTTCAGAATTGAGTAGTTACACACTCATTGGGTTTCAGAATCGTTAAAATTTTATCTTGTTTAGGAAACTGCTTACCTTGGAAGGGCAAATTGCCATTTCTCTCCATCCGGGCATCAGGGAAACAAAGGAAATCCCCCTAAACATCACTTCCACGCCCCTATATTATGCTAAGGAACTTCTAGTTGATTCATTAGGCATTTCAGCAGTGTTTTTGGCCGGTACTAGGAACTGTGGAGAGGTATAGAAAGGGAGCAAGTGCACAGTCCCGGCCCCCAAAGAGGTTAGATGTAAATAGAAGCAGGCTCAAAACTCGGAACAAAAGCAGTGACTGCATAATAATGCACTGCTGGGGGTGGGGGATGGGGATCTGCATGCCCGGTTGTGACTTCAGGAAAGCAGTTTCCAGGAGGTGAGAGTTTAAGCCAGACCTGAAAGAAGTTGATTTGTAATGATTTGCAGGGGGCCACTGGAGGCAGCGGCCAGGACTTTTCACTTAGGAGATCAGCATCTGCCCTGACCTCTGAGTTGTCCAAAGGCCGACCTGGAGAAAGACTGATTTTGAGGTTTTAACAAGTAAGTGTGGGGACATCACTGATGAAGGTGGGCAGGGAAGGAGGATTTTTTTCTTTTTTCTTTTTTTTAATGTTACAGTAAAAAGCTTAGATTCGATGACACGGGTAAAAAACAAATAGGACAATTTAAGGAGAAGAATGATTATGATTGCTATGTAAAAATGAAATTGCAATAGAGAGGATCTGGAGCTCAGGAAAGGAGCTAGAGCATGGTATAATTTAGGCCTAGGTAGTGAAGATCATGAATAAAATGGTAGCTGAGGAAATTTCGAAGTTGAGTAAGTAGTAATAAGTATGAAGAAAAAGCTAAACTACAAACATCTGCTCTTTAATTACTAACACTAGTAATGAGAATTTCTTGTCTCCAGCCTCTTCCCTTCCCACTCCTCACCTCTTCCTAGCTTACATCATTGTATTAAGGCATTTTATTGAAGATGCTATTCAGCACTCTCCACCTATGCCTTACACAGCTTGCCTCTGCTTTTCTTCCCATTCCACTCTTTCTCTTCATTTATTCACATCATTTTAGTCCTTAAAAGACCCCACCCAATTACTAGACCAGAGGGAGGCAACTAAGACTCTTCATATCTCCCAAACGACCTTCCAGAATGGTTTTATGGCATTATAATAGGAACGCAAGAGTTTTGATTTTTCTATTATTAATATTTTGCTTTCAAGGAATTACAGGAAAAACCATGTTGCATGCCAGAAATACTTAAATTTTAAATATTTCATCTTAAGAGATGCCCTTATGTAATGCTTTTTTTTTTTTTTTTTGAGACGGAGTCTCGCTCTGTCACCCAGGCTGGAGTGCTGTGGCCGGATCTCAGCTCACTGCAAGCTCCGCCTCCCGGGTTCACGCCATTCTCCTGCCTCAGCCTCCCGGGTAGCTGGGACTACAGGCGCGGCCACCTCGCCCGGCTAGTTTTTTTATAGTTTTTAGTAGAGACGGGGTTTCACCGTGTTAGCCAGGATGGTCTCGATCTCCTGACCTCGTGATCCGCCCGTCTCGGCCTCCCAAAGTGCTGGGATTACAGGCTTGAGCCACCGCGCCCGGCCTATGTAATGCTTTTAATGCATTTGAGAAATTCAGGTAGTGGGCAAAAGTACAAGATAGAGGTTAGATGTTTTGACTGGGAGAAGTGCACTGGGGTCATTATTGAATCAGAATTATTATGCACTTACATATATAGAAAAAAGAACGAAATGAGTATTAAACTATGCAAATTCATCCCTTTAATCTTTATTTGCGTGACTAAATTTTATGCAGTTGTAACTTCATGTACATATTTGGTATTTTTCAAACATGAATTGATTAGACATTGTTGCTATTTTGTTATCTATGCTGTTAACATAAGAATTTCCTGTGTTACTATATCAGATTTTTTTTTTTTTTTTTTTTTTGAGACGGAGTTTCACTCTGGTGAAGTGCAATGGGGGATCTCGGCTCACGACAAACTCCACCTCCTGGGTTCAAGCGATTCTCCTGCCTCAGCTTACCGAGTAGCTTGGGATTACATGCGCCCACCACTACGCCCAGATAATTTTTGTAGTTTTAGTAGAGACAAGGTTTCACTATGTTGGCCAGGCTGGTCTCGAACTCCAGACCTCAGGTGATCCACCCGCCTCAGCCTCCCAAAGTGCTGGGATTACAGGCGTGAGCCACTGCGCCTGGCCTCTATGTCGGATCTTAATTAGCCATTTCCTGTTAGAATCCTGCCCCGCTCCTTCTCGCCTTTTCCAGTGTTTGGATAATATGCTGTGAATACCTTTGTGCACTCATTTCTTTATTCAGGTCATACCACTGAAATATACTCCCCAGAATAAAATTGATGATGAAAAGATAGGAACAGTTTTATAGCTTGTCTTACATATTGCAAGATTTTGCATTGCACTGATGTATCGTTAACTCTGAATGTTTGTCTTCTTTTTAAACTCTCCTTGAAGAGTTTTAAAATTTTCAGTATACTCCACAGGGTGGCCAAAGTAGAACTGGCTGTCATTGAGTATAGTATAGGTTCAGTTAAAAACAAAAATCTGGCTCAGAGTTGAACACAAAGAATCCAATAAATATAAATGAGTTAATTTTCAGGTACCTTAGCCTTGACTAGTTCCTGTTTTCCAAATGTCCCCTCCTTTTCCTTTTCGATATCTACTTCATTATTTAAATGGGCAATTTCGGCTTAGGCAGTTCTGGATAGTGGTGCCCCTCCTGTATCCATTCTGGAACCTCTCTCGCCCTTCTGCTGTGCGAGGAAACCCATTTCACAGCCGTCATCGCCACTGAAGTTACAGTGCCCAGGGGGCACTTCAAGAGGGAAACGTTTTCTGTAAGAATTTCTATGCCAGTAAATTGGGGAAGGTTTTAAAGATAACGGAATTTGCCACACGTTTCTGCCAAACAATTCGACGTTGTGTAAATCGCAGAAATTCCGGGAAGGACTAACGACGTCCGTGGATGATTCTGCGGCTCACAGGCACACAGGACACTCAGGGTTTACCCTCCCGGGTTCCGACGGCACGACAGGTGCGAAGCCCGCCCGGGGAGGCAGTGCTTGTTGTCGGCGCAGACCCACGTGCGGCGCTGGGGACCGTCTGTGGTCCCGACTCCCCCGCCACGAGGCGCGGAAGGCGGCCGCCAGCAGGTTCTCGGTGACCGCGCAGAGCTGGCGCAAGGGCGGGACTGTGGGAGGGGCGGGGCCTGCCGCGCGTCACTGCTGTCGTAGTCGCCGGACCGGGTCGCCGCGGTCGCGGAACCGGCGGGCGGGGGGCCGGGGTGAGCGCTAAAATGGCCGCCCCGGCTCGGGCTGGTGAGTGTGAGCGAGGGCGCGGGGCCGCGGCGACTGGCGGAGTGAGGACCCCTGCGGGAGCGGACGTGCGACGGCAGACCCCGGGCCGGGAGGCACCTGGGGGAGTATTCCAGCCGCGCAAGGCGCTGGGGGTCCTGAGGGAGGGAGAGACGGGGGCTGCGGGCGCGCGGAGGGGAGCGAGCCGAGGGGCGCGCGGCGGCGACGGGTCCGGCGAATTTTGAAGTGGCCCCCTGGGAAGTTTCGGTGGGTTCTGCGGTGCTCCGCCCAGTCCCAGCGGCCGCCTCACGAGTGCCCGGAGATGCGGCGGCCAGGGGCAGCGGGCTGGAGGGGGCGAGCTGGGGGAGAACGGGCGCGGGCGAGGGCTTCGGGGACGCGGAGGGGCTTCGCGCTGACCCCGGCACGAGCGTCGCGGAGAGGCTGGCGCGGGCTGGGAGCTGTGTGGAGCACGCACCGCCCGGGTCCAGCCGCATCCTTCCCGCTGCCCGGATTACCGCGAGGTGATGCTCGAAGCCCCGGGGCGCTTCGGGAGGGCGGTTGTGGCGCTTGGTTTACCGGCGTCTTGCCTGTCTCCTCTCCATCGATCGGTCCCCGCGCTGCCGGCACCTGCTGCCGCTTAAAGATCCCAGTGCTTGAAAATCAGTTTCCTAAAGCCATTCCCGATGGCCTTTGATGGGAAAGAGTGCCATATGGCTGAATTCATTATGGGGGATAAGAAATATGTCAGAGTGGGCGGAGGGGAACTTGTTAATAGGTTCAAATTTAAGAGTAGGTAAGATACTATCCCCCGCCCCCATGAAAAAAGAAAGTGAAATATAGTAATTGTTTCAAATGCAAGTTTGAGCTGTTAAATTCTACTGATAGCTGGATAATTTCTCGCAGTTTTTATACTGGAAGCAAAACCATTTAGGAACCTTGGGAGGTTCACTTTCTCCTCAGACCAGTCCCCAAGTCCCCCACTCCTGCCACCTTTTAAGCCTTAATTGTATCTGGGCAAGTAACGGGGATTGTGAAATTTGCATGGAAATAAGACCTTCAGGTCCTGCGCTTGAATTCCTTATTATCTGTTAAGTAGCTGCCTGTGGGGGTGAAGTAGGGCTGGTGACTTTTGGGGCCTGGGATTCCATTTTGAGTTGTGTTCACAACGAGCATTTGGTGTAAACAAGGAAAAAGAATGGGCTGTTCACGGTGGTGAAATTCGGAAAGCCAAATAGGAGTTAAGCACATGCTTATAGAATATTTCATAATCTCAATGAGATTCAATATTCATTTGCCTTGAAAGAGATGAAAGTTTGTATTCTTGGAACTCTAATCGTTTTGTCCTTAATTTAGCATCTTGGGATATTTTAAAGAGCGTTTACATGTTTTGGCACATTCAAGTTTTCTCTCCCCATTCTAGCTTTTTTCACACTAGCCATTAGTTTTGCATATGTTCCATGTCAGATTTTTCAGTCCAGTAGTTATCACTGTGGACTATCCAAATTCAAATGTAGAGATATTCTAATATTGAACAGTTAGTCCAGTGCATACGGTTTAGAAAGTTGAAATATTTTGACCACTTTGTGAATCAGTCCTGTTTTTCTTCCCAAATGTTAATTGTTTGAGATTTTTTTAGCTTAAAAAATTTTAAGTGATAAATGAACCCGCATTTAGTATACTATACAATGGAACACCTTTTGGAATATTTAAAATGGAAAATCTGTGGAAGATTTGGGTTAGATATTTGAAATAAATTTTCTACCCAGTTGTCTTTCTCCCTTTTCTACAGATTTATCTTTTCTGTACTACAAAAAAAGAAAGTGTCATATGCACTCTACCAAACTTCTCCTCTACACACTTGAATCTTACTATTACAGCGTTTTGGTTGTGCATAAGAGAATTTTTCTGCTCATTGGGTTGTTTGAGGGCAGAGTCTGTGTTTTATATGTATATCTCTAGTACCCGACTAACTGCTTAACGTGGAGGAAAAACCCCTGTGTAAATTTGCTGAATTTGGGGTTTTGAATGGTAGAGGATACAGAAATTTGGCTTCTTGGTAGCCAAAAAAACAAAAAAAAACAAAACACGTGCTTTGAAGTCTCTGTCCTTCCTGCAGTGTTAGGCAGAACAAACGTGGGTGCCAGATTCTAATGGAGTTGTCTGGTCCAGGGAGATTATTAGCTAGAGGCTGGGGCAGGGGCTTAGGAATCTAATCAAGATAGGCAGCCAGGCGCGGTGGCTCAAGCCGGTAATCCCAGCACTTTGGGAGGCTGACGCGGGCGGATCACGAGGTCAGGAGATCGAGACCATCCTGGCTAACACGGTGAAACCCCGTCTCTACTAAAAAATACAAAAAACTAGCCGGGCGAGGTGGCGGGCGCCTGTAGTCCCGGCTATTCGGGAGGCTGAGGCAGGAGAATGGCATGAACCCGAGAGGAGGAGCTTGCAGTGAGCTGAGATCCGGCCACTGCACTCCAGCCTGGGTGACAGAGCAAGACTCCGTCTCAAAAAAAAAAAAAAAAGATAGGCAATAAATCGTGTGCCCGAATAATTCTCTGAATTCAGTAATGGGGGACAGTTTTGCTATTAGGCCCAGCCTAAATAGGTGACAAATAACTGAAATACAGAAGGATTCTACAAATAATGACCTTATGCCTAAAAGATCATTGTAAAAGTTGTAACTGATATTCACAGCAATTTTGGACACCATAAAAAACTTCATTAGGAAGAATTCATTTTTGATGGAGTTTTACACGTCATACGAAAAAGGTAATTTGTAGTCTAACGATATACTTGCTAGGTCAGCTCATAGATGTGCTAGAATGACAGAGTCTAGGCATTTTACGCACAGAGTATTTGAATTCAATTTTTCAGACCCATGGATGCTCAGTATTACTCTGAATGTTTCTCTCATTGTTACAAAGTTAGCTGCAGTAGACTGACGTGTAAATATGTTGATGTGACACTGATGATAAATGTTTTGGAACAAAATTACTTGTTAAGTAGGGATGGGGTGAGAAATTCAAATAACGTGGAGGCAGAAACTGCTTTCAGTAGTTTTATCTTACAATGTGTTCAACTAGATTCAATCTTTGCTTCAGGAGAGGTATGTTAGAGACGTGAGGAAGGCCCAAGGGAAAAGGGTGTCCTTTATTGTTTAATGAGGAGTTTCAAGCGAGATCAGGGTAATTATAGATTCTAGATCTCTAAAGGAAGAAAGAATAACCAGGGCCTTTCTAGGGATAAAGGAAAGGAAATACATCATGATTGACATGGAGAGGTGCCAAAGCACACAATGGACATAATAGCATACCTAAGAGGGAGTAGGGAGGGTTTGAGAGCCCATTGTGTTCATTCGCTCAGTAATTTGTTCATTCAAAAATATTGAACCCCTTTCTGTGTACCAAGCACTGTGCTTGACCCTTGGCGTTTTACAAACTTTTCTTAAGAGGACAGAATACTATGGTCGTTCCGTGAAGTAAATGGAAAATGGAAAACTGCTTATAGGAGTGGGTAAGATTTACTCTAATTACTACAAACTATGGATAAAGTTGTTTTCATTCTTATCCAAATGCATTGTGGTGGTTGGTAATTCCTAAGACCTACTTCCTACCGAAATTACCATTTCCTCCTATCTTTTATTATGGAAAATAACAAATCATACAACTTTTAATAGCCTGTAGAGGATCTGTTTAGTTTGTTACTGTTTAAAGAAAAATGTTTTGTTACAAAAATTATCTTCATTAAAATAGTCGACATATTCTCCCTCTCGGAGATTTCAATTTTTTTTTTTTTAATGAGATGGTTACTGTGACACTTTTATTTTTAAATGTATTCTATTTTATGCCCACTGGTACTTATATTTCTTCTTTAATAGAGTTAGAATGTATATGTGTTCGTGTAAAATATGAATGCCCATTTCTTATGAAAATAGTTTATATCCCAATTACGAAGTTTTAAAAATTAAACATTCACAGTAAAATTTGTTAAAAACATCTTTTTTTTTTTTTAAAGACAGTCTCGCTCTGTTGCCCAGGCTGGAGCAGTGGCGCAGCCATTCTCCTGCCTCAGCCTCCCGAGTAGCTGGGACTATAGGCGCCTGCCACCACGCCTGGCTAATTTTTTCTAGTTTTAGTAGAGAAGGGGTTTCACCGTGTGAGCCAGGATTGTCTCGATCTCCTTACCTTGTGATCCACCCGCCTCGGCCTCCCAGAGTGCTGGGATTACAGGCCTGAGCCACTGTGCCTGGCCAAAAACTTTTTTTTTTTTTTTTTTTTTTTGA